>NC_050480.2:21562803-21935303 GCF_012460135.2 Molothrus ater
TCACTGTCTTCAGAGATCTTTTCTTATCAAAAAGTACATTAAGCGAGTTAAGTTTGGTTACCTCATGATGAAAATAATAACATAACAAGGATTTCTGCTGCAGGGGCCCAATTCTGCCACCTTCACACCAAGGAGCATCCCACCCTCCAAGCAACGCCCCTGGAGTCCAGGGATACCAAAACCCTGTTATGTGTGAGGGGTAGGGTCAGGCCCTGCTTGGCAGCGTGTAAAAGACTGTCTCCTGCTTTCTCCCAACTGATGCAAATGGAGCTTTTCAGGGGGCAGAATCAGGCCTTACAATTAGACCATCACCAAAAAAACCCAAAAACCTGAGGAATATCAGAAGGGCTGTTTTTGTAAAGAACTAGCCAAGGCACTGGCATAGAATAAGCCAGGGCTGAGTTTGACCTTTCAGTCCAGTGGTGTTCATTTGAAAGAGATCTAAACTAATTGGAAGACAACTGAAAGAGCTCCTGCTTATTTCACCTAAGATACTCTGAAGGCATCTACCATAAAGATAATACTTGCCAATAGGAAAAGAAAACAAACCACAAACAAAACCCACCAACACTGAAAACCTTCACGCTTTTCCTTCCTTTTCTGCAGTCAAGCTACGCTTGATTGAGAGCCAGCAATACGTTCCCAGACTCACACCAGAAACCTCATGTCAGGTTACAAGTTTTGCACTTTTCCCAGAAAATTCGAGGTGCCTGACCATGGTTCCCCTCTCTCTTGCCCAATCCCAACCAAGGACACACATGGGGAGGGCTTGCTGTACCCTTGAGTCAGCAGCTCAGGAAATAGGCTGTCCTGCGCCAGGTTGGAAGGTCATTGCCATGCATCCTTCCTCCCCAGTGTCCATTTCCCTCCCCAAGCCCCCGCACCAGCCGCTGCTCCACAGCCCATTCCTGCCACCACAAACATGTGGCAGGAGGTGCTCCAGAGCCACGTCCCCTCCTTCCCTCGATGGAAGCTGAAAGCATCGGAGTTATCGTACACTTAACCTGGGTATTAAGCAACATCTCCCATTTGCCCTGGTGTTATCCCGAGCCAGCCGGGCTGCCAGCTTTAAGGCTTACGTGCCTTTCGGCTTAAATATGAGAAATAGTTCTACTTTAGCCTGACAAAACAGAATGGGTATTGAATGGCCAGTTAATATTTCATTCTCTGAGGACCAAAACCAATTTGCACCTCAAGGGGAGTGGAATGGCACGTAGAGCGGGATGCAAAATCCCAGCCACAGCAGGCAGAATTCAAGACTGATTAGATTAGAACTGAATAAATAAGGAAATCTTGGGGAGGGGGAGAAATAATTAGGAAGTGTGCGTCCTTTAGACAGTCACCAGTACTTTGGCTGTACATTGTCTCAAAACTATATTTTATATATCTAAAGTCTCTGCCCAGCTCTCCAGAAAAACGGAGATGGCAAGATAGGCTTTGGTTGTCAAGATCCATGTAGAAATCTCCAGAAGCACCATTTCTTTCTGAATTGCAGAGTTTTAAATTTGTGAAGGTTAAATTTGGTTTATGCATCGCTTTTGATACTTCTCGCATGCCAAGTGTAGTTTATGTTAAATTCACTGACCATATCTCCAGCCTCAACTCGCACAATGTGGCTTACTCAGAAACCAAACGTTTTCCATGCCGATGGCATTAAAAATCATACCAAGGACCTCAGCACTTTCTATGTCCATCCATAAATATAGCAGTAGTATTTTATTTACAAATTTACTTTCAAATCTTTTGTTTAAGGAGATATGATTACAATGTAGCTATGAATAACCTCTTAACAGCACAGCAGCCACAGACATGGATTTATTTCGTATCCATTTGATATGCATTGACATTTAAAATGGAAACAGATTAATTTCTAAGTCTCAAAGAGTTGCTGCTACCAAACCTTTGGCTAGAATGGTTTGTTAAAATGAGTATGATGACAGGTATTTAACCATACTCCCTATTAATAAATCAATTTTTGTAATCAATTGTGTTAACTCATCTTGATCTAGAAAGATGTTGATCATTTTCTCCTAGATTAATTCAAACACTTACAGGATGCAAAGGAGATGTAAATTCAAACGCGCCCTTGTCAGCCCCTTTGAAGAACCTTAGCCTAACCTGAAGAGCCATTAAATACACAGCACAAGAGTGCTAAACTTGATGGATATGCTTGGATGAATTCAAGGAGATATCAGTTTATACAGCTGAAATCGTTCCCATCTTTTCACAAGCCAACTACTTTCGTTGGTCCAGAGTCTGTCTGCTTCATGTCTGCCCATTATGCCAATACCACGGAAGAAATTTAACATGCTTCTGCTAATAGAAATACTTAGATCTTACACTCTAACGCACTACACAAGGCTATGGCTTTGCCAGAATCAGCCAGGATGCAAAGGATGAAAATTATTCTAGTCAACAGCATTTCATGCACAAAACCACAGCTAAAATTTGAAGAACAGATGACATCTGTTCACCATATCTGTTCAGTGCTAAAATCTCATCAGCCACTAATGAGAAAGTGCTACCTTTTTGCACAGTATTTGCAAAGTACTACACATATTGCACAGTACTACCTTTCTGTACGTTCTAACACAAGTTTTCTTGGGAGAAAAGATTATCCAACTCCCTTAGCCGAGATGTCTATCAAAGAATTTGAAACAAGGCAGTAAGGGTGAGGAACTATTTGGGCAGTAAAAAACTACTTTACTAGGATTTCTCCATAAGAAGAAGCAGTAGCAAAAATCACTGCCTGATTTACTTCAAAATTATGCTGCTTCCTCTTTAGCCTTAAAGGAAAAAGCAACCCTTGTTTTATGAACCTGGTGATACCCAGGGCCCAATAGAGCAAGGTATTCAGCAATTCCTATGAATGCCAAACATCCGCAATTCCCATCAACTACAGAGCTCACTAACAGGAGGGATTCGGCATCTCATTAGTTCAGGCCTTTAAACTGGGGAGATGCAGGGCCCTCCATCACGTAGCCCTGCTCGGCAGTGCTTGAGGAAACAGATCTTTTGAATAAGAAAAAGAAATCAAGCTGCTCAAAGTAGAAAACTGAAAACATTTTCCTCCTCTCAAGCCAGTTTGGTCTTTGTTATTTCACTGATCATGAAGAAAATAATTCACATGGCCTCTGTGTAGAGACAATACTGAAAGGTTCTCAAGATTCCTACTCTGAATTCAGCCCAAGTTTTCCAATATACTATTTTTTCCACGCTATGCGATGTCATTACATCACAATTCTTAAATTACTTAATTTAGCAGTTAGGCTGCACTTTGAGTCAGAATAAATCACTATTTAGAGACTACAAATTGCAGTATTTACAATCCTGCCCTGAATCGAATTAAACTTTTCAATTTGAAAATGTGTCCATTCTTATGAACATCTCAATTTATCAAGCAATCATAAAAGAGATAAGTTATACAAACTGAGAGGCCTCAGAATTCAGCAGGCAGGGAAGTTAACTGTATATACGGACAGTGCCATTCAGCGAATGCAGGATACTTTACAGAATAATTTAATAGGGAGCTGTTAGTGAAAAGTATATACATTGTACTTTTTATCACAGTTCAACTCCTGAAATGTTGATACTCTGTCTACCCTTGAGTATTAATAAACATTTCACAGAATGTGATATTGCTGCTTAAGGTAAGCTCTGGACAAAAAGCAGAAAAAATAAATGCAAAATGAGCTGCAGTGGTCGTAAACTTAAAGTAATTGATGGCAACTCAGAGAAAAACTGTGAGAAGAAGACATAAAGGATATGTACCACATGCAAATCTACGGCTGAGGAAACTGCCTCCATATAATTCATCCTGCATATTGCCAAACGTCTCCAGGCAATGGATGTGACAAATAATCTGAGCTTTTACACCTCACGGTGACACAAAAATGTTTCTGTGTCCTGCACTCAACAACACAGCACCTTCTGCCACCAAGCCATGGCCACAGATGCGTGGATGTGTTCCACGTGCTCCCCACCCGTCCCCAGACCCGGATGATGGGTTTGGGGTGACACTCGCCATTCAGCCAGAAACACCACGGGGTCTGCTCAGCGCTCGGGACCTGTGGGAAACTAGCGGCTTTCCAAAGTTCGTCCTGGCAACTTTTGCCCGACATTCAAGGGCACCTCTAGTCTGCAGCCGTGTCCCTTGTTAGCCCTGACTGAAATTCCCTACTTTGTCAAAGACATTAAGTTAATATCCCGCGTACCTGCTCTTCCGCGGCTGGGGCACAACCACAAGGACGCGACGCTGGCCCCTCGGGGAGCTCCATCCCGCCTCGGCCGCGCCCCCGGCACGGCCCGCGGGCACTGATCCCGCGCCGCTTCCCGCTGCTGACCCCGCCGCCCCGGCTCTCCCGGCGCAGGGAGGTGGCGGCGCCCGGGACCCCCCGGCCCCACTCCGCGGCCGCCCCCCCCGGCGCGCACCTGCCCGCAGCGCCCCGCACCTGCCCCGGCCCCGCCAGACGCCGCGCAGGGACCGCGGGCGGCCGCGCAACTTTCTCCCTCTCTGCAAAGAGCCGCGGGCCCCGCTCCGCCCCCGCGGAGTGCCCGGTGCCGGGGAGCTGTGGCCCAGAGCCCGTCGGGCCGCCCGCTCCTGTCGGGCCCCGCGATCTCGGCGCACCCCCCCCAGCGCTGCCCTGCGCGCCCCCTCCGCGCAGGCCCCACGCCCCCCAGCATCGCTCCCTCCTGCGCTTTAACTCCGTGCAAACACATGGCAAAGTGAGCCGGGTCACTCAGCCGCTAAACAGAAAATCGAAAAAGCCAAGAAAGATCTCCATCAACGGCTAAGAAAGAATTAAATCCCCCCCGGAGGAAAAAAAAATCAACAAACAACAACCAAACAAATAGAAAGTACCAATAATCCTAATCTTTTCCCAGATCAAGGCTCTTATCCCGCGACTTGCATTTGATCTCTTCTCATGTGCTCGCTACCTACCACTCAAATCCCATTTTCTATACATTTCCACCATTCGTGGCTCGTCCCACGCTTGGAAATGAAAAAGTAATTGCAAGGGTAAGAAGAGTAAGAATAAAAAGTCCCTGTCCTTCCCGGCTTGGGTTAAAAAGGAGAAGTAGCGACATGCAAATGACAGGCAAATTGGAAGAGACAAAAAGCAAGGCAGCTATAATAAACAGGACAAAGAGGAGGCTCGGAGGAGCGGAGCAGGAGTTTAAAGCGGGGATGGGGAACTTCGGCGGGGACGGGGGGAGAGAGAAGCTCGGAACAACAACAAGAAGCCAAATACTCGCTGCGCTTTCCGTTCCCGCAAAACTGCCCTCCAACCCACGGAATAAAATAAAGATCGGTCCACAAAAGGTGGCAGCGAGAGAGCGAAGGGGAAGGGGGGGAGGATCACCTAACAACGAGCAGGTCACTTACTCTTCAGCCCTGGGCAGGCTACGGTGAGCGCTCCATCGGGCTCCTTACCGCTCACAAATCCTTACCGCTTTATCTACCGGGGAATTAAAACTACTCAGCTAATAAAGTCACTGCAATTTTGCCCCCTGGAAAAAGAAGCACAGGTTTGACAACGGTGATCAATATTTTGCTGGGGATTTCATCACCGCCCCCTCCCCGCGGACCATTTAGAGCAGCCCAAGCAAGTGCGAATTTAGGGGTAAAAAAAATTTAAAAATTTTAAAAAACCCCGAAAGACCTGAAAAGCCCGAGAAAGCGGGGAGGGACGGAGGGGGCGCGGAGGGGGAGCGGGTACTTACTCGGTGCAAAGGCGACGAAACTGAGCCTCGCTTTTTTTTTTTTGCCGGTGGAACGAGAGAAAGGGCGACACGCACACGCACATGCACACACACACACACACTCACACAGCACACGCGCCCCGCACACGCACACACGCACACGCGGACACGCGCGCGCAGCCGGCAGCCCCTGATGCCGCTGATGAATATGATAATCGCGCGGGGGAGGGCGAGCGAGCGCGGGCGGGAGCGCGGGCAGCGGGCAGCGGCCGCGGGGCTGCGGGCGCCGAGCGGAGCGGAGCGCAGCGGAGCGGCGGGCGCCGAGCGGAGCGGGGGCGGCGGGAGCGGCGCGGGGCAGGGCTGGGCTGGGCTGGGCTGGGCTGGCCGAGCCGAGCAGCGCTCCGCACCGCCACAAGATTTACTTTAAGACACAGCTGAAGGAAACAGGAAGACTAGACGTCACACTCGGAGTGACGTGGGCCCGGCCCGGCGCCCAATCGGGAGGCTCCTTGGGACGGACGGGGGGGACGGGGAGAACTTGGCAGGAGCGGGGAGAGAGGAGAGGGGAGCGCGGGGGGGTGAGGGTCGCCCCGCCCCGTCCCCGCGGGAAGGTGGCGGCGGCCGCTCACCTGCGGCGGGGACGGACAGACGGACGGACGGACGGACGGACGCGGGGCGGGAACGCCGGCAGAAGCGGCCCGACGGGGCGCCCCGCTCACCTCTGCCGCGCACCGGCGAGGGGCGGACAACAGCCGCCCCGCGTGGAGAGGGGTGGATGACAAACTTTAGGAGAGTCACCCCCGCGTGGGCGGGGGCTGCTCTGCGGTGCCCCGTGCGGTAAAGTTTTCCACGCTAGAAGGCTTCCGCAGAGCAGCGTCGGGGCCACGGGGTGCGCCTCTTTGGCGCGTCAAGCATCGGGCGCTGGAGCAAACGCGCGTCCGCGGGCGCTGCCGCCCCACGCGGGTCACAGACTTGGGGAGACACGGGCCCGCGGCCGCCCAGCCTCGCCGCCGCTCAGTGCCAGCGGCTCCGCCGCGCCTCGCGGGGCTGTCAGCAGCAGCCGCGCGGGCATTTTCCACGTGGGAGGCAGGAAATAAACACGAAATCGAGCATCAGGTTGCGGGGCGTGGAACAACCGGTGGTACTGAGACACGGGTCTTCGCTGCTGGCGGCCCCGGCCCCCTGCGCAGCGCGCCCTAAGTTTAGCTCAACTTAACCCTATCCCATCCCGCTCCCGGCGGGCTCCGGTGGAAAGCTTGGGGGAAAAAAAATTGGGAGATGAAAAAAACCACAATAGTGGATCTCGGCTGGTCCGGGCTGCGATCCGGACCGTAACCTGTCGGGCGCGCTCTGTCCCGCCCGACCGCGGCTTTCCGCAGCGCGGGACAGGGAGCACCCGCACCCCTGCCTCTGCCGCTGCCATTTGCCCGACCGCTGCCGGCGGGGAGGCGAGGCTGAACGAGGGGAAACAGCCTCTGGCTTGCGGACAGCGCGGGATACACCAGGGAGAGGGAATAAAGTCCTGCGGAGGGCCGAGCAGCAGCGTAGCGCTGCAGGGCGCTCGGCGACAGGTAAGGACGGCGCTGCCTGGCCGGGCCCGTCCGCCCGCGCCCGCCCCTCGGGGCGGCGGGAGTGGGAGTCCCGAGTGGAGGGGAGAGCCCCGATGGGGCCAGGGCTCTCAGGGCAGGCGCACCAAAACTTGGCGCTACCACTCTGTGCCAGCGGCGAGGGGCCGGGCCGCACCTCGCCCCCTGCTCGCCCCGGTGCCGGTGCCGCCGCTGAGGCGGACAGCTGCTCCGCTCGTCCCGCTTCCACTGTGAACATCCGTCTCACTAGAGGGGAGCCGCGGCGCCGGCCCCTCGCCTGGGCGCGGACAGCAGACTGTGCTGAGAGGGCTGCCCTCCGTGCCAAAAGTTTGGGAGCCAGCCCGGGCAGCACTCCCGCCCTCCGGGGCCAGCCGCTGCCCTGCCCGCGGCGGTGAAACGCGTGTGCCCCGCGCCGGCTCCTCTGTGCCCGCCGCCGGGCCCGGCTGCCGCCGCCTCGGGCCGGGGGCGGCTCCGCGGTGCCTCCGCGGCGGGAGCGGGGTCACTAACGCGGGTGCATGAGCAACGCGACAAGCCACCGCAGCCGATCTCTGAGAAATCGCCCGGGACCGGCTGAAGGGGCCGCTGGAGCTGTCGCAGGGGAGCTGCTCCGAATTAAAAAAATTACATGTCCCTGCCGGTGCCGGGATCGCGAGGAGATGCGGCCGCTCTCGCCCTAGAGCCCGGTGCCCGAGCGAGGCGAAACCTCCTGCGGCGGCAGCGGCGCCCGGCCCGTCGGGGCTCGAAGGCGGGCGGGGGCCCCGCCGCTCGGGGCTCCCCGGCCCCGCGGCACTCAGAGAGCCGCTCCTCGGGGTCGGGGACCCTCGCAAGAGCCCTGCTGTGCCGTGCCGCCTTCCGAGGCCCGGCCGGGGCCGGCGCTGGCCAGCCCCGCGCTGTGAGTGCGCAGGAATCCCCGGTGTAACGGGGCGCATCCCGGGACGCCGCGCTGCTGCCGCTCTGCTCCCGCAGTCCGAGCGCTGGGCGGCCCCGCATCGGTGCCCAGTGCCCGTGGCGCCCTCCAGGCCCGCGAAAGTGCCGGGACGGCTTTGCCGAGAATTATTTTAGCGTGACACCTTTCGAGACAGGAGCACCGGGCCCTCCGCCGCCGGCTGCGATGGGGATGCGGCTGGCACGGCCCGACGGGAGCGGCCGGGGCTGCGCTGCGCTCCGCGGGCGCGGAGAGGCGGCACGGCCGGCCCGGGGCATGTCCCGCGGGCCTCTTGCGGGGCTCGGCTGCCGGGGTGACACACTCAGCCTCCCGGTGTAGCTGTAAGTGCTGCAGGGGCTGCGAGACAAGGGTGCAGAAGTGTGTCTGGACGCAGGAGGAGATAGGCTAAATTTGGCGGGGGAATGTCTCGCTCGGACGCTTTCCTTTTTTTTTTTTTTTCCCTTTTTGTTTTGTTTGTTTTTTGTTTTAAAAGACACCGAGATACTCGTAGAGAAGAAGCCGAGCCGTGCAAATGCAAATAAATAAGTAAATAGCCGCCTCTGACACTTGTGCTTCTCACCTCCGGGGCTCACCTTAACTTCAACCACTGTTAATGTACCCAAAAGAGAAACTGAGGCTCTAGGAGTGAAGCGATGTCCCCAGGGTCACATGGCAGAGCAGTGGCAGCCACTCTGGCCCCAGGCGTGTGCGCAGGCTTCCACCTATTCTCCAGCCCAGCTGCCTCCTTTCCGTAGCTGCTTGCAGGTTACCTTCCTCCAGCCCTGTGTCTTGCAACTTTTCCAAGTCTAAACACACGGGCCCTACGATCTGCCACACCAGTAAGCACAACTGGAATGAAATTCACATTTCCCACTCCCCTGCCATCTGGGGCACTGAGTGCTCCAGACCCTCTTGATCCTGGAGGATAGGCAGACAGCCTCTTAAGGAATGCAAGCTGATGATTCAAAGCTCAGCATTAAAAGTAATCCCCCACCCACCACCCAAAATTTAGAGTTGGAGAAAAAGCTTTTTTCCCCCTCAAGAATTTAATCCCTCAGAAAGGGTCCGTGCCAGCAGCTCATGTTCAGGATCTCTAGCGAGCAAAGCCATCCCTGGTGCCTTCTCAGGGACCTAGTGGCTTGGGCAGGGGCAGGGCAGCCTCTTGCTGGTGTGTGTGGTTGTGCCCCCAGTCCCCTGAACACCTGCAACTGAGGTCCCTCCTAGCAACCTGTCATAGATTCCAGTCTGTCTGTGCACTCCTGTCGAAGCCCTGGGTCTTTTCCCTCGTAATTAATAGGCTGTAAGGTAGACACTAGTCCTTTTCTTAGCCATTTCTAGGTTATGAGGCAGTTACACTATTTGTTTTCTAAGTTGTGGTGTTTTGAATCCAAACAAAAAGTAATCAATGTTTGCAAAGTTTGGATGCAAAGCCATGGTGTGCTCAGGTTTGTGGGTTCTCTTCTGCTCTGCTTAATGCTTCACATTCTTCAGTCACAAACTTCAGGTCAAAATATTACTTGTCCTCCAGATATGAGGGTTGTCAGTTCTGTGTTCAAAAAAAAAAAAATCCTCCAAATTTTGGTGCCTCTGAAAAGTTTTGCTGCTGTTGATGGCTTTCTGTGCTTGCATTCCATTTTTTAAGAAAAACAAACAAACAAACAAACAAACAGATGGAAGAAACTTGGAAAACTTTTGCAGTGTGCCCATGACCATGAGTGATTCCTCTGCCCCTTTGGAGTCTGACAACAAAATTGGAAGTGACAGGGGGATATTGTTGAAACTGCCTTTTCTTTGATCATTTTCCTTGCTGTGTCTGTTCCAACTAAATGAGGGAACAGGGCTACGAATACATATCAGTCTTTCTTTTTTATTTTCTTTTTTATTGTCTTTTTTTTCAGGGGTGGGAAAGGTCCAAGTGTTCTTGGGCATGAAAAGAACACCCCACAACCATAAAGGCCTGATTCTGCTCTTCTGCTGATGTAAATTAAAAATAGCTATACTGATATCAACAAAGCATCATCAGTCTGTGTGAGAAAGAGAACCGTGTGCCTGATGTGTGTAATTGCTGAATTTAGAGCCTTTCCTTGCTTTCCTTTGCCTGGCTTCTCATTTCAAAAGGGAAACCTTTGGAGGAAAATGCCTTTAACCTGGAGAATGAATACAGCCTGGGTGATTCAGCAGAGTGAAATTTAATTCAAAAACCCAGTATTGAAGGAAATAGAATTGTTAAAAAATAAAATAATTAAAAAAAAAAAGTCACAACCTCCAGAGAGGAGAAAGTGAACTAAACTAATCCTATTAAACATGGTAGCATGTTTCTGTGCAGCTCGCTGAGAGATTAAGCACAGGAAAAGGGATAAGTGTTGCTTCAGTTTCACTAAACTAATGTGACAACTTGTCATTGGAAATCTTTACAGCTTGTTAGCAGATGACTAGCTGATTCAGATATGTTTTCTACCATTTCCTTTGTGTCTGGGGGTGATGTTTTTTTCTTTCCTGTTCCTTTCTTATCCATACTGCTTTATTTTGATTTTTAATCCTTTATGTCTCCTTCAAGTCAAAACATTTAACTTGCTTTAATCAATATTTTGTTTTGAAGATGTCCCTTGACCTTTTGTTTGTGCAAATTAACCTTCAAGGGCAACTCATTCATTCATTAACCTCAGTGGGATGCCATATCCCTTGTACATGGCATTTTAGGATGCATAAAACATTTATGAATGTTTAGACATATTGCAGTGAATGACTGTGATACTGCTGTGGTTACTACTACTGCTTCTGTAATATATTAATTTTTTTTCCATCTCCCTCCTTCTTTCACACTTTCATTCCTTCTTTTGTATTTTTTCTCTTTTTTTTCTTTTTAAGTATTTCTTTTCTTTTCTTTTCTTTTCTTTTCTTTTCTTTTCTTTTCTTTTCTTTTCTTTTCTTTTCTTTTCTTTTCTTTTCTTTTCTTTTCTTTTCTTTTCTTTTCTTTTCTTTTCTTTTCTTTTCTTTTCTTTTCTCTTTTCTTTTCTTTCTTTTTTTTTCTTCTCTCTTTTTTCTCTCTCTTTTTTCTACTTCAGTTGTTTGTGTTGTCAAGAAAAATAGCTAATCTGGGAGAAATGTTAGCATTAGCAATTTCATTTCAAAAGCAGGTGTCTCAATGATTTAGAAACATATGCTGAAACCTCTTCTCTTCTCTTTTCTCTCTTCTCTTCTCTTCTCTTCTCTTCTCTTCTCTTCTCTTCTCTTCTCTTCTCTTCTCTTCTCTTCTCTTCTCTTCTCTTCTCTTCTCTTCTCTTCTCTTCTCTTCTCTTCTCTTCTCTTCTCTTCTCTTCTCTTCTCTCCTCCCACCCTTCACTCTTTCCCTTGGCCCTCCCCCACCGGCAAAGGCATGATCGTTGAGTAAATGGAAAAAAACATTTTACAACATTAAAGGAAGGCTGTTTAGAAAAGGAAGGCCCTGCTGAGGTGTAGAGGAAGCCTGTTTATTAACACTGGACACCTCTTATCTCAGGCAGCTCCAGATGGATGTGCCTTTGGTAATTCCCACTCCGTGCCAAGTGGGGTTAAGCAGGGTAACCACCTTGACGTGGGCTGGTGATCACCAGGGGATCATCGGCTCCTTCAGAGAGAAATTTTAGGTGAAATTTAGGGTGGGGGAGGGAGAACCATAACACTTCAGCATATGCTTGCACGTGGCCAGATTTACCTTTGTGGCTGTAAATTGCTTGCTGCCTGGTCCAGAGCCAGGTTTTGATTGAGAGATAAAGTAGTTCAAATCTGTCAATAATTAACTGTCACTCAATTAAGGCTTTCTTAACAAATTAGCACTTGGTAGCACCTAGGGTGCAGGTTTTTCATGGGAAAAGGCTGATGGAGTGATGTTGGACATTAAGTTTGCCCACTGAGTATCAGCTAATGTCCTGCTCAGTTTAAACACCACTGTGTAAATTTGGTGAATCGGTTCCCAAACCTCATTCCTGCCAGGTTGCTTTTAAGATTAACTGTTTGTGCCCTCCCAGGCTCAACATTGCAGGTCAATGCAATCTCTAAATCAGAGAGCTATCACTGATTCATCAGGGCTTCCTGGCTGTCAGCCCTTGAGGAGAACCCTGATGTAGATGAGGCTGTAGGTCTGAATTTACAGAAATGGTGTGGAGCCCTCCTAATACGCTGCAGGTCCTTTAGAAAGGATGGATCAGAGTTCCCTAGGCTGCCCCCAGTGTAGATCATTGTGATGTGTTTCTCTCTCACTCAGGGCCTTGGTCTCACCCCACCTGCTCTTTCCATTGGTTTGGTGTGAAGATTGAAAGGGAAAACTCTTCCAATCACTTTATCCCATGAGGAAATTCTCATCCAAGCAGCTGCCACCCAGCTGTAACTTCATTTCACTTCCATCACCTTGTGGCCCTGGGTACCTGGGTCCAGCAACGCTTGCCATGAAAAATGCCATGCATTTCTAGAAACATTGCAAAGCTCCATTTCTATGCTTCTCTCTCAGATTCCTGGAATAATCCTTCTGTGGCAATAGAGGAACTATTGGTGTTTCTCTGATAGCAGACATTGTGCCAGTTCCCTTTCATCCCTCTCTGAACTAGTTGTGCCATGGGTATATCGTCCCACTCTTCCTCTTAATTCTCCAGTCAGAAGTTAAAAGTGAATGTCAGATGTCCTTCAGAGCCAGCAGAGCCATCCCAGCTCACATCAGCTGGTCTCCAGCCCCACGTTTGTGCACACTGCTGGATCGATGTTGCTGGGATGGGAATTCCCTTGGTTCTAAATTCACAGCAAATAGCAGACTCTGGGAGCACTGATAATTTGTCACATCAGTCCTGCCAAGGCAGAATCTGCCCCTCCTGGGTCAGAAACTCCTCAGTCTCCTGAGTCCTTTGCTCTCAGTCAGCATCAAATTCTCTGGTGTCACACGCAGTTGCACCTCCAGGAGGTGTAGCAGCCGAGTCTGTTGAGAGCTCCAGTGCAAACTCTGGCAGATGCAAGTTCTGATTCATGCTGTATTACAGGAAGGGCTGCGAGGTGGAGGCTGGCTTTAGCTTCAGCTCTGGTTTGTTCCTCTGATAGGGTTTATTCTCAGTATGGGGTTGGTTAAATCAGTCACTCCTTACCTCACTGAATAGCTTTCCTTCTCTTTTGACCAAAGCATGCCTTACCTGCAGTAGGGGCCAAAGCAATGCTGGACAAAAGTTTAAAAACAAAATTTGGGAAGCTTTCCAGCTTGTTCTTTTTTAGTGAAGACCTTGGGGGATGCACTCTCATACAAACATCTCATGTTGTCTCATACAAAAACTAATAATGTAAAAACTAATGCAGTTTTCTATCAATCATATTGGATGGAAGAGCTGCCAGAGAGGGACAGCTCTTAGCCAGCACCACCATACCGAGGTTCAAAGATCTGAACTCTTTCAGCAACCTCCATGTGGAGATTTTAAGAGCACATTTAAAACATACTTTGTGCTGCCCTGTCCTGATACTTGCATTAAAAGTCTTAAGAAGTTTAAAACCATTGAGCAGGAGAAAAGGAAGCATATTTGATGGTTTAAAACTCTACCCTATCCTGTTGAATAATCAAAGCTGGGAATGTAGTTTAGTTTTATAGACTTACATTCTATTGATTGGTCAAGGTTTTTAAGAAAGAGGAAGATATTTCTGTAGAGAGATTATAACCTGGGGGAAAGAATTTTTTTTTTTTTTGGTGATCTGAATTAATTTGGCTTTTATATTATATAGCAACAGCTTTTAGGAACCTTTTGAAGAACTCTTCCAATAGTTATTCCCATTATCTGAAGAGTGCATCCAATCTGTCACATACAAGGACTCAGTCTGGCAAGGCGTTAAAGGACAACTTGTTCAGGGGCAGAGAGGCATCTAATAGCCTTTCAAAATATTAGCAAAAATGATACTATTGATTTTAATAGAACCGAGGTGCCAGGGTGGTTCTGTAGGGTCCTGAACAAGCCAATGGTTTTAGGAGCCTAAAGCAGAGTGTAGGTGTCCATATCCAAAACTGTCATTGTGGATCATCCAGCTCAGTAGATGAGCTCCCCAGATGCTCGATTCTGTTTCTGTTTCTGTGCCTGCCAGAGCCATCCCACGGTGGGCACCTAGGTACACAGGAACACCTTGGAATCCATCGGGAGGCAGCAGGGGCTTTCCCCACACCTACAGGCTCCAAGAGATCCTCTCCCAGCCCTGCTCCCTCTGCGAGGTGTCCTCACGGTGGTGTCAGGTCCCATCTTTCACAGGAAAGCCCTCCAGTTAGGGTGTCTCCCCTAGAGGTGGGAAATCTGCATTTGACACTTGCCTCGTTCCAAAGATGTGCAAAGTCATGGTTCTCTTCTCTCTAAAAAAGTCTGTTGCCACCAGCCTGTGGGATGGGATCATTCCTATCCCTCCTGTGCTGCTTTTTTGTTTGTTTGTTTTTTTTTCAATGGCAGAAAGGGACCAAAAAATCACCGGGTCAAAAGGAGAAAAAAACAAATAAGCCTGACTTTGTGAAAAAGGTGATTAAACAGGAAACTAGAAGGGAACAACACACTGCTTCCAGGACTGAATATTTTACCATCTCTTACAGCTCTGCCAATGCAAAGCACAGCACAGGCCCAGGGAGGAGGGCCTGGGAGTCCCTTTGCCCAGGTGATGATGCTCTGAGCCTGTTTGTGGTCCCAGCAATCTGTGAGCCTTTCTAAAATGCTGCACACTCTGCCGGAGTGGATGGAGGTTGTTGCAGCAATTAACGTAAAGGCACTAACATCTTTTATGGATTTTAGCCTTGAGTAGCTGAATCATTAGGTACCTACATAATGTAAAAATCATCCCACAGTGCCCTAAGCTCCCACTGAAGTTACTGTGTTTACATGCAGCACAGCAGGCCCAAAATAATGTAGGTGCCTTTTTTATGAAAAGGAAATACATCCCTGACATAAAGGTCAAATGGCATTTATAACAACATTAATAATTTCAGAGGGCCATGCTATTGAATTCTAGGAAAGATTAGACCTGTTTGGCAATACTGTTTAGTTGCTTTTACAACAGAAATACGCTGTTTACCTCCTGAGAGGTTCATAAGGAAAAAAAATCCAATCTATATCAATGAGTAAGATATTTTCCTTAACAGAGATATTGATTTAAATATTGACTTCACTGCTGGAGGGTTATTTCACTCCATGCTGCAGATACTCATTGTCAAGTGACATGTGTTTTATGTACTAATAAAAATGTGATTTCTGGCACAGTAATCTTATCTGGATGATTCTGACTTTTGTGTTCAGTTTGGTCTGAAGCAGTTGTCCTTTCTAAAACTGAGTACTTATTTTCTTCTGCGTGTCCGTGCACTTCACTCCATGTGAATTACTTGCAACTAAGATCAAAACAAACAAACATTAAAAAACCCCTGTACACAGCCCCTTTGTCCTATTAGTTAATTTTCCTTTCAATCTTTCAGCAATGGGTTTAGGCTCTGCAAGACAGAAGTTCTTTATTTAGCAGCAGTAAAGGTGCCGCTGTAGAACCTGTTACAGCTTGTCAGAAAACCAGCCCGAGTGTGTTCTGGGACAAGCACTGTCTTTTTATTGCGGGGTTATACAACAGCTCTCACGTTGGCTCGCTGACCCTGATCAGGCCTGGTGATAGTGACAATGACAACAATAGCTTATGCCACCGAGCAGCAGCCCCACGCTCAGGAGGGCTGTGACACCTCCCATCACGGGCCAGACGTGCCAGCTCCTCTCGTGCAAGTACTAGCCCAGGAAGGAAAGAAAAAGCCCCTAAGAGTAAAAATCCCAGCCCCCTGAAACTGCCAATTTATAGACATGAGGATTTACTTATTCCATTCGAGCATTGCACCCATGAAGCAGAGGATGCTGCTGAACAGTTTCTCTGATGCTAAAATTCTCATTGCTGCCCTGCTGGTTCTCCCTGCAGAGCCTGGATCCATGCACATGCATGGAATTGCACACTCCAAAGGAACCCACCCTGCAGTGCTGCCATGCAGCTTGGCAGCACTGAGGTCTCCTGGGACAGGGAGCACAAGGTGGAGGAGAACCCTCGGAATGTTCATGGTGTCTCCCTCTTTGTCTTGTGCACCATAGGGACCAGGTAAAAACATGAGGCAATGGTAGCACTCAACACTGGCTCTTTGGCACTGTTGGCAATCACCAGCTCCTTGCAAGTGGCATGACAAGGGAATAGGGTTATTTTCAGAAGGGAATTGCATGCAAAAGGTCTGAGATTCCTGAGGTTAGCTGTGCCCATATCTTCTAGGCACTATCCAGTTCACAGCACAGGACTGCTGGTGCCTGCACATAGGAAGATGGGCTTTGCCTGGCTAAAGTCTCCCTGTAAATATTTTCGTTGGGAACACCAAGTTTCAGATCATACCTATGGATCCAAGGCCTTTGCACAGCTCAGGACACAAAGGGGGCAGGGACAGACCCTCCTGGAGTTTGTTTGCAGCTAAGAAGTGGGGAAGCTGGCAGAAAGGCAAATCTCAGACACCGTTAGGAAATACTTCCCTGCATAAACTTCACTAATGGGGGGCTGTGGTGCTGTGAGCAGAAGTTGTTTATTTTGGAAGAAACAGGGAGACAAACAGGGCTTTGGACCACTTGAAGATTTTTTTGGTTTTTTTTGGTTTTTTTTTTTTTTTTTACTGGAGAGAATTTACAGCAAACATGAGAACTGGAACCATGGCACAAATTCACCATGCATTTAACTAGAGGTTACTTAGCTTTGTTATATTTCTTTCTGTCTACTTGCACACAAGGAAATTTTCTTTTTCTTTGAGTACAATGTTTTAAATTAAATTTTGGGGAAACTATCATGACAAGCAAAGTCTTTATTAACCCCAGCAGTGTAATTTCTTATTACAAGACTGTGATTCAGAGGAAACAGCGTTGCTAAAACAGCTTCTGAGTCCCAGCAAAAATGACAGTTTTCCTCAATCAGTTCCTTTTGTGACCTTGATCTGAACCTTAATCTGTTTTAGCAAAATTCTTTTTATTAGCCATTCATTCTTAATCATACCGCTAATTTTCCTGTTTTTAAACTATCAATTTAAGGCTGCTTTTTCATGGAACTAATCAAGGCTGATGTATGTTATTTTGGCTATGAATTCTAATAATTATTCTTAAGAGTTTTTTAAGTCTGCATTTTCCATAGATAACTGTCAAAATTGTAGATAGGGAAGAATGACTTGTTTCTGTGATATGGCACATCCAAGTCTGCTTTCTTATCTTTAGTGAAGATTTACCATTGCAAGCATCGGGTAGGCAATCTGAGCCTCACCTTCTTTTCTTTCCTTCCATCAGCAGTTGCTTTTCATTAGTATTATTATTGCAGACAGCATCATTGGGAGGAAGAAGGGTTTTCAGGATCAGGCTCCATTTGAGATTTTTAGAATAAAAGAATAAACATATACTTGCAGCTGTCTCACAGAGATTGTAAACTGCTGTAGCTAGTGACTAGTGATTTTTCTTTGCCTATGATATTAAGGAACAGATTGTGTTACTATACTTATCTCTACCTTTACAAACAAATACATCAGGAAAATATGTCGAGCAGAAGAAACCACGCTTGTTATCAAATGCCTAGCTACACTGACCACAGGTTTTTCTACTTTTTGGCAAAAGCTTCCAAACATATTGTGGCTTGGTTAAGCTGCGAATTCTTTGCGGCATAAAGGGAGCCTTTCTGTGCCCGTGGTGTGCGCTGGGCTCTCGGGCGCAGGCAGCAGCTCGCCGCTGTTATTTGTCATTCCTGCGGCAGCCGCGCAGGGATCGCAACCCCTTGTCCTGGGCTTTGTACCCACCAGAGACGCTTCTTCCCCCGCCGGACTGATTAACATCACGGCGGGGCTATGATCTTAAAAGCCTGGCACTTCTGATTAGGCTTTTGTTGAAGTTTGCAGAGCTGACTGAGTACCAGGGGCTTTGTGCCTGTGCAGCCGGGTGGTTGCAGGGGGTAGCACTCAGCCCCCCCAGCTAGAGGTGCCGTTGGAGCAGCACTTGGGGAGAAACTTTACAAGTGTTTTCCAGCCTAAACCTCTCTCCCTGTGCTCAATGGGACTTTGTCAAGTGACGCGCTAACATTTCATTAGGGAGTGAAGCAGATTTCTTAATTGCAAGTGAACTAAGCTTGACAGATAGGATTTTCTACTCTAAAGAGGGAGGAAAGCCAGAAATTTGGGGGTTTTGTGTGTTTGCTTGTCGTTTTTTTTTTTTTTTTTTATGAAAGATGCTCAGATGTCTTGGTAATAAGTTCCCATGCCAGATGGAAGGCAATGGCTGGAAGAGTAGAGGAACAAAGACTCTTCTCAATCTTTTTCCCTAATTAAATCCCTTTTTTCTGTAAAAGTGCAATGTTTTCCCCACCAGTTTGAAAGGATTGCCATGTCTGATTGTTTGAAAAGCTATAGGTTAATTGTGTTATATGTATCTGTAGAAAAATTAATGCTATATGCAAAAATGGATGAAAGTGCTCAAATAGCCCATTAATTAACTCAGCCCTATTGTTAGCAGGGTTGGCATTAGAGGAAAGAATAATGCCTTTTCAATCCGAAACCTTCCCTCCCTCCCCATCCATTTTATCTCTTCTTGTCACTTCCTATTAGCTGATCATGACATCTTATCTTTTTCCTGAAGGGTGGGCCAGAAGATTACTTTGGAGCTCATGTAAGTGACACTCCAAGGATTGGCCGGCAGCAGGTTCAGCGGCCCCGGCCCCGGAGCCGCGGGATGTCATCCCTGTGACATGCCTGGAAACCCCGGCTCATCCCTCAACTGTCCGGTCACAGCAGCATCTCCGTCATGTTGCACTTCCAGCCTGTCACTGGCTTGGGTTCACACTCCTCTCCCGGGAACCCTGCTCGCTTTTGCTGAGGACTGTGGTTTTATTTTTAACACGGAGTCCTTCACATCAGTGGCACTGGGGGTTTCTTTTGCAGGATGGGATTCTGCTCTAGGAGGGAATGGCTGGGGATCCTACACCAAATGTGCCTGTGTGTGCTAAGAGGGGAGCTGTGCGTTAAAGCACACTCTGTTTTCCATCCCTCTGTGGGGAGGAGTTTTTGGGACATCTCTGCCTGCCTGGATGTGTGGGGGTGTCCCAGCAGCTTCACCCCACAGCAGCCACCTGCTCCCCAGAGCCCAGGATGTTCCTGGTGAGGGAAAGCATCCAGAGTGCTCCCACCAGCTGCAGCCAGACATTATGGCTCGTGCTGGAGGGACTTGCTGCCGGCACCGTAATTGCAGGCTAGCTGGATTTTTGCTGTGGTATTACAAATTCCCCCAGGGAAGCCCACAGCTATGACCATTTTCATGGTAACATTGTCAGGCATGAGTCATTTTCTTCCCTCTCTGTCTCTGTTTGTCCTCTCTCACACACACACTCAAAAATGCAAGGACAAATCAACAAACTGGTAAATAAAATTTAAATGTCTCTTTAGTGCATTCTCAGCCCTCTTCTTCTGGCTGAGTATAGTTGATCAGTTTGAGGTACTTTTTTTTTTTTTTGCTGTAAGAATGTGGCATAAAATATATGGGCCACATGGATGTTGATACTGGAATGATGACTTTTTCATCTTATGCTTTACCTTTTTTTTTTTTTTTTTTTTTTTTTTGCTGTGTTACTTCTAAGAGTGTTTTGATTAAAAGATTAATCAGTAAAACTAATCCTTAGACAACAACTCATATCCAACATAAAAAACCAGGAAACTGGCAAAGTAAATAACAGGGCCACTGTTTCAGAATTTTTTCACCTGGCACTTCACTCTAGGTCTGCTAAGCTTATTGTCACCCTTTCCCAAACATCTGAATACCTGCTCTGTGTGTCATCCCATTGCATTGCACTGGCTACACTATCCCATCTTACATGAGTAAGTACTTGCAGGGTTGGTGTCCTTGGCTATGAACCAACTTTCTGGTGTATTCTGAAATGTTCATTTTGGTGCCTTAAAAAAAAAAAAACAAACCAAAAAACAAACAAAAAAAAAATTTCACTGAAAGAAAGTTAGGGAAAAAACTGTGAAATTGGGAAGTTGGAGGTACCTAAATTAAGGTTGCTTTTGCAAGACACATGTGGCAGACTTATTCGGACATCCTGAGCAACACTGCCTGGGAAACTGCTGCTGAACCGCATAGTCTTAAGCAGGAATGGATTTGATTTCTCCCCTCTCCCATTTCCTTGTCATTCTCTCTTCTTCTGCAAAACACCAAAGAAAACAGGGCTTGTGGAACCAGTGCTGTGTGTGCCTAACAGGTAGGGGGTAAGGGCTGTACCCTAAAATATCAGGAGGCTCTGCTCAAGTGATTCTGGGGAGTGTCAGAATGAAGGATGCAGGTAGAGTGAAAACCAGGTGAATTTGTATATCACAGTGGGTGTCTGGGTGAATACTTTGGATGCAGTGACCAGATCTGTGTGGCCAAATGTTTGCTGAAGACCCCGCCAAGGACATGTGACCATGAGTTTGCCAGAGAGGCCTCAGGTTTTGTATTTTGTTAGATTTACGTTTGTGGAGTGAGCAGAAGTTGAATAATTTATGGCGGTGACCACTTAGATGCCATATGTCATGTTTTTTTTAAACCAGTATGGGTTTTTTAATACACAAAAGGGAGCAGACACTGGAGCTGAACTTTCTTCATTTTATTCAAGAAGAGAATGCTTAAAATGCTTGGAGAAAAGGGAGCCCTTTTTATACACTTTGAATCTGCACTAGACTTGACTAGTCAGCATCACTCTGATTTTGCAATGAAAAATAAAAACAGTGATTGCACAGTGTCACACACAAGAGGAAACAAGACTTTTACACAGGTCTCAGTAAAATACCATACTTTAGTGTGGTTCTAAAGTTTAGTGAAAGCCTATTTCTGTCCATTGTTTAAAAATGCATATTTAAGTGAACAGCCACTCAATTCCCACCCCAGTATAGAAATGGTAGCCTCGATGTCACAGGCAAATTTTTGTAGGTGGTTAGCACTGATATTTCTGGGACATTACATTGGAAATATTCTATTGTGTATTTTATTTTGCTGTGAGAAACAAGAAATCCTCGCAAGCTCAGAGTTCACATGTCCTTTTAAGTCTTAAAATATGTTAATTTTACATGCCAAAGTCTTAAGAAGTGTTTGACTGCCCGTGGCTTTTGTGTGCATCTCCAGATGGCAGATGCCATTTTGTGTTTCACATTAATTGAGTAAATTTCCTTGCTCTTTGTACATATTGCAGAGGAAGCCATTCTCTGCTTTCAATAGGACAGAACAGCTCTTTGGCATCAAACCCTTCTGGTCTGGTGGTACTAAAACTGTTTTAAGGTGGAATTCTGAGAACAAGCTTTTGGCAATACAGATTTCCTCTATTGTAGATGAAAGTCAGACATTTAACAGTTATCTTAGAAATATCTTGAGGGTTTTTCCTGCTGAATTGTGAAACAAACCAGATAGGATAACCTCAGGGGCTGAAGACATAATAAGATATACGTTTTTTCAATATTCATTTAGTTAAAGGAAAAAAATACTCTTTCATCTTGAAGGGCATTGTTTTTTGTTTTTTGGTTTTTTTTTCTGCCGGTTTTGGTTTTCCCCCCCCTCACTTTCTAGATAAAAAATAAAAAGAGTTCCCAAGGCCTTTAAAACACCACATTTTGTCCAAACATCAGTCCTGCTGTAGGAATTTGTGGTACAGCTTTTTGGGACACAGGCAATGGAGGAGGGTGTGAGAAATACCTGAGGGATCCTCTGCCCAGTGCTGGGGAGCAGCGATGGCCACCCCACTGGACATCCTCGTGGACACACCAAATCCTCTTCCAGGACAAAGCCCATGGGATCCACGTGGTACCGAGCTACGCACCCCCTACCCCTCACACAAGGGCATTTTAAGTTTAAAAGCTATGGTGCTCTGCATAAAAAGGTGTAGCAGTTCTATAGCTAAACATGCCCTAAATCCAGATGAATTTCTGTATGGAGCTAATAGTATTTATAAAAGTTAGATGTTTGTGAGGAGAATTCATGAGAATTTATGCACAGCAGTACCTTAGAAGTGGCTTGATATGTTTTTTATACCAAGATAAAATGAATCCAGCAATGAGATTTAAATGACCTTTTTTTCATTTTTCCTGTGTGATCACTCTTCCAAACTCTCTGTAGAAGGGAGGCAAAACAAATATCCTGTCTGTTTGAAAAAGAATATAGAAGACAGAAGTTAATGTTAATCAAAGAAACCAAGATTATATGTCATGTTAGTAATCAGATTTTTATCATGGTAAGTGGTGTCCAGATATAGTTGAAGTGGGCAGTGTACATAATAACATAATTATGGGTGTTATAGTGACGTAACAGCAGCAGGAGCTCTGCTCCTGACTCCTTTGTTTTCCATTCACACCCACTATGATCCACTGCTATATTTAGTTGTTTTTCACAGTGCTACCTAATACTGTCATCGCAAGAATTTTTTTTTTTTTTAAGTAATAAAATAAAGATAAGACAGTATTGATTTTCCATGGATGCTGAAACACTGGAACCTTTTCTTGCCGATGACAATTCAAACTGAGGGGGAGGGTGGGGGTTTTTTTGTTTTGTGTTTTTTTTGATAGATTATTGTCATCTTTTGTGTGTGAAATGCAATTGCAGTCGAGGCAGAGCGGCAGCTGGTGGGAAGCGTCCCAGTGCCACTGCCTTCTGCGAGCTGGGACTATCTGCGGCTGAGGAGCTGCTCCAGACAATTTAAGGCAAGCTCGTGGAGCATGAAAGAACTGAGATTATTACATAACTAAGTGGTGTTTGGGGATTTAAATAAAGGAAGTTTTGACTGCTGAATTGCCGTACTTTAACAGTTCTCAGTCTATAATTTTTGGCACAGTTGGTTTGCATGGCACTGCAGTTCCAAAGGCACCCAAAAAGCAGCCCTGTGCTTCTTAGGTAGTGCTGGCAAGGTGTAGGGCAGCCCAGCTCAGCCCCTGGGTGGTGTCTGCAGCACAGGACGTGTTATTCTTAAACTCCATCACAACTGTGCTTCCCATGCCTGGAAGTTAGGCATTACAATTCTCCCCAAAGAAAAGATCTCATTTTCAAAGAACAGCTTTTGTGGTCAAATTCACCTGCTGTGGTGAACTAATTATTGGTATGTGGGGCTATGTGACACCCGTCGGCATTTTGCTTTGGCCCACAACAAGAAAAAAAGAGGTTTAATGCCTCATGGAGCACTGGTTTTCCATCTATGTCCTTGTTATCACAGGACTGGCTCCTGAATTAAAGCAAAGGCTTTGTCAAACACCACCAAATCAAGTACACCGCAAGTGGACCTTGCAATGTGAACATCAGAAATGTCTTCTGTGTTTAGCAGTATGGGAAAGTATGATGCTGTTATAAAGAATAAAACACTGAGGAGTCCCAGACTAGATGAAGCCACAAGTCCAAGAGCCCTGGAAGGATGCTGTTTGCCAGCTTTACAATAGGTTTATTCAGCAGGAGTCAGCAGGGTTGCCTATCTGTGTTCCTATAGTCAAAGCTCATTCATTCTGTGCAACATAGGTCAGCTCTGGTGCAACTATTGATATCTGTAGAGCACTTGCCCTACTGCTGTGATTTAAAAAAAAAATCAGCACTGTAGCGACAAAGCATTACTGGACTCCTCTGTGTTGTATTTGTTGCAACATCACAGCTCCCTCTTTCTTTAGTTGAGTACGTGTACTACATCTTACTCAAAGCTGGTGATAACATGTGAACAAAGATGCAGGGGGGTCTGCATAAGAAGAGCTTTCAAAAATTATACCCTCTTCCCAAGATCTTTGAAAAGTATTTTGACAGCAGACAAACAAAACTCCACTCCTCAGTCTCATTCTTTGCATACATTCAGCAACACTGCACAGAGGATCCAGGTAATTCAATATTTATTCTGATTTTAAATTACTCCAGAGTAACTCAAACACTGCCCTTGCCTTCTCCTGGGCCTCTTTTGATCAGCTCAGCTCTATGTAGGAAGGTGTTCATTGTGCTTTGGAGCTGCCTGCAATGGTCCAGTGTGGTTTTTGTGAGAGAGATGCACGGTGCCATGAAGAGCTGCCCAGACTGAGGCTGCCAAGATGCAAGATAAGAGGATCACCTGTAGCCAGTCTCTCAGAAGGCAACTAATATATTGGATAACAGTAGCACAGACAACTGATCTTTGTCTACTGCCAAGACAAGCAGTTCTGCTAATGAGATCAATGCAGTCTTCCATATGTAATAAGGCTTATTCTCAGCTTGATGAAGGTGAAGACAGAAGTTCCTAAAAAGCTGGATTTTAATAGCCATATTCAGGTAGAACCCACTTTTGCCTCTGAGCAGTGCAGAAGTCTTAGAGCATAAGACAGGAGATTGGGATCTTGGGCAGAGGAATTCACTTTGCAAGGCATATAGCAGACCTCTGCCTCACTTTCCCTGACTTCATAGTGTTGCTTTCTTTCCCCAAAAAGAGTTGTCTGACTGAATTGAGAAGCGTGAATGAGGTTCTCATATGCAACAATGCTTAAAGCCAGAGTGATGCCTATAAATATGGAAATTAGAGTTTTACTTTATTCTGGGAAGGGCTGGAACTTTCCTCAGGAGACTTTCTCTGACTTCAGGACTGGTTTTAGTAAGTACCCTTGGCAATGCAAAATGGAAGTGCATGAATAAATTAATTGGAAGATGTACATGCAGCTCCTGCCACTCCCCAAATACCTTTCCCAGCTCTGAATGCAACACAGATTTTAATCATGGAGCAACAGATGATTGATGGATGATTAATAGCTAATTTATGAGATTCATTTAACTTCATTTTACTTATACACTGTATGTAGAATTAGTTAAGGCTTGTACAGGAAAGGAAGTGATGAACCATTGTTCCCATTAAATTATAATGACAGCCTTCCTCATCACTGTATATTTATTATGTAAGAAAGGGAAATGTCTAGTAAAATCTGTATAGGTTAATAACACCTTCATAATATAGTCTCTCTTTTCTATTGACTTGAATAGCCCTCCTACTGACTTTTACTGGATTATTAGAGTTAATTACATCAATTGCAATATAATTGATTCTTAAATACTATGTAGAAACCTCATACAATTAGGGAAAAACAAAAGTCATCTAGACATCTCCGATCAGAAAAGATTTGGAATTCCTGCACATTTAATTCCTGTTAATCACCAGTCAGTTTGGACATTAAGATTGCAGGGTTTCTTGTTTTCTTTCTGTTAGGTTTTGACAGAATTGATAGTTTTACAACATTTAACTCAGTGTGCATGGAAATATAAGATTAAAGAGACAAATGTAATTTGCTAAAATCGTTACTTCATCTCCTAAAAGTGAAATGAATTACCTACCTGTCTATATCAAAATACAACTTACTCACACACATGCATGCTCAAGAGAGAAAAAAACCCCTGAAATAGGTATTTAACATTCAAAGTTGAAGTCCCTTATCCACAGGTGCAAGCAGTCCTACAGATCATTGAAGGGCCTTCAATGTAAGGACATGAAGCAGAGCTGAACACTGATCTCCAGAGAGCAGGAGATCTATACATTATTTCACTGAGTAACTTTGACATGAAAATGATTTCTAAAGGATGGTTCTGTATTCCAGATAAAGATTATGGACCATTCAAAAGAAGGTGTTTTAAGATAAACCCCTCTTAGGGATGCTACAACATTATTAAGCAGCAGTTCAACTTTAAAGCCAGTCAAACATAACATTTTTTGTGACTCTGTTCTTGGTCAGAGTCCCCTGTGGTACCAGCGTAGGAGATGTTAGTAATTTTATTTTTTTTAGCTGACTTTGTTACGGTTCTCCAGTGGCCTTCCAGGAGCTGTGCGGCGTTTTGCAAGAGTGAGTTTTCTTTGTGTTTGTGCAGCTCAAGTCCTCAGAAGGTAAATTCAACACTCTTTGTGCTGCTCCATTAAATATCCTCAAGTCAATTTGGTTGGTGTGGGGTTATCACTTTTGAGTTTCAGCTGAACGAGGCGTGCAAGTTCTTGTTATGCAAAATAGTAACTTTGCTTACGGTTTTTATTTTTAGTATTATTAATATTTTTGCTTTACAGCTTAATGCACACGCTTAACCACACTGCAGCAGCCAGCTATCAAAGGCTTCCCTGAGGAAAAATTAAGCACTTGGAGCAATAAATTATGAAAAGACTACATCTAAGGGCACCATCCACCTTGTTCTCACACCCGCTTTAAGTGTTAAATAAATCATAACATCCTGTTCATCGTGCCGTCAGTAGGGGTTAAACAAGTCACTGTAAATGAGCTCCAAATCATAGGACGTAGCTGGCTTCCAAGTTTTTTGTTTGCAAGGAGAAACAGCCCCAGGCTTTTGATAGTTCAGGTCTTTAAGGAAAGTCTTTTTTTCCATTCCAACTACTTCCTGTTAACGTGGAAATGAGAGGAAATGAACATTAAGCAGAAGGATGGGCCCATCCTTTTCCAGTCGTGTGCCTAATTTGTCAGGTGCAATATTGGCACCTGGAGGCTTGTTTTGGCTCCTATTACATCCTTGCTGGGGAAATATCAGGATACTTGTAACTAACAGCGTAGGACTTCAAAGCATTTTTGTTATAGGGAGAAAGAAGAAAGGCTGCCGCTGTTAGAAAATGCAGAGCTGCACAGCCCAGCTTGTTTGCAGAGTGTGTTGTAAACAGCAGACACTTAAAAAAAAAGAAAATAAAAAGAGAAAAAGTCTGTGACATTTCAGTCTAAAGCTAGTTGTGGCCATTAAGCCTATCTGATAAATACTCCCCGAGGAGTACATCTACCCCATAAATTGCCTTTTGGAAATACATGTCTTAAGTGTGTTCTTCATACTTCTAAATCTTCACAGAAAGAATCCTTTTTGCTGAGAACTTGTCAGCACATATGTCCATTTCAGCGGGAAGCTTAAGTGTTTTGAGACAAAAGTATTTATGACCTCTTAGCTGCAGGGACGGGAAGGCTGTTTGAAGTGACTCTGGATCAAAACCTGCAAACTTAAGGTTCTAGAGTCTGCCTGGTGTCTTTACTTCATGCCAAACACAATAGCTGTACTTTCTCTTGTGGGGCCTTTCTTGTATTAAGAAACTGTCCAAGATGAGTTAGTGACCCCATGCTTGGCCAGTATATTAGTGATGCATCTCTCTGGATGAATCTATAGAAAAAAGGTATTTAAGAGTCTTGTAAGGAAAGAATGAGACTGAAGTTGAACTTATTCCCCAGCAGTGTTTCAAACTCTGAATTGACTAGGGCTGGTTTGGATTTTTAGAACTGATTCATGTTTTGGGCCAAAGTAACTACTTATGTGCCACTTTTTTTTCCATAATGAATTACAATTAATTAGCATTTAGTAGTGGGAGGAGAAAAGACAGTGTAGCTAATTAATATTTAATTCAGGTAAAACATAGAGAATCAAGCCATGAGTGATATATACATATCTGCAGCTGTTCTGAGAGCAAATTCATTCAGATCAGTGAAATGAGATAATAGACTTGGGAAATCCAGCTGCTGTGCAGATGTTGGGTGGAATTTTCCAGGGAGAAGCAGCTATGCCATTTTTTGTGCCTGATTCTGCATCTCTTGCTCATGATGAGGTCTCTTTTCCTGGATGGCAAAGTTGCAGAGAAAGCAAACCCTGTGCTGAGGAAACTTTGGTGGTTTTGGGATTCACTGACCCCTTTCTCCCAGGTTACTTTCATCTGTACCTGGGTCAGATGGAAGTCTCAAGGATTTTAGAGTCATCTCTTCCCAGTGAGCAGGCACTGTACTGTGCTTCATTCCAGCCATCCTCAAGTGGTCTCAGTCTGACTGTTGAAGATGGCCATTTGTTTTAGAGTAACTGGTTTTTTCTTCACCTGAACATTGTCTGGTAATCAATCATTTGCTTCAAGGGTACTATCTTTTGAAGCCATCAAAGATTTCTTTTTTATGCTTCTCTTACTTATGCAGGGCATTAGACTGGTAGAGGAGACATGAAAGGAGTTTGATGATAGTTCTATCTTGGTACTCAGGGCACTTCGGCAATTTTTTTGTCAGAACCAATGATTCTTGGCCTTCATCTTCCTGAGACTGTCCAAATAACACCAATATAAGGCTTCTTTCTTACAGAATCATAAAATAGTTTGGGTTGGAAGGGCCCTTGAAAGGTCATGTAGTCCAACCCCTGTGCAATGAGCAGGGACATGTTCAGCTAGAACAGGTTGCCCAGAGTCCCACCCAACTGACCTTCCAGGGATGGGGCATCCACCATCTCTCTGTGCAACCTTTGCCAGAGTTTTGACACCCTCACTGTAAATAAGTTCATCCTTTATCTGTAGCCTGAATATAAGTTCCTTCAGTTTAAACCATTGCTAACTCTTGTTCTATCACTACTGGCCCTGTTAAAAACTCTGCCTACTTCTTTCTTGTTGACTCCCTGTAAGTGCTGAAAGACTGCAACAAGGTCTCCCTGGAGTGTTCTCTTTTCCAGGCTGAACAATCCCAATTCTTTCAGTCTGTCCTTGTCAGGGAGGGGTTTCATCCCTCTGATCATTTTGTCTAGGGAAAAAAATCTCCTGTGGATACACATACAACAGCCACAGCACGTTGTTTGATGACTTCAATGCAGAGCTCTGCAGCAAAGACCATTTGGCCTAAACTGTTTAGCAGACATTTAAACTCAGCCCAAGGACTTTTCAAAGAAGTTTCTGAGGATCACTGATGGGATGTGTCCTGCTGACTCAGTGCTATGGGTACTTGAGCTTTAGGAGAGGTACAAAAGTGGCTGGCAATAAGGAAAGAGAGGAACTTAACAGTCCTTTACTCCCACACCCAGGGACATTTCTGCTAACTCTGGCCTGATTTATGCTGAACTGCAAAGCTACAAGAAGCCAGAAAATATCTGAAATAGGTGCAAGGATCATCCTATATATGCTTATTTGTATATTTGCAAATAACTGAAAGGAGATTGTAGCAAGGAGGGAGTCTTTTCCCAAGTAACAAGGGCCAGGACAAGAGGAAATGGCCCCACATTGAGCCAGGAGAGGTTCAGATTGGATATTAGGAAAAAATTCTTCACGGAAAGAGTTGTCACACATTGGAACAGGCTACCCAGGGAAGTGGTTGGGTCAGTAACCCGGGAGATATTTAAAAGACTAGGTTGTACACTGCAACACACATCTAGTGAACTCACTCAGGGACATGGTTCAGCGGTGGACTTGGCCGTGATGGGTTTACAGTCTGGCTCAGTGATCTTAAAGGTCTCTTCCAACCCAAATGATTCTATGATTTTCCTCTGGTAACTTTCCCCATTCTCTATGATCCCAGAGACACCAGGGAGGATTAGTGCTGCAGGAGACCACAGTGTCCTCTCTGCCCCCACAGATGACCATTTTACTGACATTTTCCTGCACCAGTCTGAGGTATGTACATTGCCAGCACACAGTGGCACTGTGTGATCTAGGTAACTCATTTTCTTGCTCTGTAATTTTGGACTTATATCACCATCTACAAACACAGATGGCATGAATTTTGAGGAATATGTAATTTGTCCTCCTTGTGGGTGGGTGAAAAGACTTTGCAGAGGGAATACAGCCTTGCTCTGGTGACGGCTTCCACTTGGAGCTCATTTGGGATATTCTTTGCCATTGTATAAATTACCACATTTCTCTGCAGCTCCAAGAAATGCAAATAAATAAATAAATAAATAAATAAATACATAGGCTTTGGGAGCAACCCTTGACAGCTACAGCAATTGTCAACTCCTTAGATCCCTCATGTCCATGAGTTCAGCTGGGATTGATGGGCTCCTCACATGCCATTTGTGTGGCTCAGGAACAGTAGCATTCAGCCCTTCCTTTTCCTTTGTTTTAGAGAATTACAGGACAGGTTGTGTGCTGGTGCAAATATAGCTGGTTGCTCTCCACACTGGTATCTTTTTGTACCGTATGTATAGCTTTGATAAGCAGCATATGTGTCTGCTTCCCGACTATACAGTGTTTCCACTCTGATCTCAGGAGTGTAGCTAAATCAATATATCCTTTGTGATGTGCAGATGGAAATAATCTCTAGAAAGATGTATTTCTGAGCTTTGCCCAGTATGTATTTATTTGAGAGGTACAGCTGGTTTGTGGAAAGGTACAATCCAAGACCATATGTGAGCACACTGCTAACCCAGCTCAAGCAGATTTACACTGGTATTGCAGCCCCCCATGACCATCAGCAGGGCCTCTGGAGGCTCCTTTGATGTGAAGGGAATTGCCAGGCAGGGTGTTGCTTGACCCCTGAGGGGCAGAATGAGAACAGCCTGTCTGCACAGCCCCTTGTGCTCTGCTACTGGCTGCCAGCATCCCTCAGGACCTTGCTAGCTGCCCTTGATCAGGCTGCCACAAGGTGCTCTCCAGTCCTGCTCCTTGAATTGGACCAGCTGCAGACAGACCATTTCCATCTTAGAGTGGTGTGGGTAAGGTTTGTTGGTGCATTTCTGTCTACTGCTAATTACTGGATCTAAATCCAGATTTCAGCTCCATAACCAGATACCAGTCAAAATGTCTCCATATTCCATGACCCTTGGAATCAGGTTCAGTGTCCAAAGGTATCTGACAGACTCTAAGTTTCCCATCCTATGATTTAAGATAATTAAATTTCTGGTAGTTATGCCCAATTCAAGCCCTCTGGATGCTAAATAGATAACACAGATCTAGTAAACTCACACCGTAAAAACTCTTTTATTTCCTTAAAGGCTTCACTGTCAAAATTTACATGATGATTTGAATTAGAATACGTGAGGAGGACCTGGAAACCATTCACACCTGTAAAAACACAGGTTTATATCAATACCTGCACCATTAATGCTCCTCATAAAATATTGTACAGGGCAGATTCAAGTAACAAAAGAAGAGAGACAAGTGGGTTTTGGTGAGATTCACCTCAGCTGTTAGTATGAGCTGTTTTCTTTCCATGGATTATGCAGCAAACCCAGGACAAGGGGTGCTGTACTTGGGGTACACTATAGGGGTGGCTGAAGGGAAGCACTTGGGTGGCACCATGACCTGTCACACTCCCAGCCTACAAACTGCCCAGTGGATATAGGTGCTCAGGTATTTTGCTAAGAAAAGTCATGTTTGCTTGCACAGATTTATTCACAGATGCTTTAAAATACAGTTCTCTTGTGCAAGTCAAGCTGTGAACACCTGAGATTTGGTTCCTCCCAGAGCACTTTCACAAGAAACTTGTACTTTCTCTCCCAGAGTGGACATTTTCCATCTAATTTTACAACCCAAAAGCCTCACTTCTATGCATAATCAGATGTCCAGGCAGAGAGCCCTCCATGAATAAAACCTCTTGGGACTTAGCTCACAAGCTGAGCTTCCAGTAACATACTGAAAGCAGCCCTGGAAAACTCACTTCTACCTACTGAATTTGGACAAATACTCCTGAAATAGTCTGTTCTCAGTCTCATGCTGCTCTCATTGCCATCTTTAAATTACTAAGGGCTAATTTTAAATCAAGTTGCAAATACTTCCTAAGTACAAGAGCCCACTGCTGTGTGCTGGAATCATCTGGGAGCTGTTCCTCCTCTTCCTTAGTAGTGAGGTGGAATAAGGTTAAGTGAGGCAGGAAGGCCCAGCACCATCAGTTCCCTCTCTAGAAAGGTCAATGGAAGCTGCCAGGAACCTGGGGACCACCAGGAGCCTTGGGAGCACCACTATGTGCCACACTGAGGGCCTTTGGGACCATACTCTCTCCCCTGCAACATACATGGATTGTTGTGCGTCTGTCTACAGCAACTTTCATTGCAGAATCCTTCAAATATGCCCTTCAGACCCTACAGGGAGTGTCTTTTGCCATGTGAGGAGCCCCTTGGCCCCGTGAGAGGAGGAGCACATGTGGCAGCAGGGGTCCTGCCCCTCCTGCAGCTCTGTGTGCCCTGGGCAGGATGGTCCCCTCTGCACAGCCAAGCACTGTGATGTGACACAGTGACGTGGGCTTTGCAGAGGTCAGGCATCAGTCAGCAGCAGGGCTCTGGCACCCCCTCACAGCTCTGCTGTTTGTAATATTTATTATCTGTGCTGTGATAATGCTTGAAAATGGATGCTTCTGTCTGAATGAAAGGAAAGTCGCTGCTCGTATCTCAAGGATGAAAGCCTGTCTGGCTGGAAATCAGTGCAGGGTGCTGAAAGCAGGCAGAGCAGCTGAGCCAAGCACAGTGGTCCCTGTCCCTGGAGAGCAGGGCTTTGGTTCTCCAGAGGAGAGGCTGCTGCTTTGGCACTGAGATGGACCTCCTCTTCCTTTTGCCATGGCAAGCAGCAGTGGAAAACCCAACCCACTCTCCAGCATGGACTGCCTAGGCAAGCCAAGCCCTGCAGAGCCTGGTCCTGGCTGGCCATGATGATAACCAGCCATATGTCTTCTGTTCACACCCTTACTATTGATTTGTCAGCTCGGCCCCCTCTACCAGCCCAGCACCCCAAGTGCTCTTCCTTCACTTGCATTTGTTTGACCTTGTGGTCCTGTTCTTGGTGTATTTAGTGTGATGCAGCAGCAGGAGGTTTCAGGTTTTTCATGAGGTCTTCAGGACATTTTAGGATGAAGGCAGTGGAGTGATGCTGTTACAGGACAGCCTGTCAGGAAAGGTGCCTGACAGGACTCACATCTCTTACCCAAGAGGAGAGGGAAACACATCAAATCCTATCTGAATTCATGGTGTAAAGGGACAATGTGAAATGGCAATATTTTTGTTCTGTTGCCAAAATGTGAATTTTGCAAAATGTGAGTCTTGCTGCCTGAAAGGTATTCAGTGTCCTTCAAGACACCATTTCAGTGAGCTCACCCCCCAGGACCACGGCCTCATTGAAACTGCATGTCTGTGCATGCACACTCCCCATCACAAATCCAAAAATCCTTCCCTCTAACTAGTTTGCAGAGCTTGACAAAAACCTATGGGAATATCTGGTTTTGCATGCAAATATTTACCAAGAAAAAATGGATACTTTTCCACAGCTTCCAGTACAAGGCTTCTTCTGCAGAGAAACTGCCAGCTGTACATGCGTGCTGGTTTGGCACTGGGACAGCTCATTCTCTAGAGAGTGGAATGAAACCACAAACTCCTTTTGCTTATGGAGTAAACCCCTTTCCATGAAGCAGGTGAGAGAATGCTGAACTCGCTCCTGCATTCTAGCTTGGCTGTTTTCTAAATGTCATTTGAAAGTCTCGCCCCCTCCTCCCTCCTCCCTCTGTCCCCAGTTTTATCCCTCTTGCAGGAGGCAGCCATCAGCAACAAAACCACAATGCAGGGCTTGGCTGGCTGCATGCATCCAGCAGCTGCTCTGTTCCAAGTTCTGGGCAAGCCACAGCTATCCAGATTCCCGCTTGTCCTATGTCTTCTGCCTCAGTTGCAGTACAGCATCTTGAGCTAGAAGTACCACTAATTGACCAGCTTGGACAGGTTGCCAGCACTGCAGTACAGTCAGCCTGCTGTCCCCAGTTGTCTGTGCCTTTCCCCCCATTCACTACACTTCCAGCCCTTCCCGATCCAAAGCTTGTGACATCTTCCAAGTCCTCCTTGCATTCAAGACTCTAATTCGGCATGTGGTATGCTGTGCTTTTCCAGCAGGCTGCTTTTTGTCATTATCTCTCCACCCAAGTGAATGTTCAGGATGGGCATGTTCTTTCTTCAATTATTGCAGAGGACTAAAATGTAAGCAATAAATGCTAAAGCCAGATTTTTCTAACACAAAACATCAAGCAAAATCTTTGTGTTCTCATATAATTATTCTGAAAGAGTTGCACGCCTGGAAATAAAAATGCACTACTGTGTCTTAAAATATGAAGCAGTGTTTTCTTTCAGGATAAGGATAAGAATGTAATTTAAGTTTGCTTTATTCCATTTCTTCACTGTGTTGTGCTGACATGATTGTTCAAAGAAATTGTGCTTTTGGAAGGAAAAGGTTAAAGTTTGCTACTGATATTCATCAGGAGATGGATATTTAATCTTTAATCTCTTGTTTTAGGCCCCTACTTCGGATCAACTCATTATCCCGAATAAACGATGTGTCATTCCCATTATTTATGTTTCACTGCAGCCAAAGTATCTGGACCTCGTTTTGGTAAGCACCATTCATTTCGACCCATTCAGTATTAATCTCCCTTCTAACATCTTTCCTGTCCTATGTGCTGTCCCCTATTTGCTTTTATGTTTTCCGCAGAGTGTTTATAAAAGGATAATCTTTTACAAAGCAGACAGAATTTTTGTGTATAAACTGCTCTGTTTGAATGCCTCATTGATATACCATCTAAACTGAAGTGTTCAGCAAGATTAGTGCATCCACTGAGCCACTGAACTGGGTAAAAATATGGGAACTGCTCCTTTCTTTATGGCGAGAGAGGGTAGCTAATGATGCCATCTTCTTTTAAATAGGATACTTTTAGCAGATGGACTCTGAGAATATGAATACATTGCGCAAATAAAAAATAATAAACAAAGAAGTGACAAACAATAGGAGAAAAAGACACAAAATGTATATGTGTAAAGACCATGAGCCAGCTTCCATCTTAGTGAAGCTGGTGTAAATGCAGAATAATTCAGTCAAGATGATGTGAATTAGTGGGGTTTTTTACATTGTTGTTGCTCACGTCAGGAGCTGGTCTCTTTGTACCATAAATGCCGATGATTTCAGCTAGGATTGGGACTTGCAATGCCTTGAAATGCAAATGATACTTTTTTCTCTTTCTCATGCTGATACAAATTTCCAGTGAGAATATTTTGAGCACCATCCCCTCCTTTTTGCATGAAATAAACAAATGAAGACTGCCTGGCAGACATAACATACACTTATTTCGGCTGTCTCCTTTACGGCTTGTGTCTGGTGACATCGGGTGCCACCGACACACCCTCGGAGATGCCGACACTTTATGTTAGAAGAACACAGTATGCAAGTGAATCTGTGCCCATATTCCCACATTTAGACGGGAAAAATCCCAAACAGACATGTGGTAGTATCATTTGAATGGCATAGATTCTTAAATACATTTGTCACATTGTACACTTGCCAGCTCTTCTTTGAAGATATAACCACCAAAACACTCCACATTTTATCCCTCATGACTCCATCAACATGTAGCACTGTTTAGCATGTTATTTTAGTTAAACTGCACTATTGTTGTCCGTCTATTATGACATAAACTAGGATTGGTGCCCTTGCATTAAAATTAAATGAAAACTGTAAGAAAATGGTAGGAAAAAGAAAACATTGAGAAAGTCGTGCCATTCATTTAGCAGTGAAGGAATGGGAGGAGAAATATTAGAGAAGCAGGAAGCACAAAAGGTGCCAGGCACCCCCAGTTCCAGCTCTAAAAGGGATCCCTCATGTTTACAAGAGTCTGTATGTGGGGCATGGATCAGTGCCACCTTTGGGGACTGTGTGTAGAGAGGGATGAGACCCCCTGGAATGGCTCCCCCTGTCATTTTTCATTCACCTCCCCCACTGACACGACCCAGACCTGACTTCTAGTAAGAAAATACTGTTCATGGTTATTTCTGGAGTCTGTCAACACCACTGCAGGGTTACTGAGAGCAGTTTGTGGGCTGGCAAGAGAGGTAACCCAGCTTACACCCAGCTTACTGAGTTGTCACTGCTCTTTGGAGATAGTCCATGTAATTTAGTACACAGGAGCAGTCTCAAGGAAATAATTGCCTGTTCAGTCCTAAGAAGACTGGTAGTAAGAAAATGAGTCTGTCACCTTCTGGATGCCATTAGCTGAGGTTAAAATATTCCTGTCATAGTCGCTATTCAATGCCCTGTGCTGGTGGGTGGTCTTGACACAGGAGAGGAAAAGCCATATTTGGCACAAATTGGCCTACTTACTGGTGGGATTAATGTTGGACTGGTCTGGAGAGAGCTGCTGTCTCAGTGCTAGGAGCAATGCTCTCCAGAGACTTGTGTTCAGTGGAGAGCTCTTGCAGAAACCAGTCCAGTTCCCATGTGCTGCAGGGGGCCAGGTACACAGCAGTGTGAAACAAAAGAGATTTAATGACAAATGCTTGTGTATTTCTGATGTTTTTCCCCAGTGGAGGAATTAAATAGAGAATTTTCCTTGTAAAGATGATCAGACATGACCTTCCTGGCCCAAAAATTTTAGTGACAGAGCACTGCTTGTAAGTGCAATGTATTGCCTAGCAGTTTTGTGTGATTAACCTGGAAATCCCACAGGAAAGAACATTTCTGTAGACATCAAAATCTTTGCACAAGTGGTACAGAGATGACTTATTCCAAGAGTCCATGGCTCTGAAATGTGTCAGACTTGCTATAGATGTGCAGTTCAACTGCATGGTGCACTGCATAGCTCAGATGCAGGATGTGGCATCCCTGTCACTTTGTACTCATCATGTTGGCAGGCCTTATCCAGACAGATTTTTCCAAGCACCAGATTTAAGTCAGTGAAGACTTTATGGAACAATCTTTGGGAAATATTCATGAACAATTCTAGGTGAAGCAGTGTGGAGACAGATTTCTGGGTAATTTAGTGGCACTTAATTAGCCTACTCTTGTCACTTTGACTAACAGTGGGCCTGACATGACCCCTACCAGGAGTTTGGTCGACAATTTTGTGGCTCTAGATCTGTGGCAGAACAAGAGACATAAAGGGAGGATGAGTGAGAGAGACCAGAGACAGACTGAGGGAGGTTCAGCTGGATCCCAATAGACCTACTTTCATAGACAAAGGTAAAGAAAAGAGTCAGAGACTCAATAATAAAACCTCTAGGCTCTCTAGCACTGAGTGTCCATGCAAGTTAACATACACGAGAAAAGAAGAACGGGTTGCTAATGAAGGTGCAAATATAAGATAAAATAAAAATGCACTTGAGAGATTATATTATTCAGTCCTATAAAATATGATATGATATGATAGATATGATTGATATTATTGATATGATTGATATGATGTGCCCCTTTGCAGCAGATGTTGGGTGCACCTCCAAGACATGGGGCTTGTTTGAACAGTCTTTGCCATAAGGAAAGGCTAAAATCCAGCACTAAGATACTCTGGTGGTGTGCCTGTATCCTCCCTGCTGGTTAAATACCACCCTGTAAGGCAGGAGAATGCATGACTGATGTGGTGGACTAAGCCCCTTTTTTCCACGGAACCCAGGTCATGGCTACATGAAGAAGCAGGATGTTCATGTGGAGGCTGTGTGCCACCTTCTTTTTGTGGTGTATGATTGTGGATAGCAGGAGGCAGACCTGGCTGTCACTAATGGAGATTACTGGGAGTGCTGGTTGCTCCTAATCTGGGAATACATTCACATAAATGCTAAGCAATGCCTTCATTTGATCCTGACCTGTACTGGCATCCCTGCTGCCACTGCTGTGAGCTGTATGGACACTCAGGATGGGGCAGTTCTCACATCATTCTTTCCACACATTATCCTAAACATGCAAAGGTATAGACGCTGTGGGGGGGAAAGGAAGAGAGAACGCTGAAGTGACAGTGGATTGTTAAAGAACCAGGCTATCCCACCTGTTCTGAAGCATAAAAGCAGCCAGAAAATGGTGTATTTTCAGGAGCTGGCTGTAGACACTGAAGCAGTATATCTTGTTGGTCTAAGGGCACGGAGATCTAGGCACTAACATGATTAATGCCATGTCTCAACAAAAGGGATTTCCCACGTTTATATCACTCAGAAATAGCCTTCCATAAATTTGATATGAGTAGTTGGCAAATGAAGCAGCCATCAAATACCATTTAAAATGTTTGTGATGCAATATACGCTTAAAGAACCAGAGAGCATTAGTATTCCAGAGGGACTCTTCAGGTACCCATAAAAATTGGATGTTACAGAGATTCTGTCAAGGTAGGGAGGTTCAAACCTTAACCTGATGTAAAAAACTGCACCAGAAAATTTCTTTCTTCTGGTGTATAATCAAGATTTCATACTAGCAGCACGGTTGAAGTGAGTGCTGACTGACCAGGTGACTCCAGCATGCCTGGGATGCATTTGTTCTGTGAAGGACACATGGCAATCTTTTCCTTGTGGATTGGTTGGGTTTTGGCAGTGGGGGCCAAGTCTCCCTGGCTCCGAGTGCACGGGGCAGCCTGAGAGACAGAGTATGTCTGGGCAGAGAGGGGTACAGACCTTCTTTGCATGCATGAGGTGGTGTAAGGGGGAGCTATGCATCCAGGGAAATCTCTTTAAATAGGATTCTATGTAGGGCACCATTTTTAGCTGCCCAGGCAGGGTGGCTCCATTTGAGGGTCCGGGGTGTAACAAGTGCAATTCCTTTTAAGGCTCTCCAAGTGGAGAGTCTGAACTAACTTCTACATCAAGATTGCATTTTTCCCTAACACCCTTTTCTCTGCTTCCCCACAAGTACCTCCTCTGTAAATGAAATGAAGCTCTTCTGGGGGTCCCTCTTGGGATAACCATTCCTGACCACTTTACTTGGAGAATAATTGGGAATGTTTCCTGCAGATGCTGTCTGAGCACACAGAAATGCCAGAGTGATAGACACATCCTAAATCCCTAGACTGCCAGACAGATAAAGATGGTCTGTCCCAAAATCTGCCTATCCCTTGTATCACCATGTCAAAATGAAGCAGAAGCCTTTCACACATCATCACTTCTGTTAGCTTAAGTCCAGATCCTTGCATCCTTACTCATGGCTAGTAATGTGTTACTGCACAAATCTCCAGGGCCCCTGTTGGAAGAAGAATATCTTTAAACTTGCAACTGGAATCTAAGTATCAAAGCTGCAACAATTCCTTAGCTGTGTCCAAGGCAGCACTAGTTAATTTATTAACCTAATTCAGCAAAAGAAAATTATGCTGTTTACTTAACTAGTTCTTCCTCTGGCTATTAGTACTTTTTGGGCTCAGAAAAATAAAAATGAATACACTTATAGCTCTTTTTATTGTCCTCACCAAAGAATCCTGTTAGGGCTGGAAGGCAGGTTTTTAAATCCACAACAGAGAGTTGTAATTGTGCTGCCGTATGTGCACAGCCCAGGCCACTCATTTTGCACCCACCATTTCACTTCATGGTATCATTTCACTTATGGGGACATTTCTGCACATTTGAATACATCCCTACACAAAGTGTTTTGCCAAGTGAGATTTTTTGGACCTCATTTGGAAAGCCCCCAAAGATCTGGCTTTTGGGTTTCTTCTGAGTTCAGAAAAAAAAATCTGATGAAAGCTGAATCAGTTAACACCAAATTGGGTTGATTGGGGGATCCTTGTCTTCTCAGCTAACGGTATGAAAGCAGATAAAGGGGCTGATCTGACAGCTGAATAGATTTGCAAAGAGGGGTCATTTTCTCCCATGCCCAAATAATATGATAGAGATATGTAAGGGTATGTGTGTGCCTTTCAACAGCAGGCAGAGTCCGAGAGCTTACTTATCTCTGAGCAGCTTCTCTGGTGTCTGAAGTAAAGAATGCAGAGTTTCTGAACAATCAGGGAGCAGATGTGTTTTCTGTTTCACCTTGAGTGACCAACCACACCAGGAGAACTCACGGCCTCATTCTCATTAGTGCTGTGTGTTTTCATTAGGAACCAGAACGCTGCAGCTCGCAGAAAATGCTCAGTACCATGAAAGATTGAGCCTTTAAGTTCAACAGTGTCATCTTTGTAGTGCCTCCTCACAGTCTTCCGCTGATTACATCACTCTGAATTCATTCCACAGCCACTGAAACATTCTGATGCACTATTGTTCCTCTTGATTTTGACAAGAGGACATTGCCTTTATGAAGGTCTATGGGGGAAGAAATGGACAGTAAATCTCTTTGGTAGAAATTTTGATTCCTTTGCACCAGCTCACATAAAGAAAAGACTTGACATTGCCTTTATGAAGGTCTATGGGGGAAGAAATGGACAGTAAATCTCTTTGGTAGAAATTTTGATTCCTTTGCACCAGCTCACATAAAGAAAAGCCTCTGGTCCTTCCAAATGGATAGCTTGTTTTTGCAGGACCTGATGACTCTACTCTCAATTTACTTCTTCAATCTTCATGGCAAAGTTGTAATTATCTCACTTTTTTTTTTTAATTTTATTTTTTTATTTTCATGGAAGATAGATTTTTGGACTGTATGTCTCTCATGGTAATCTACTTTTTTGCCTGGTTTAGCTTTCCCTTCTTCCACATGTCATTCTTGACAGATAAGGAATTTTGCATGTTGCACATCACCTAAACAACAGTGGTGTTCAATGTGTGGATGTGGAGGCTTTGAAACTTCAGAAATGGCTGATTTTCATGAATACCTTGATCTTTTTAAAGGAATCAAGTATTCTGTTATTTGCCACAGGAGATGGAGGTGGAAGGCACTTGATTAGTAATGGAATCCAAAGTTGTTTAGCTCTAAATAAGCAGTGGTAGCAACTGATAGCTACTTGCATCTGAAGGCTGGGCAGTGTGAAACAAGCTTGTGGTTTCCATCCAGGTTCTTGTGGAAAGCACCAGTACCACTGCGTACAGTACCACTGTTAGCATTCTCTCACACAATTTCAACAAAAAAAGGCAGATGGTCTATTTTCTGACCCAGCTTTTGGGAGTTAGTGAGAGTTCTGCCATCAGTTTCAGTGGCTCTCGATCAAGCTTAAGTAGACAAAGAGCTTGACCTTCCCAAGAGCCAGGGGGAAACCTCTAGGGTCAGGGACAATGTGCCCCAAAACATTGCACTGCTTCTATCCATAGTCAGAGTAAGAATCTCAGTGGTTTTGAATCTGACTCCAAAGCTTTTTTTCAAACATGTCAATAGCTACTGCAAATTCATTTTCTAGTGGATTACTCACAGCTAACAAAGTTCTGTATAGCTGGAGAGCCACACATAACAAAACAGTCCTTCTCATAGAGACATCTTTCATCCCACTGACAGCAAAACTATTACAGAATTCCATGGACAAAAAACCATGAAAGTAAAATAAGAAATGTAACCTTCTGACTTGTGAGTGGAACTATATAATATTTTAAATGGTGTCACCTCTGATGCTTTACTTTGAAATTGAAGGCAGTGTTTTAACACAGTTTGCATAATTTTTCCCTGTGTTTTTACGCTGAGCCATTACAGGACTCTGCTGTGATGGCCAACTGCTCTAGGCAAAATTGTTGACCTACACACATTTAAAGAGTACCTTATCTTTTCTACTCAGATTAATCAGGAGCTTTCCTGCACACAGAAAAGTTTTGCTACACCTCTATGGTTTTTTGCAGAAATTAGCATAGGTCACTCCCACTGACAGTGTGCAAGTTAATGTAGAAACATAGCATGGTTTGGGTTTGAAGGGACCTTAAAGATCATTTAGTTCCAGCTCTCCTGCCATGGGCAGGGACACCTTTCACTAGACCAGGTTGCTCAGAGCCCCATCCAGCTGGTTTTAAACACTTCCAGGGATGGCATTCCACAACTTCTCTGAGCAACCTATTCCAGTGCCTCACCACCCCATAGTGAGGAATTTCTTCCTAATACCTAATCCAAACCTACCCTCCTTCACCGTAAGGTCATTCCCCCTTGTCCTATCACTGCACATGAAAAGTCTCTCTCCAGATCTCTTGTACACTTTGGGTACTGGAAGGTGTGACAAGGTCTCCCCAAAGCCTTCCCTCCCTCCTGAGCAGCCCTGTCTCTACCAGCCTGTCTGCACTGCAGAGGTGCTCCAGCCTCTGAGCCTTGTTGTGGCCTCCTGTGGACTCACTCCAGCAGGTCATGTCCTTCCCATGCTGGAGACCCCAGAGCTGGATGCAGCACTCCAAGTGAGGTGTCATGAGAGCAGAGCAGAGGAGGAGAATCACTTTCCTCAACCTGCTGGCCATGCTGCTTTTGGAGTAAATAGATAATACCTAAGTATTTACAGTAAATAACTGATATGAGACTGACATAACCAGCATTACTTGTATTACCAAATTAAATGCAAAAGAGTTGGAACACTCCAGAATAATTGAAGTGGGTTGCTGACACCCAGAATTACATAGGTGACAAGTGGGAGCAGGTTCTCTCTCAGTGAGAGACTGTGTGATTTTGAACAAGCATGTAGCATATGTATATTGTTATTTCCTATGGTGCAAATGAGACTGGTATGATTCTGTCCAGCACCTAGGAGTGGAATTATCCCTAAAGGAAGCCTTATCCCTGAAGGAAGAGCCCTTTTCTACTATGAATTTTACTTTTGTTTTGACATTTTGAAGGTACTACATGGTAATGACACATTGCTCCAGTAATTTTTGTACAATGTCTCTATGAGCTCTCTCCATCTGTCATGACAGCATTAGTCTTGGCATCTCTGATGAAAGAATCAAAATTAAAAGGGAGAACAAAAAGTCAATTTCTAATGGGTTCCAAATACCCATATCTTACAAGTGTGAATTAAATATTGCTCTCATCTTGCAGCCTTGCAGCCACATTACATGGATAAAAACCTCAAAACTATTTAAAATTAAAAATCCTGTTAAAAGCTGAAATATATATGAAGTAAAATAATATTCATCTGTTTAAACTAACCTGTTGATAGGCTGTCAGCTGTCATTTGATTTGCACTTCATTTGAATTAATAAAAAGTAAACCATAAGCATCATGATTTACAGTAATATAAAAGCTATTACAAAGGACCTTCATCATAAGCTTCTTTGTCATAAAGCTATTGTATCTTACTTTCAATCACTAAACACTGTTAAAAACATTTCCTAATACGATACTGCCTGATGCAATATACAAATTCCTTTGCTGCAGAGACCAGCTAGAGAGACAAATTGGAAGCTTCTTCTTGCATAAATACTTATAAAAAAAAAAGGTATTGTCACAGTGTCCTTCACCTTTTCTTGAGGCTGCACACACATATACAACCATGTAGCTCAGGTTTACCCACAGCCATTAAAATACCTTTATGCCTTCTCCTTTATTTTAAATAATCCTTGGACAGACAGCATCTGGTTACTCAAATACACCGATTTTTTTGCTCCTATAAAAAGTGTCATGGACTCAATATTGATCTCAGTTTCATATTTCCTGTTAAAAATTATTTGTCCTCCTCCCCAGTGTGCTGCTTTAAGCTGGAGTTGGTGGATACCTAATGATACTTCCTTTGGGTTGTCCTCACCCATGGTATGTGAACAGTCCCCGAGGCTCCTGTCCAGGCTGTCTGGTCATGCTGGTGTCATGGTTTCTCACAGGAGATGAGATCCCTCTGTCTGTCCCTGGCAGCACTCCCCAGGTGCCCACAGACAGGAATGCAAGGAGAGAACCTGGGAGCAGTCAGGCTCCACAAGCTCCCCAGGGCACACCAGGGCTGCAAACACATTTCAGTTTCTCTCAGAAGACCCATCTCTCAGTGTCTTCTTAGTGCTCTCTAACAAAGCTGGGCTCAGTGTCTGCTAGTCCCAGAAAGAAGACCTGGACCAGGTCTTATCTTACCTCCCAGGGGGCAAGAAATAACTGGTGAGCTGCTTGCTGTTGGCCGAGTGAAATCAATGCCATTTGCTTACACCTGGGAACACAGGAAAAAGTTCATTTGAGAACAGTTAGATATGAACAAGAGGTTTGGAATAAATGTCCTCCTGACATCCTCCCCAGCCTGAATCATCCTGTGGTTCTACCAATGATGGGTGGTATTGTGGATCAATACAAGTTTCACAGACTGAAAAAAACCGTCCAAAGCCTTTAGGATGTGCCTGGCAATGAAAGTGTGTCTGCTCCAGGGCTAGCACAATATCCTGCTCAAAGGTCATGCTGGTGGTCTTTTGCCTTCCAAGATTACCAGTGATTAGTTGACCTGTTCACTGCTGGAGGACATTGTGGTTTTGCTGAGAGGAACTTCTGCCCACAGCCCCTGAGTACATAAAGGACCTGGTTTTGGGCCTCTGGGAATTCAGCCATGTGCTTAGTGCACCAGGTAGAGGCTGAGCTCCTGTATCATTGTATACTTCAGAATTATTTGTGTAAAATCATGTGGAATTGTAGTGTGATAGAAACTAAAAATATGGCAGTGGACTCACACTGAGGAGCATTGTCTTGCTGGAAAAGCAGGGAGTTTGCTTCCCTTTATTTTGGTCTCCCCAAAGCCTCTTGCTTCTTTTCTTGTCTGTCCTCACAAGCCACAGCGTGTCACGTCACAAAACTGATATAGCTGGGCATGCTACTTCAGGGTTTCAGCAGATCCTGTATTTGGAGTAGTTTGAAAAGTGTCTAGTGGCTTTGTCACATGATTTCTCCATAGTGTGAGCCCAGCCAGCAGAGAGCCGTGAGCTCACATGTTTGGATGGCTCAGTTTCTGCATACAGATAACGTGAATATCTGCTTGGCAGTGTTTTACAGCAACTGAACATTCCTGACGCTGCCTCTTTTCATCCTTCTGCTCCCCCTTCCTTAACAGCAGAATCAGCAGCTGTAACAACACATGGAGGACACTTGGCAGCTGCAAGACACAGATGCTGAGCTCTGTAATAAACTTCTCCTGTAGAAGAATCTGAGTGCTTTTGCTGGCTGCTTGTAAGTCCTTATTGCTGTCTGACTCACTAGCTCAACAAGCAGTTACAGTGTGCTGATGGCTGTTGCTAATCACTCTTGGAGTTATAAGGACCAACCTAATTGTCCTCCTTGATCCTTTAGGATGCTGCCATAGCCTGGTTTTAATAATTTGCAAGTAAATTGCATGCTTTGAAGGTAGACATTTAAGAATAAGGTACTGTGCAGTGTTTCAGTGGGCCATTTCTTTTTGTATCTAGAGATAGGCAATAGGCCTGGTTTTGATCACAAGTCACAATGTGCAAACCAGAAATAACTTCACTGTTGTTAAAGGGGTATAGGCTGTTATAAAACAAATGTGCGTGAGGTCAGGAGCGAAGGAGAGCTTCACTTGAAGTCTGCATCACCTGCTAAGGAAATGGTATATCTTTAATATCTCAGAAAGTGGTGTTTGCTGGAATTGGTCTGTGATAGGGATGTGGGTAAGGACTCATGGCAGCAGGTTAGTGTTAGGATGGGAGACAGGCTCTTTTCAGACAAGACTTGCAGCTGTGTGTTTTAAGGAGCCATTTGAATCTGCAGCGAATGGCCAACTTGGAAGGTTGTGCTGGAGTCTGAAGAACACTGGGAAAGAAACCAGAAACAGATGCTGGTGGACATAAAGGCAGGAACTGGGCAACAAATCACTGCGGCCAAGACAGAAAGGAGGAATGCTACAAAGAGATGGCTGGAGACACAAGCAAAGGAGAGCTGTAAACATAAGCACCCACAGGTTAATCCCAATGTATAACATGAGGGGAAGTGATGAAGGAACATGAGAAAAGAGTGGCATGGCCAGTGATGAGGGAATGAGGCTTTTGGTCAAAAGTTCCTTCCATCTCTTTCTGGGGAAAACTGAAGTCATAACAGTAGCAAAGATCTGGTACCAGCAGCAGTGGGAAGGGAAGCACAGGCACAAGTAAGGGCATGGCACAGACAGAATGGACCTCATATCCAGTGACATGGGGCTAAAGGGACAGCTTTATGTGACAGGATTAGCAGGCAAACCAATATGGGCAACATTGTGATGCTACAGACTGCATGATCAAGAATTAGATGAGGCCTTCTTCAGAAAACTGTAAGAAGCTTGAGGATTGCAGGCTCTGGTTCACATGGGAGACTTGACCACCCTGGTGTCTGCTGGAGGGGCAGCACAGCAGGGTACAACCAATCCAGGAGGTTCCTCAAGTACTGGTGGCAACTTCCAGACAGAGGTAGTTGAGGAGCTGGTGGGAGGAGGCACGCTGCTGGACCTCAGACCTAAAAGCAAGGGAGAACATGTTGGGTAGGTGACATTCTTGTCTGCAGTGACTGTAAGATGGTAGAGTTCAGGATCCAGAGGGAAAAGAACAACAGTAAAAAGCAGTATTAAAACCCTGGGCTTCAAAAAAGCACAATTTGGCCTCTTCAGAGACTTGCTTCAAAAAATCCTGTGGGCTACAGCTCTAGAGAAAAAGGGTCCAGAAGAGATGATTTAAAAGTCATCTGTTAAAAAAAAATATCTATCCTAACATGTAGGAAATCAAGCAAAACTGGTACCAGGTCTGTAAGTATGAACTCCTGGTAAAAATCAAACATGGAAAGGAAGAATGAAAGAGGTGGAAGCAGGGAGAGGTAACCTGTGAGGAATAGAGAGACACTGTCCAATAATGGAGCTGGGCTTAGGAAGGCCAAAGCCAGAGTTGCATTTAGTGAGAGAGGTGAAAAGTAAAAAGAAATAAATATACTGGAACAAGCCTGATTAACAAGAAGATGATTAAAGAGCTGAAGTATCTCTCATATAGAGGAGAGGCTGAGAGAGATGCAACTCTTCAGCCTGGAGAAGCTTGGGGGGATCATATCAATGATGATGAGGAATAGAGAAGTGGAGACAGACACTTCTCAGTGTTGTCCAGTGACAGAAGGAAAAGTAACAGGCACACACTGAAATGTAGGAAATACCCTTCCAACATGAAAAAAACTCCCTCTTGTTTATTGTGAGGGTTTTGAAATGTCAGCACAGGTTGCCCAACAAAGTATTGGAGTGTCTGGCTGTGGACTTATTTAAAACCCAACTGAACATATTCCTGGGCAACCTGCTCCAGCTGAGCATGCTTGGAGCAGGAGATGTGTCCAGGTCATCTCAAGAGGCCCCTTCCAGCCCCAGCAATTCTCTGAATGTGCTGTATGGGAACAAGCATACCAGGGAAGTGGCAGCTGATGGGAAAGAGTTACCAAATAGCACAGAACAGGTGGATGCTTCATCCCAGGCAGCACCAGTGTCACCTTGGCAAGAAGCTACCACCTAATCTGTGCCTGAGGAGAAGACTCTTGTTTCCACTTCAGTTAGCCCTGTCTCCTTCATAAGACTGACATTCACATAAACATTTGTTAACTGGAAAAGGACAGTCCTATTTCTAGTTTGCACAGGAGATGTTTTCCTGTGACCTTTTTTGCGTCCTTGTACTCTAGCATTTGAAGACAAACAGCTGTCCCAAGCTTCAGCTAGAGGAGGAAAAGGAAGACACCATCCAGCACAAATGTTAGTAAATCCCTTTTCCTCTCATTGTCTGGTATATCTAGGATGATTTTTAACCTTAGAAACAGTTATGTCTCTGATGCCCTTTTTCTTGATATTATTACCTAGTATTGGACATCAGCATTTAAAAAGTCCTTCTTTAAGCTTGAGCCTTGTTTCTCTTGATATTCAGTAGAAACTGAATATCAAGAGAATTGGCTCAAGAGAGTGGCTGCTCAGTAAATGTTTTGGTAAATAGCTATCAACACTGAATTATATTTTATGTAAAAAAATGTATTCTGTAATTTTATAATATTCAAACATTCTAGACCTAAATATAGCATATTAATATTTAATATTACAAAAAATCTCATATTCCTCCAAATAATCCACAGGTCAGGCACAAGAAAATACAAACCTTCAAATAATAGAACTTAAATACCTGTTTCAGCAGTGCTTTCATGCTGTTTGCTTGCTTGAAAACATGTGAACTATTTATTTTTAATTCCTATTATCTCATTATTGCAGGTTTCCTTTACAACATGGCTCATTTCAGGCGTTAAAAAAACCCTAGTGATTTTTATCTGAGTTTCAGATTTTCCAGTAATGATCAGTCAAATGTGCAGTGCTAGTTAGAACTGAGGCAGCAAACTGGTTTTGTTTTTTCTTTCATCACATTTGTCATCCAGCACGCAAAATGTGTTATGACAATCGCCTCCAAGATGCAAAGATAAATGTGAAAAAGAGCCAAGCACTGTTGCAACTGAGGTGTTCTGCTAAGAAGCTGAAGGTGACCACTGAGAGCTTCTCACTCCTGCTTACATAAAGAGTGACAGCTTTTCAACACAGACTACCAGTCTTTTCCTCTGATTTGGCAAATATGGTCTGAGACACACTTTTCTCCATGTGAGAAAAACTCCACTGATACCCCACTGAGGTATCAATGATCCACCACCATGACAGGAACAGGATCTAAGACTACAAAGAAGGGAAATTTGGAGCTCCAGAGGATTTGCTTATCAAATTCAGGTGCCTACCACCTTTAATTGTTACTGCAATACATGCTTAGAGCCTCCCCTTATATCCCTGTTCTTTCTTCTGCTCAGGGGAGTTGTGTCTAAGCTCATGGGACCAGGTCATGGCAGGATGCAGGGTCACACTCCCTCCCTGGAACAAGGAATCCAGTCCCACTGAGCACTCAGATTTCACCTTTTCTCTTGAGACCTGGCTGCAGCCTGGGATTGTACCCAGACCTGAAGGAATATCCTGGGTCCTTCAGCTTAGATGCAGCCTCACAATTTCTTCTAGGAATGAAGTGTCTAGTTTGCATTGCATGAGTGAAAAAGTGGTGAGTGGTGCATGTGCAGGGAAAAATTAATTTTATCCTCCTACAGAGGGTTAAATTAATTGATTGGATTGAAGGTATAATGACTTTTGGGGTCTCATCTTTATTGCCTGTGATCACACAGAGAAGTGAATTAATGAAAATGAGGGGTTAGCATTTTTCAGATGGGAGAAGAATACCAGGAGGGTGATAGAAACTGAACATGAGGCAGCACTAGTAAAGGAAAACTACAAAGGAAGTCATGAAAGAGTCTGGTGGTGTACACAGAGAGACAGGGCTGAGGGAAGGGTGTTGGTGGATGAGATACAATAATGAGGGGAAGCTGTTTGATCACTTGTAGCTCCTGGGTCAGTAGCAGCTGCACCTGCATCACCTCTGGGCTCGCTGTGTGCTGGCCAAGGCAGTGGCTGAGAGTGTCTGCTGCTGGGCTGCCCTTCTCCTGCATATCACTGCATAAATCAAACATCTGGGCTCCAGAGAGACCTTGTTAGTGCTAAACAACCTTGATTCAATTATGCTACACGATGCACACAAGATGGTATCTTTTGTACACTCTTGGGCTGTGAAGGGCTTATAGGAAGTATGGCACTGGGGAGGGGGGTGGAGAGCACGGAAACTCAATTATTCTCTCATTTCCACAGTTGGTGCATTGTAGTACGTAAAGGGGTGGTGGCTGAAGAGTTTGTGTAACCTAATGCCAGGGATTAAAACACCAATTGGAATGGTTTGTGTTTTGAAGGTTCCTCATTCTCGTGTGTTCCACAAACACTATGTCTATGTAGACAAAAATAAATTAAGGCCTGAGTTTCAGCCCTGGAATCTGAAAGTCAGCACTTGACTATGTGGCCAGAGCTACTCAGTGGTGCCTCTGCAGCTTCTGCTGGTTTAAAACTCTCTTTTCTTTCCTGACATTAGAGAATGGATGGGCAAAAACTTCAGCAGCAAGGATTTTGCAAAGAGCAGGGGTGCGAAGTGCACTGCCCGGGCCAAATTCCACACCAGATAATTCCATTGAGGCGCTGGTTTCAATTGGGCATCGTTATCTGCTCTTCCTGTCTCCTGCTGCAGCACCGTGCTACCCAGCAGCTGCTGATTTCCTCTGTCCCAGGCCTGGCTGCCTCACCCCTCCCAGGCCTTTGCTTTGCTCACAGGATTTACATGGAAAAGAAGCAAACTGTGGAAAGTGTTTCAAATTCCTCCATTGAAATTTACATCTTCTAGTGTGATTATTTTTCTCTGCCGTGGAGAAAAGTCGTATTTTAAAAACTTTCTGGTTGTTTCTGCAGATCTGCGGTTCATTTCCATGGATACATGAGTGGTGTAAGGCAGCCAGAACTGTCAATTCCAGCCACTCACTGGCTGCCCAGTGAGCAGTGAAAAGCTGCTGAAGTCATTAGGATTTTACACTTGAAAATAACACAATAGTTTGAACTTTCCTGGAACTTTTCAATCAGGAATCCCCAGGTCTGGTAAGAGAGCTACTGCTATAAAATAATTAATTAGGTGTCATAACAGGGAGTGTGTTTGGAGGACACAGAGACTGGGGAGTGCTGCAGTGACCCTTTGAGGGCCACCCCAGGAGCTCCTGGCATGGGCAGGAAGATCCAGCTGTTCTGACACCCTGAGCTCATCCCTGAATGCATTAGGTGTAGATCACCTACAAATCAGGTTATGGAAATACACTCATCCTCATTTTCTTAATGACAAAGCATCTTTCTCTTTTATTTCTGCTGATAGTCCAAGACATCTTTGATTTCTGCATCAGCAAGAGCCATCAGATATTAGAATGGCTGCATTCCTGCAGGATATGGCATATGGTAACTGTTCATTGAATGGTTTTCCCTGTCCATCATGTTGAATTCCTCAGTCAAGTTCTTGCTAGCTTTTCTCTAAGGATAAGTCTTCTGCCACTGTGACAGGCAGATTATTCCACAAAGATGTGAGATCATATGCCATTATTATCTCTGATCATCAAGCCATTTGACATTTCCAACATAAAATGTATCTTAACTGTATTTCAGGGAATGAAAATAAAGAGGAAAAAAAAGAGGAAGGAATATTTAAAAATATATATATAATGTTATTACAGCATGCTCTGGTTTTCCACGTTTAATTATTCAGTATACTTCCCCTATTTCTCAGCTTTTAATTTCTGCTCTGTGAGGTGACACACTTTAAGTGATGACTCTCTCATTCTTGCACATTATCCACTGAAACAAACAGATCTTTGCATGTTAAACAATTGTTTGAAGTAATTAAGGTAGGTGGAACTGGGCCCATCACAATTTACCTTCTGTGAATCCTCATTTTCTCTTCCTAGAGGACCCCACAGGTGAGCAACTGTGTGTGTTTGTGAAAAGATTTAGAGAGTTTTGATAGTAGGCACTGTTCAAGTAATTCTCAACTCAGCTAACTTGCCATCATATTTCCCAATTTACAGGAAATACACCTGGAGTTCTTCACAGCCTCTCATCATTATTATTTATCAAAGTCAATCCCTGCAAACACTGAGAGGGTTATGCAAGTAACTTTTACACACAGCCAGATTGCAGAGTCAGGTCCAGGAAATTATGGTGGCATCACCCAAGTATCCCCAAGCCCTCTACATTATCTTCTTTCAGCCATTCAGATGGATAACCAATAAAATTGGACCCAACAGAGACAGTAATGGTACCCTACAGTTAACCTCTTTCTGTTCTCAGAGGAAGCTCTTTATTATGACCCTTAACAAAGACTTCATCCATAGCCCTGTGATTATGTACTTCCCTTTACAGTATTTTATGATTACTTACCCAAAACATTTTTAAAATTCAAGTAAATTGATATTTTGCAGATTATCTTTATCTAATGGTCTACTAAATTTTTCCAAAGCTTTTTCCACACTATTAATTGGCTTGGGGAAGACATACCAAAAAAAAAAATTTCAGATGTATTTTGATAGCTCTTGCAGTGGTTTAGCTGAACTCTTCTTGGATTAGCACTGTTCTGTCTGTACTTAGGAACCTTATTTATTTTCTGGCATCTCTGTCTTCAGGTCAACCACTAGTTCAAGGTGGAAAAGATAAGCTGCAGCATCTCAAGTGTGCTGGTGTTAGCTCTTGGGAAGTCAAGAGGAAGGAAATAACAGTCCATAAAGTTTTCATTGCTTGGAAAAGCTGTTTGCTGAAAGTATGAGCAAGGCCAGCTGCAAAGAGCTCAAGAATAAGTAGTAGTGCTGCATTGTCTGCTCACTCACTCTAGCAATGAGTGGACAGCATTTCATATTGGACATTGGCTAAAGACTGTTTTTCTCAGGCCTTTTAGGGTCTGTCTTATAACATCAACTTTTTAGTTAGTGGAGGTTTCACTTTAAAGATGGATAGAACAGCATGATCCAGGATGGTGTGGCAGGGAATGATTTGGCAAAAATAGTGGCACTGAAGAAGTAAAATAAATGTGCCATGCTCTATTCCTCCCCCAATTTTAAAATATCAGCATTTTGCAAGCAATGGGCCATATGCTCCCAGAGCTTGCAAGCCAAAAAGTATAGCAACTTACTACAAAACCTCTCTCCAAATTCTACACGCAAGCCAAAACCTCCTACTTGGTATTCTGCCGTCATGCCAACTTGCAGAGCAGAGATTGGGCCTGAACAAGGAGATCTGCAAAAGAATCCCAGGTTATGCACATCCACACATGGAAGGGAGATACAGGCTGTGGCTGGCTGGGGCTGGAGTCAGGACACTTACCCTGAAAACTCAGCTTAGGTAGAAAGGAAGATAAATTGCCACTGGTGGTGAGCACATGTTTCCAGGTCAGAATGCCCCCTCTCCAGAGAGGGAAGGCACCAAAGTCTGCTGGGGTTGTTTCTGCTGGGCTTTCTAGGAAAGGAAACAGGAATATAGACCTGAAATCCCAGCCTCATCCAGTCCATGCCCTGGGAGCAGCACAGCATGACAGGGTGTCTGCAGGGGCTCAGGTCCAGTTGGATGGGAACCACCCTGCTCGCCCTGGTGTCAGAAATTATTAACTAATGCTGAAACCAGGTTCCTGAAGAATAGTAGTGCTGCCAGGGATATACAGGTGCTCTTCACCTGTACCTCACAGGACTGTAGGTCTGTCTGAAGCACTGAAAGAGAGGTCTTTGGCCAATAACCTTCTGGGTGGCAAAAGTTAGTCCCATCAATGCCAATTTATTTTCAGCAGTAATGTACATTGTACTGTGGCAAGATTAATAATCTCAGTGTGTACAAGAACTGGATGGACTTGTGGATATTGTCTGAAACCTCACAGGGCTGTTCATTCACATGTTCCCTGGCCCCTTGGTACAAGGCTCTCCCCTGTTTTGCATACTCTCTTTCTCCATGAACCCCTGAAGAGTGCTTTATATTTCTCTAGGATGATCCCTGCACTATTTTATCCATTGACTAGCTCAGACCTCTTCCCTCTTCTGGCTAAAACGTTATATGCTCTTTGGTAGAGATTTAAAGCAGTACAGATACTCACTTTTTCTGAATGTTTTTGTGGACCCTATACAACAAAAGAGAGGTAAGAAATTCCAGTTTGAGGACCTGCACTCGCCACAGTAGGCAGAGTGAATTGGGGCAGTGAAATCACAGGACAGGGTGTGTGGAGCAGAGCATATGCTCTCCCTCCACCAGGAGCAAGCCAACTGCTGCTGGGAGGACGGGGCTGGGAATGGCCTCCGGACCAAGCACTCGCTCGATTTGCGCTCCTGCACGGCTGCTGGTGGATCCAGCTGCTCCTTCCCCCGGCTGCATGCTCACAGACACACTGGGATGCTCGTGCCCAGGCACACAGGGGCAGAGCTGCTCCTCGGGAACCAGGGAGCAGGCAAGAGAAAAGGAGCTGCTCTGGGAAAAGCATGTTCTCTGCCCCCACAGTGGTAAAAAAGCACTGCAGGTAAAGCTGCGCATAGCAGGCTGGTGCTTGAATGGGAAGTTTCTGGGGAGCAGCTTACACCAGGGTGCATTTTTCTCTGTACAGTAGGTGGTAATTGCTGCCTCTGATACTGCCTATTTGAGGCTGGTGGAAGAATTCCCAAGGGCAGTTGCTGGAGAAGCAATGAAGTAGGAGTTAGGTTTAACCTTCAACTGAATGCTGTATTGCACCCTGAATGTGACATTTTCAACAACAGGCCAGTCACTTCTCCCCTCCAAGGGAACATCCACTGCTGGGCTCTTGTGCCAGGACAAATATCTGTAGCTATGATTTTATGAGGTTGAGATAAAATATATATGCTCTTGGTATCAAATCTGAGAGTTAAAGACAAATTGTGCTATTTTAAGCATGTAATTTTGGCAATAATAGTAACAATAATAATTTTCTCCATACTGCCTTTATTTGTAATGTTGGTACGGAACAAACTTTTAAGAGCAATGAGAATAATGAGAATATGCCTGGAATTTTCTTATCCTAAAATTTATGTCCATTTGTTTTCTGCAGCAAGCAATCAAAAGTCTCATGCAGCAGTACATGAAACAGGATTGCTCTTTTTATTTCTTGGGAGACAGCCATCATTACATTGGGCCAGAGCTATGAGTCAGGGCTGCTGTTTCCTATCCTAAAGTGAGGAATCTCTCTCAGGAAGTCCTGTGTTGTGCTGGAGATCAGAGCAGGTGATAATGGTCTCATCTGGCTTTGAAATTTACGAGCAGGAGATATGTCATGTAATGGAGTCATTATTTTGTTTTAGTCCATTCTTCAAGTTGCAGTACTTGGAGATGTAAGAGCCGTGTGGTGACCAGATGGAAGGAGCAGGGAACAGGGAAGAGCAGTAGGATGGCTTCCCTGTTACTAGTAAGATGATCCTGAATAAAAGCAAAAAACATTGGGAAACTCTGTAAGTGATTTTATCCATAGAAATTACTATAGAAAGAAGTGTAGGTTTTGACAATATAGGTCCTAAACTGAGTGGAGATAGAAAGAGGAGGGAAGGGTCAGAGAATATGGGCTTAAAACCCAAGAAAATACGAGCATTTGCAGCCCTTAAAATCTGAATCAACTCCATTTGTTGACAGCAGCTGGGGCCTCTGAATTCTGAAATGAAAATGGAAAAACACTCAAAGAACATGAACTTAAAAATAGGGCTAAGGAGATTGAAATGGATGACATTTATGTAAGGTTTAGAAATACTCCAAATTGTTAAAAAAATTTCCTCCTTCAATTTTCCTGTAATCTTCTACATACTTCATTCAGAACTCTGAAACTCAAAATTACCATTGCATCCAGGTTCAAATTTTTTGACTTATTTGCCAAAGTTTTTTTTCTTTTTCTCTTTAATTCCATTCCTGTTCAGTAAGATGTGGGTTCTATTTGGAAGTGGGCAAAGTAATATCAATTCTTAAGCTTCCAGTCTGTCTTCTTTGTGGCTATGAGAGGGAAATGCATTTTAAAACCATTAGAAAAAAGTATATGCTTCAAACTAATATGTTTATTTCATAATGGACCAAAAGATAAGTATAAGACAATGTTAAATTGTTGAAACTTTTCAAGGTAATCTATACTAAACCTTTTGCTTTCTTTTATGACAAAATGCTGAAATTTAATTGCTTAATGAAGCAAAACTAAGATGGAAAGGAGTTTTTCACAAAATTTGGGAGGCGAACTTCAGAGACAAAAATAATAATTCTGGCACAGGGTCAAGTGGATGCAAGCTGATTATTAATACATTCAGACAGGAATTTTAGAGAGACATTTCCATCCATCCACCAAAGAAGTGATATTCTGGTGCTGGGGACAGAGAAATTCATTGTTTTAGGCTGCAGTTGGGTACATTAATGAAAACGATTGTATCAGAATTCTTAGGGGCAGAAAACGAGGCTTGTGATGTGGATCAGTTGGTGTCTGATGTTTAGGTGTCAGCAGCTGAGTTTGAAAAGAGACTTGCTTGTTTATTTGCACCATTGCTTTATTCTATTAATCACATGCTTCAGGACTTTTGTCTGTGGCCTGCGGAGGTCAGGAAGGGTCAGTTTTACTTTTGGTTTGTGCAATGCTAGACTTGTAGGCTGGTCTCTCTTTCACCTCTGCACCATGAAAGAGCAGGAGGTAGGCTAGAGCCCCTAATCTCTGCATGTATCCCACTCATAAGCTGAAGTTTAAAGTGATCAGCAGATTTGAGGTAAGGAAGGAATTTTCCTGTTGATCAGATTGTCAGGAACTGCTGCAGAAGAGGGGGTTGTCTTTGCCTGTCTTAATTTCTTAGGATTTGCAGGAGATTTCACCTAGCATTTCCTTTCTATTAGGAGGACTTGGGCTATTGACAATGCACTGCATGTTGCCTTTTTGCTTCCTGGGGCTCATTAAATTTGCAGCTGCCTTATGATGAAGTGTAAAGTTTGTTACAGACTCCCAGGACCAGTGTGTGGGGACACACTGGGCAGGATGCCTGTGGACTCTCCAGGCTAATCATCTGTGAAAGTCTGCACTTGCTGGCCCAACTGACCCCTTCCAACCTTATTTCCTACATTCCTTACTCTTTCGTTTTTTTTCTTTCTTTCTTTTATTTTTTTTTAAGAGCTTCCAAATGTCAATTTTAATTCAATTTGAAATGTTCTGTGTTGCATGATGTGTCAAACTGGCCAATAACTAAGACATCACTGAAAAAAGTGGTCATAAGCTCCTCATGCCCTCGTTCCTCCTCATGACCTCAAGCTGGATGCAGGGGCCTATGGGCAGCATGCACAAGTCAACCCCTCTGGAGCCAAAAGTTAGAAAACAGGTTGGAAAACAGGCTAGAGCACTGCCTCTGTACTGCCTCACATTGGGCTTGGCCCTCCACTGGGCCAGGTGTCTGGGCTTTCCAAAATTTGGCTGCTATAGGTTGGAAATGTGCTGACCTAAAGTGGGCCAGGGAGGAAGGGAAGCAGCTGTATTTCAGGGAACATTCCTGAGGGTCAGGCACTGCTGCTGGCTGAGGGTTCAGGGGAAAATCACCATTGGCCCTAAAGCAATGCTTGGTGGAGGACTCACAGCTCCTGACCATCTGAGGAGACAGAGCTTTAAAAGGGGACAAAATGGGGGTTTGGGAAATGGGCGGGCAGGAGTGGGGACAGCTTTTCTGGCACAACTCTCACGTGCAGAGCCACGTGCTGCACCAGGTGGCTCTGACACAAGAAAGCACCACAGAGCTGCTGGAGATGTCTTGCTGATGAATTATTTTGAAGCCACCATTGGGCAGCAGCTTAGCAATTAATCAAGGAGAAAGATGAATCGAAACTACAGTGACCTGCAAGGTCCCGTTACTCTGCTTTCTAACTTGCACATGCTAAAGACATAAAACGGTTGTGATGCCTTCTTCCTTCCTTTCCAGACTAAAGATAGTAAAAAAATTCTTCCCTTGCATGAAACAGACAGGTAAGCAGCAAGAATTCCTGTGGTGCCCTGGTTTAATATGTGCTGTTTAATTACATTGTTATGGCTGCAACAGGTAACAGTGTTCATGCTAAAAATATTTAGACATATGGATTTCCCTTGTATACAGAATTGTTTTCATCCACCAGACTCACAAATAGTGAAGCTACATGATAATGCCATATGTACAATAAAACCACATTTTTTTGAAGACCTTATAAATACATACTACTAAAATACAGATATTTTGCTAAGGAAATTAAAAATGAAAGATAGGTTTAAAACATTGTTAAAGACTATAATGGGAATGGCAAGTAGCATAATGGGAATAATGCCCTGGGATTATCCTTGGGCAATAGGGAATAACCAGAATGAGATAGTATTAAGGACAATAAGTCCAATCCTGCAGAGCACAAGCAATCCTGGGAAGTGCTGAGCCTGCTCAGTTCACGGTGAATTCAGTGGGATCTGAGGGCATTGAACACCTCTGCAGGATGAGGCCCCAGTCCGACTTCCAAACTAGGGCTGTCATTTTGAGCCTGGATTTTTATGAGATGCCAATTTGATTTTTATGAGATGCCAATTTGGATGTCTTAGTGGGACCCTGGCACATTGAGAACCACTCAGAGCAGCAGCCAAAATTTTCCGAACAGGCCTGATCCACCTGCCACTTACATTGAAGGACAGATCCCCATTGTCCTCTGTGGGCTTTGTTTCTGGCCCTGTTATCAGGAGGCACCCTAAGAGTGTTGAAAATTGGCTGAGGGAGGCATGGAAGCAGCACATGTCACAAATGCCGTGCTGCTGGCACTCTGGTTAGGTGGAGCCAGCTTAACTCCATTTTCAATTGTGAGATGGCCAAGTTGTGCAAGCGCCTCTGCCCATTTCATTCCTTAGCACAATAAACCCCCATTTTACATGCCTCAGACAGCCAAGGTTACAGAGCTGAAAGGACAGGGAGAGTCACATATCTTGATTTCAAGCAAACAGTTTCCTTAGATGGAAAAAAGACATATTTGATTCCCTGAGCAGAAGAATCCTGGAAAAGCTAGCTTCCCATTTCCCAGAGTCCAAGCAGGATTGTTTTAACCTTATTAACAAGGTCTATGTGAAATATGAGTGACTATGGCTTCAGTCCTGCAATTTTTACACGACTCTCCGTGACTGAGGAGTGAAGGGGGGTGTGTGAAATATTTGCAGAACTTGGGGCTGTGTCCCTGTCCCAGTGAAGTCCTCACACGGTTACCAAGTGTTGTTGCATTTCTTCAGTGACAGACCCAGTGTGCACTTCCACAGGGCAGGTGGGAACTGAGAAATTTAGCCATTTTGGGGGTTCATGGATTACTGTAGCCTGGCCCCACAACCTCATTGTATTTTCTCACATTTCCATGCCTGTTTGGATCACTGTATTAGCTGCTACATCAAAATCATGCATTTGGAATGAGGGGAGTAAGATGCACCCTGTTCAAGGGGCTAAAAATCTCCAAGGGCATGGAAGCAGCTCCTACAACACATTATCTGTGCCTGCACTGCATGAGAAAATAGTCTGGGCTGCTGGGAAGGTGGCATGGCTCATCTCCTCCTGCTGTCATCCTTTCCTGGCCCCAGCATGGGCAGCTGTGCACAGAGCTCCAACCATGGGTGCTCCCTGGGAAATCTGGAAGATGAGGCATCCTCACAGTGGGCAGTCATGTGGCTTCAACTGGCCTTGAAGCACAGCCTTGCACATCCATGCTGCATCTCTGACCCATTTCCTACTGCCTGGACACTGGCTTAGGAGCTCTCCAACAAGGTGGGACCGAGGCTAGCCTCAGCAGAAGACTTTCAGGAGAAAGTCAGCTCTGGTGAGACATTTGTTTCTCTTAGGCTGAGCTAGATGTCAGGCTGTCCTTCCCTTCCCTGGCTGCAGAGTGGGGAGAGCAGCAGCTCTTCAATGTCCAGGTACACCTTCAACAGAGACACCTTCCACAGCTGCTCCTAAAATGCTGCTGCCTCGTTCCTTTAAAAGGCACCTGAAGGCACCTCACAATTCTTGTGGACCTTCAGCACTCTGAAACTACCCATAAATACCCTTGTTAAAACATGCATTTCGGCATCATGACAATGAGCCTAACTGCTAAGTCCAGCCTTGCAGGGAGGATGGCACTTATTTCCTTAAATGTATAATATAGAGCATCCACATTCATATTTTTAGTAGCATATAGCAGTGGTCCAGCCTTTAGTGTACTGTATGTACTTTTAATAATCTCCATAAAAGCCTGATTTTCAATCCCTAGGCTCAAGCTGACAGTGTAAATAAAATCACCCAAATCCACAGGGTAAGAGAAATGAAAATGACAAGGATTAAAATTTTGTCAAACCTCTTTCTTTTTAAAATTCTGCTTCCCTTCCAATTGGATCACGACCCTCTGTGTGCACAGCTTAAGACCAGACGGTATGCTTTCACTTTTATTCCGCTCTGCAGCAGGCTTACAGTATTTAGTGAAAGTCTGTAAAGAATGTGTGCTGTGTAGAGAGTTAATACCATAATCCCCTATCGTTAGGGTCAAATGCTGAATAGAGCAGAAGAATTAGAAAATATGTTACATACAATGGCAGAAAAAATGCATCAGCATGCTGTTCTGTTAACACACGCATTCATTACCAACAAGTAAATGACAATGAGGTAATAGAGTATATTAAGAGATGTGTACTTCAAGTCTAGTGCCCGTGTTGTTATGAGAACCTAAGACTTTGAGTGAGAATCTCATTCTGTGGGTACACACACATCACAGGGCTCTTCTTGCCATATTATTGCATCTTTCTAGGAAGCACTTTGATGCAAAAAATCAGTTTTTAAAATTTTTTGGCAGGGATAAACTTTGAATACTCTTTTTATTAATTTCCTGTGAAGTGAGATATCTCTATTTTGCTATCCAAGCATGACAGTACATCTGTCTCTAGAGAATTCCCAAGCATGAATTGAGGCAATTTTAGCTAAGGAAGTATTCAGAAAACAATCCTAGTGCTTGCCTTTTCAAGAGATCCTTAGGGGGCTAGCTACTTACATCATGTAGAATTGGCATGGGTGTTCCATTCCCTTGGGTTTTCAGGAAAAATGAGCCAGCATGTGCTGGAGGAGCGACAATTTGCTAGAAAGAGGAGAAAGAAAATACATTTTGCATCTTGCGTTGCCTGAAACCAATTGCAAAATACAAGAATCGCCCGATCTAAAAATCTTATCACTATGAGTTAGCATATTGTGCCTTCCTCTAAGGAAAAGTCTGAGCTTCACAAGAAGGGGGGGTGACCTTATGGAATAGGAAGAGATAGAGAAGTTATTTGGCTGCCTGTACTGACACTAAGTAGTGTCTGATTCCCTAATTATTCCTGCTGATTTAGCCTGGTTATTAAGGGAGAGAGACAGTGCTGGGCTGGAGACAGGATGAAGGTACTTAACAAACATCTTGCAATAGCTGGTTAATGACAAACTGTGGAAAGCACGGCAGGAACACATAACCTCAAGACTTTGTCCAGCGCGGGCTGTGTTATCTTATCTCGCGGCTGATCAGGTGTCGAAAGTCCCGGGAGCACTTCAGCCAAGGGGCCATGGATGTTCCTCTGGAGACACAGCTGCTGGCTGCGAGCTGTCACCTGCTTCCAGCTTTGCTTTGTTTTCCTACAACCGTGGCTAGGAGTGGTCAGGAAATTATTTTTTATCTGAAGAGGGGAAAAAAAAATTAATTTCTCAGAATCTCAGGTTTGGGTTTTTTTAACTAATTCAGGAAATCCTTGGTTAAAACTCCACATTTCCCACAAAAGCTCTGTCTTTTGTAAAAAAAAAAAAAACAAAAAAAACCAACCAAACAAAAAAAAAACCTCCTCAAAAATTATTTGACTGATAATCAAAGTTAAAGAGATTTCACTTTTTAAAACTTTCAGGTCCCTGAAGGGAGAATTATTAGGGCTGTTTTTCTTCAGAATTTGTGCATCACAACCAGTTTATTTTAGTTTGAAAATTTTTTAAAATTCTCTTTGAGAATTTTTGAGTTCAAGCAGCTGTCCCAGCCGTCTGGCAGACACCAAGCATCAAGCAACATTAGCAGAGCAGGGTCTGGAAGTGTTGGTGTCTCACTTCTGAGTTGTGGTGTGCTGTAGTGGTCTCATCTCAAATTTCTCTCAAAACTGCTGAAGGCTTCCTTTCTTCTTATTCTCCATGAAATTTACTTCCCCTACTTTACCACATTCTGACAGCTTTTCCTTCAATGTTGCACAGCTGCAGAAATAAATTTAGAAAAATTAATTAAAAAGGAGCCTTCCCACTGAAACACAAAAATCTTCTCCCACCTAGGTGAGTGGTTTCCTATGCATCCACTGGTGTCAAAGGCATTTTTCATCTGGGTAAAATTCATCTTTGTGATCTAATTTTCAGTCTCAGGTATACCTGAGGTATAGAAAGGTATATAGAAAGGTATTCCTTTCTAGTCCTGGGCAATAAAGGCAGAATTTATGATTAAATTCTGGGTAATCAGTTTATTTAGCTACATTTACTACAGCATGGTGGATACAAAAAGCCAGGCTGTGCCAGACTGCTTCCCAAGGAAATAAATACTTGTGAGAAGACTCACAGACTGAGCTGCATGTATCTGTTTGCCACTCATAGTAGTAGGAGTGCTGCATTTTTTTTCTAAGGGGAGAACTCCTCACATGGAAACTGCAGAGTTGATGAGTGGATATTATTTAAATCAATAGATTATGTGTATTTGTCTTGACTCAATTTAATATCTGAGTCAGTAGGCTGAAATAATTAGAAATTATGACTAGAAAGGGAAATGGAGTGTGATAAATTAAATCAAAGAAACAAAACCTGTTATTTCTTTGATGGCAGGAGAAAACACAGCAGTAGAAGAGAAATTCTTTGATATTAAGGTCTTTCTCTAAGACAAAATATAAGTAAGCAAGGTAATTCAGGTGATTGAAGGGTTATTCAGGTTGGTGCTTGTCATTCAACAAGTGGTTCAGGTCAAGAGAAGAAGCATTAAACCTAGACCAAGAATCTAATACTAACCACTGCTATGGCTAGTTTTAGGGCTAAAACCCCACAAAATAAGCCCTTTACAAAGTGGCTGACATCACTGCCAGCCTGGGGCATGAGGGGAAGGGCAGGCTGGGCCAACCAGGCAGTGAGAGGCAGCTGTGGGCTGGTACCTGGGCTTTGCTTTCCACACATTTCTCTTGGTCAGGCCCAGACAATGAAACACGGCACTGGTGGGTTCCTCATATCCTGTGAAAGGACAATTAATGCCCATTCACCAGAAATGCCTAGATTGAGGTTAATTGTCTTAGAGATGTTTTTTTTTCCTCAGATCTGATTTTGAGTTCAGCTGAGTGGAATCAAGCCGTACGTTTGACTGCTGAGTGCTCAGGTCTGTGCACAGCAGATGAAGACATTTTCCAGACAAATTAGTCTTCACTAAGTTATACACACAAACTGCTCTGTAATGGTATTATTGATAACATTTGGACATTTCAGTGCTCATGATATGACTATACAGGGTTAAATCAACAAAAAGAGCAGTGTCATTTGCTTAAATGAGCAATGAGTGCAGTTGTGTGCAGGGACTCTGGTCACCATCAATTTGCATCTTCTCATGTGGCTCCACACAATCTTTCCTATGGTTCAGAGGGGGATTGACTCAAGTGAATCACCCAGGAAATGTTCTCCTCTTGCAGAGACTTTCAGTTCCCTTCACACTCAACAACACACAAGTACCAGGAACAAAATTTCTCCCCACAATTTCCTTGCATAACCCAGTTCATAACCTGCAACCCTCTTTGGGACAAAAATTATTTGAGTTGAAGGAATACAAGCTCTTTCTGGCAATATCCATGCCCTTTCCAGATCAATGGTAGCTATGTGTCTTTGAGTGCTTCAGGAAAGGATTTAAGGCTGCCTGGTATAATTTGAAAGAGATGATAATTATTATTTCTTATTTCTTAATATTGGCCTCTCAGTGTAGAAAACAAAAAGTGACTGCTTTGGGGTTAACCCTGGTGGAATTTACTCTTCTGAAGAAGTGTTGTGAGAGTATGTCTGGCAGATGTTTTCTTTTGAAGAAGTTATATTTACTTCTTCTAGCATTTACTTAACATTCACCAGCACATATTGCTTCCAAAATATGCCAGTGTCCTTAATTTTTCTTTTTCTTTTTCTTTTCTTTTTTTTTTAGCCTGTAAGAAAAGTAGCTTGATTAGCATGTTTTTGTTTGTGCTTGTGTTTGAGCTTAGATGTGGTCGTACCTGGCAACTGTGTGTGAAGAAATTAATGAGGCAAAGTTAAGTCAGAGAGATGAGTTTTGCAATTAACACTGAATGTGGTGAGATCTATAGTTATTCTCATCTCTTGTGAAAATGAATTAACTTGCCATAGGAAAATTGTGTCTCCTGCCTTCATGGGTTTCTCTACGTTGGTTGGCTTTTTTTGGTTTTGATAGCACATACCAGCTGCAGGGTGTAACGTGATGCAAAACCCATCCATGAGCAGAGTGTCAGGAAGGCTGGATGATCAGCTGTTTGTGCCACTGCTCCTTTTCAGAAAAAAAAAATGCTGCAGATGCCCCATTAACAGAGAGAAAAAGTGTCATTTATTTGAACAGAAGGATTCTGGTTGATTTAGAAAATGTCCAGCAAAATACACAACACAGCATATCATTGTCCTTGGCTCATTTGCAAAGAGAAACCATTTGCAAATCAAACCCCAATATTGCATTTCAAAGAAAATAAAAACTTAAGCCTACCTCTGAAAAGAGACATAAAGCTTGAGTTCAGCACATGTGCATACACAGGCAGACCTCATCATTGTCACCAGATAGCTCACGTGCATGTAGCACACACTTGTTTCCAGCTCCATGGTTTTCATTTCCTGAAGACTTCCAGTTCATTGCCTTAGAAGCTACAGCCTGAGAGCTGTGTTAAACCTGTCTTCTTACAAGCTTCTTCTCTGACCTCCCTTTTGGATTTGGTGTTGGAAAATGCTGTTTAAAGCTATCCTTCATGCTCAAAGGAAAACACCATAGTGCAGAACAAGGTATTTTTTTAAAGTGTTGATTTCATGGGGAAAAATTCTTCCAGGGAACTGAAGGAACTCTCAACAGCTCTAATCAAATTTAGTAAACAGTCAATTAAAACATGTATTTACTGGCATTTATGAGAAGGCAAGAAAAATTTCAACTTCTCAATTAACTTCTCTTCAAAAATTTGAAGAGAAATTCTCTCTCCTCCTCTTTTTGCTTCTCTTTTCAAAGCAAAAGAGTTATTGGAGAATGTAAAACAAACACCAATATCAGAAAGCACAAGTCTAATGCAGAGAAACACTTTGTGCTTAACCAAGTTAAAACTTCTTTTTATCTTACCCATTTGTGCATCCAAACAAAAAAGTGCATCAAAAATATGCCTTATTCACAATGCTACAGCATCCCCGTGGTTTTAGGACCACAGAATCCCCAGGTTATCATTAATGGAATACTGGCACCAATCTCAAGGCAATTTTTCAGAATATGAATTGTTACACAGGTTTTGACTGACTCACTAAGTTCTTTTTTGGTGGCCTAAGATTTCTATAAACTCTCTAATTGTTGTCTGTAGAAATGGGAATACAGGTCATATGCAGCCACAGACAATAAAGGAAGGACCCTGATCCCACATGGTGTTTAACTGTCCTGATTTTCTAGATGCTTCCATCACAATAAGGATTACGGAGCATAAACACAGTTCTGCAATTTAACCCATCTGTAATCTGCATCTGCATGAAGCTCAATTCTGACTATTTCAGGGCAGAAGCCCCACTGAGATGTACAGGAGTAAAGTTTGCTGCAAAGATGTTTGCACATTTTGTATCCAGACTTTCGCTTCTTGCGTTAGATCCAGCACGGGTCAAAGTTGCTTTACATCACCTTGGCTGGTTCCAAAGGGAAACTTCCAATAAAAGGATCATTGCAACATTGCCTGTTGAAATACATCCAGGTAAGTCAGCATGGCTCAGCTTAGGCAAATGAAACCAAGTAAACTTATATCCATCTTGCACAATTCAGCTTGGTTTTGCTTCCTACCTGCAGCACAGGATGCTCACAGAGCACCAGAGTGTTCTTCAGGTACTGCACACAGCATGGATCAGGATTGTCATTATATCTTAACAATTTAGGAGATGAAGGGGAGAAGCATTAACACTTTGCATTTATTTACTTTTACAGCATGCCATAAAGATTAAAAATACATTGTACACAAGTGCAGTATTTAATGTAGCCCTTTAATTACATTCAAGTGTGTTACTAAATAGTCTTGAGAAAACCTTAATGACCAGCTGTTCTACCCTCTTCCCATATGTCAGAAATGGTTTCAGAAATCACATTCTGGGACAGTAAGGTTGTATAATTAGACAGTGTATAGTTAACACTTCTAGATTTTCCTCTTAAACTGCGGGCCCTTTTCACTAACATATTGTGGTTTGGTGCCAGTTTGGCACAACACAATTATGCAATGTGCCAAACTGCAACTGAGATGTACAAACTCTCAGAGACATGTTATGATTGCACCATTATCTTTTTATATCTTTTTCATTATTAGGACTGGATGCTTTTTATGTTATGTAAGATTCAGCTTTTTATGGCCAACAAATAAACTTAGTAAATAGGACTATAAATTTTTAATACTTCTTCCATAATTCCATTTGTCTAATCAGAATTAGATGATTACCGTAACCCCACATTAGTTTTCACCAAAAAGGCACCTTTCCAAGAACAGCAGCTATGGACAAAAATGTCAAAGGAGGTACCTTTTGGCCCAGTTCAGGAATGCACTTAAGCACGTGCTTAGCGCTAAGCACATGAATGCTTGTGTAGAGGCATGTGCTGAAGCTGGATCACAAAATGCTTTATGCTGAACAAATAAAACAAACCCTTTCTGGAAGTTATAAAGGATAGGGGCAGCTCTGTCTTTTGAACAATTATCACCCCTCTTCCCGTTAGCACCTGAAAATGCCGGTGTTTTTCTGGGACGTTTATTATTTTGCAGGACAAAACACACCCAGGGTTTGCAAAGCAGGGGGGAGGCAGCGGGAGCGCATTGAGTGTGAGCCGCCAGCCGAGCCATCACTGTGCGGCTCACGGAACATCCATCCATCCTGCCCGGCCTGGGGGGGCTGTGGGAGGCAGCAGCAGCAGCTTCACCATCCTCACAGGAGAGAGGTTTATGGCTTGGGCACTTTTTTTTTTTTTTTAAATTTAATTTTTTCCCCCTCCCGAGCTTCAATTTCCAACGACTTATTTAGATGTAAGCAATGACAGCTGTAATCATGTTTTAAATCTTGCTTTGTATCCTTAGTTATAATGTTGTTCAATTAATACTCAGAATAATGGAAGTGATGTGCCCCTTTGAAAAAGACTTGAATGCAGGCCAAAGCTTTGGGAAACTGATTCTCAAGAGGATTAATCAGCATTTAAAACTTGCATTAATAAAAATCTGATCTTCTACTGTGTAGCATGCATAATACTTTTCATTTTTAAGCATTTTATTTTAATAGTGTGGTATCCTTTGTCCTGATTTTTAAAGGGATTTTAAAATCTAACTCCTTCAAATCAATCCTGCTTTGACCCCTGTGCATTCTTTTACTGAATATAAAAACATTAAAGAAATCCTTGATTCACAAATACCTCTATCGCTAAGTATGAGCAAAGTACAGTGCACAAGCATGCTTGTAATAGAAATTATATATAGCTTCCACAGGAATTTATGTTAGGCAAGGGCTCACCTTTTCATGTAAATTATTGACGCAATAAAAACACAGATTTACACCGAATTATTTAAAAGTCTGGAGGTAAATTACACCCTGAGAAGTCATGAACAGCCCTGGCACTCCATAAAAAGTGCTCTCCATTTTTTGCATGACTTTTGACTCTGTAATAAGTAATATTATTGTACTCTATGCCAACAAGATCGAGTCTATATCTGAAAGACAGACTTAATCCATGTTTTTGTGTTGTTCTCCTTATCTTATTAGTGGGTTAGAGAAACAAGAGGATTTTTGTATAAAGTTTCTCATATAAATTCAATTCTAGTAAACCAGCTAATTTACATGCTAAACAGCCAGCAGTTGGTAAGATAGTTTTGTTGGATGTCAACTGCAGAGGCTAAATGTGTATTTTCTAGTATTTTATCAATACTAGAAAATATTATTTTTTTCTGAAGAGGCATTTAAATAGCAAATACCTCACTTAGATCTTCTATGAAGCAAAGAAATGTAGTTGAGAAATTCTTGTGTTCTTACTCACATTATGAAAGACAACAGTTTACATTCTGAGTATGGACTATCTGCTTTTACTTTGTGTCATACCTAATGTGATGCTTCAGTTCATCACAAACATGATCAGTTTTCTAAAAGAAGTCAGAGATTCTTGAGGGATATTTTTATTGTCTTGCTACATTCTAGAAATAGAAGGTAAATGGCTTTTTGTACAAAAATGGTAACTATAAAACACATTGTATCCAATGGAACATCAAAAATTCTAGTCTCTTAGGCACTGGGCAAGATGAAAAGACTTTGAAATACTACAAAGAAAAATGAATAATAAAAAAATATCCAATCTTTGCCTCCAGTGGATAGTGCACCCAACGTGAGAAGTGAAGTGTGAGAGAAGGGATTTACACAGATGTGCACTAGTTTGGAGTAAGAGGAGGAAGGCTCCCATTTAGGATGTCTCCTGCCTGAGTCCCTAGACCCAAGCCTGGCCCAGTGGTACTCAAGGATCCTGTCACTTGGATCAAGATAAGAGGAGCAAGTCCCCACTCTTCATGTACTTTGTGAGAACGACAGGCAGGAGCTGCTTTGGTACCATCTTACTACCCTGTCAAGCACCACCTGTCTTTTTCTGGCTTCAGAGGTTGTCTCCAACACTACTGCTCACAGACTGAAGCACTTCCCTATGAGTTAAATCCTGGCCATAAGAAGTCTATGACAAAATACACAGTCCACATTTCAAACTGAGCTAGTACATTTGCTTGAGTTGATAGACATCTAGATTCTAATCCAAAAATGCACAAGAGTCCTTTACTTATTGGATAAATATCAGACATTGGCTGTCATCTGTAGCTTCCTCTATCCTCACCATCCATGAAAAACCTCACTTCTGTCTGTCTTTGGTGCTCTCAGAAGAGGGATAGAGAAGTCCCTTTGAAATTCAGTCTGCAGTGTTCATGTCCACAACTATAGCTCCAAAGCCAGCAAAAATTATTGTCTCTAATTTGGAAATGATCCAGACAGAGGCCCATCCTCTCACAGTGAGGTGGAGTAACATCACTTGTGTACATGATTAAATTTTTTCACACAGGGTGGTTGTCTTGACCTGCTGTTGAGCAATGCCTGGAGAGAAGCTCTTTTGCTGCTCTCTGCCCAAGCAGTGCCTGAAAGTGAGCTAGCAGCATGTCCTAACCATGAGACACCGCCACTCTCTGGCCAGGCCAGCAGAGCCAGGGACAGCTTTTGGGTCTCTTGCCAACTGCCCTATACAGGGAGGAGAGGGGAAACATCCAAACTGATGGTGAGCAACTATTACAGCTTAGCCTGAGACTTCGAAGCGTGAAGAGGGCAAAACAGCAGTCACCCAGCGTGGGGGTTCATTGTAGAAATGATTGCATTCTCTAAACTCATCTAACCCTTAGTGCAGAAGAACAAAGGCACTGTTAACTAAGTGAGTAGGTCTGATGCATCACCACAGGGAGCCTGGGTCCTGTTATTCTGTGCTGTTGGACCACAATCTTCCTTTTGCTATCTTCTACACTTTTCTTGTTCTCTCTTCCTAGGCTCCTAATTGCAATGAGGAACCAGCATCCTTCATGCAGTCAAGGCTATTATCACTCCCACCATGGCTCCAGCCCTATGTCCTTGCTCCCTGGGTCTCTAGGTACCCCTCACACCGCTCCTTCTCCCTGCTTCCATTACCATTTCCAGGCTGCCTTGCTCTGGGCTGTGTGTGGTGGTGCCAGTGCTGGATTAGGCTGAATACAAGTACCACATTCTTTACTACAGAGTCAGCATTTCTTCCTCATTCCTTGCCTGGCTGCTGCCCAGCAGGTTATTTTGGGAGTTACGCTAGCTGGCCCGGAGCACTGCCATGCCAGGCAGAGCACTGACAGCCAAATGCTGCCCAGGATTGCTTGCCAGTGCCTGAGCCTGAAATGAAGTGCTGCTTTATTTGGGACATTGACATAGTGTAAATGTCCCTGAGGTTTGTAAGGGACCACTACTGAAAAGGGCTGACTGGGGCAAGGACAGGTGTGGATGGGAGCCCCTTGCAGTGCCTTCCCTGTAAACAGCAATGCTGCAAACCCACAGGCTGGGGGTCAGAGGAACAGGGGTGTGAGAAGGATTAAGCTGTCTGTGTGTTTTTCTCCCAGCAGTCCTGGTCACAGACTGCTCTTTTCTGAGTCAGAACAGTGCCTCTGCTCCCAACACATGGCTCCCACACTTCCCACTGGGTCAATGTGAGAAGCAGCAAAACTGCAGCAGCACTGCAGGATTGTCCTGCTGTTCTGGGTTTTTTGGGACTGGGAGACATGCAGAAGGAGGGGTAGGAGGAGGGAAAGGAGATGGGATGGAAGAGGCAGGATTGAAAATTCCATCTACAATATGGTTGGAAAAGAGGTATGGTTGAGCTGTTCAACCAAAGTTAAGAGCTAAGAGTTAATTCTCCATGTGTTCTCTGAGCTGGCAAATAATACTGATGTACAGGTGTAAAGCAGGTCCATGACCAGGTACAGAACCTGCAGCATCCCAGGTGTCTTGCCTCTGATACACTAATTTTATTTGGAACCAAAAGCAACTTTACCTTCACTGGTACACCTTGTAAAATGTTACGTCGTGCTTCAGTGCCCCCTACACCGGTGGAGTCAGATGGCCATCAATGGTTTTTTGTTTTTTTCTGGGACACAACTTTGAATAGCTTATGTAGGCCTGAATTTCTGCTTTGGAGGACAGCCCTTGTGCTGGACAACTCTCAACATGTGTCATCAGAAGCACATGATACCATCACACCTCAGTGCCACTGTAACAGGGCAGGTTTTGGAGGAGGCCTGAGTGCCCTTAGAGCAGCCAGTCAGCAGGTGCAGGGGTGTTGTTGTGGCACCTGAGCTGCCCTATTTGAAGGCAATTAAATCTGCAGGAGTCAGGCTAGGTATCCCCACCACTTGCACCTGGGTGTGCTCAGGACACAGGAGCAGCTACATGGATGCCCAAAGAACAGCAGTGTTAAATGCTATGGTAGAATCATGATGTTGCTATCTTATTTCTTAACCTTTTACTTTCTATGGCAGTAATTTTTTTTGGAAAAAAAGCATTTTGGGGAAAAAAAATGGTTATTGTTATGCTTGAATTTATCATGCTGCTGAAGAGCACTGGGCATGAGTCACCCTTGAGGCAGGGAGATGGACAAGATGAGCTCATGGAGTACCTTTCCAGACCTATAGCTACAAGTCTGTGAGCAGAACAAGAACAAATGAACTCAAGATGTTTTCCCAGAAGTGGCAAATAAAAGAACCATTTCTTTGAATTCTGCACAAATTGAATATGAACAAAACAAATCCCATATCTGGTCCATTCTTTTTCATTTCTTTAAAGAACAAATACAATAACTCCATAAGTACACACAGAAACCAAGCAGAGAAGATCAAGTCAAGGGTGCCTCAGGTTTTACTTTTTGTCTCTTTTTGAAATGGCAAAAGATTAAATCCAAAAATCTGTATGTCCCCCTTGTTTGAACAAAGCAACTACATGTAAACCATGGCAGTCCCTGTGCTCCGTGTTACAAAATCAAGATCTGAGAGGGAAAAAGAAGCATGCAGTGGCCAGAGAGGGCTGTCCTCAGAGGGAGGAGAGCTCAGGAAGCTATTTAGCCCATGGAATTAATGAAATGAAGGCAAGCAGCTGGGCTCCCTACACAATGTGTGAAGGAAGCTTGGTCCCTGGTGAAGATGGCTCCCAAAAAGCAGAGTGCTGAGCAGGGACTTGCTTGTCCAAGCTAGTGGCAGGAGATGTGTCCACCATCCCACCTCTGAGAGCTGCTCACATGCAGATATGGTGTATGGCAGCCCCTCCAAGCTGTGAGTACTGAACTCTCCCAAGTGCCAGATATTTAGAATGAGCCCAATCTTGCAGTTTGCTCAACTAATTGTTTGCCTTTTCTGAATCTTGTAAGGCTCTAAACAAACCATATCCATTGGTCTTATAAATATTTATTAATTTCCCCTTTGTTAGCTAATTGTTTTGCAACACAGATTACTTTATTTATTAAACATCTTGCTAAAATGCTATTCTACAATACATTTATTGTTAATTCCCTAATTATTTAGGAATGTATGTTTTGTGGATTGTGAAGCCACTGTGCACAGTGCCTGACAGGTTAGCTTTTAAAATTAATGTTGTGTTTGGGTTTGAGTGATCAGCAGTGAGGAAGAGAGTCCTAAAATGCACTTGAAAAAAATTAATTAATAAATGTAGCCCAAAATTGATGTAGAGTCAGAATTATGCAATTTACTTGCACATTTCCTTCTACCTATTGTAACTCCAAATAACATTTCTGAATCAGATTTGTTGTACTAAGTTTATCTTCTCCACAAAGAGCAGATTTTTTTAATGCTGTGATGCACCTTTTAAGATGTATTTTGACATTAGTTGTGTAAAAATCATCCCTCTTATTTTGTGCATCCATTTATTTTGTTCATGGTTTTCCTTTTTGTAGCCTCCTTATGCCATTTTTCTATTCTTGTTATGTATGTGCTTTAGAAAGAATGCATCCACATTTGAGTGGTTAATCAAGGGGAACTAACCAAAATAATCACTTCCCAGTACTTCAAAATATTCTGATTTTTTAATGGAGAACATGCATTCTTAAATTAAATATGCATAATAAGTAATAAGTACTAATAAGAATAAAGTGGGCTCTGTAAGAATGAATGTTATGTTTTAAGCAAAATGCATTTGATTTGCCAGGTTCAAAGCCGCTTTGAATCAGTAAGAATCAGTGCAAAAAACGGGGTGAGAGAGTCTCATAATGCCTATAAATTGTCCATAATTGTATGGATTTTAAATCTAAAAGTTGGCAGTGGCAAAAGCTAAAAGCCATTAGGAGAGATCCTATTGTGCAACACATCAGTAATTGTAACTCATAATCTTAAGGGAAAAAAAACTAACTAGAGTTTTCTAAAATTTTCATAACTGTACTTGAGCCTTGTCTTGATGTTTACTACAATGATGGCATTGTTTGAAATGACATAGCCTAATGCATATATAAGTCCTGTTTGAAAAGAGCTACTAATTAACATGAATAGTCTTCTTCTCTGAAGGTCATTTATTGCAAAGTTCATTTTTCAGCTGAGCATTGCTAAAGTAGTCACCCCCGCTAACAGCCATTAGATTAAGAGACTTAGGTCTGTTCTTGTCCTGACACTGGGTCAGGATTTTCAAAGGAAGAGGCTCTTTGATGCCAAGAAGCCCTTAAAATAATATTTGAACAGAAAAAGAATGGATGTAATTACACTGTAAATATTTCTGCAGTTATTGAATTAATGAAGATAATTCTATTCATTTTATCTTAAAAAAAAAAAAAAGCACACCAAGTTTTCCTTGTGTGATGTTCCAGTGCATCTCTTCCCCATGGGACCTTCCATTTCTTCAGTCATAACGATTCATTAAAACTGAGAGGCACCGAGTATTTAGCATCTGATGTGAGAGCATGTTCACCTATTGCCAAATATCAGGCACGTGAAGCCCCAGGTGCCTCTGCCTCCCCTTTGGAAGCCCCAGAAAAGCTTTCTGTGTCTGTGTGCGTGCCAGCCATTGCTGCTTCTCTCCTGAGAAGAGATATCCAGATACAAAGGGCACCAATTTAATGCTGCCAAACAACCTTACAAACTTGTCACCTTACAAACTGCCACTTTACCAGGACTTCGGTATTGCCACTGAATCAAAAATATCCAATTCTGAAACACTTTCTGTGCAGGAGCCCCATTAATACCAGTGCCATGCTATTCACTTGGATATAGGTTTAGAAACTGCTGTGGCAGAGAGACACTTCTTGGTCTAAGGGACAAACCTGCTGGGTTTCCTGGTCATGTCTGTGGGCAGTTGAAGGGCTGAGGACCCTTGCTAAGGCTGCAAAAACTTGTTCACCCTTGTGAGTAGTTGCAAACAGGTATGGGGGCTTTTGAGCTGGGGTTTGACAATAAATGCATTCCTCTGAGCACACCAAGGAGATTCTGGTAAGCCTTGTCTCTCTGTTTGATTGTGCTTGCCAAGGGTGGGACCTTTGGGAGCCAATTGGAACTGACTGTCATTCCCAAACTGATCCTTTTTATTAGGGTTTAGGCTTACTCTTGTCAATGAAGAAAAGGTTCTGCAACCTAGTGCGATTCTTGAGGATGGCAAAAGATTGGGAACTCTTAATAAGAGCCAAAAACCCCATGGAATTTCTCTGAAGATACAATTTTGTGTGGCAAAACTTCTCACAATGAAGCCAGCTAAGGCCATAAGACCAGCAAGAGAGTCTCACAGGCCTCAGAGTACTCATAAAAATATTGTACCTTGCAGTACAAGATTTGAATTTTCTTCACCCCTGGCCATGCCATGCTTCCTGCAGCCAGGCTTCCTGGCTCCTGTTGGAACCCAGGACATCCCTCTGGCTGTCCTGGACTGTCAGGACACCTGCCAGGGGCTCAGAGACCCTGGCACAGAGCCCAGAATGCCTGTGGTTTTGATTATGACCTGTGGAGCAAGTTACCAACCTTAGATGAAGGTCTGCAAGCCACAACAGTTAAGTAGAATAATAGTGAATTTACCATGGGGTGAAAAAGTAGATTTTGGGGTTTTCTAGAATGGGGATTCAGGGGGCAAGATGGAGGGATCTGGGCGTGTCCAGCCTTTCTCCTTCTTCTTGGCCTCCATCTTCTGCTGTGATGTTGGCACTTTTAGATTAGAAGCTCAGGGTCTAACATGGGTGATAGGTATTGGAAAGTAATTGTAAACATTGTATATGTAGTTTTTAGTATAAAGTCATAACACTGCCCTAGGGGCAGGCAGAGTGCCTGGACTGTCTTGCTGAACGGACCTCAGCTGGACAGGAGAAAATATTTTATAGATAAGGAACAATAAACAACCTTGAGACCAAGAACTGAAGAGCTCTGACTCCTCTTCAAGCGCCGGGCTGGGAAAAGAGACTTTCCAACATTTCTTGGGGTCACTGTGACCAGCGAGAGGCCCCGAGAGGCTCCCAACAGCTACAGCAGGACTGCTGGATATCAAAGCTGCAGGCACAAGAAAACCCCTCCAAGTGAAGGATGACAGTGCTGAGAGAGCAGCAAGGCACTCGTCTTCCCCTTCCGCTGCTCCCTGTCCCCATCCCTGGGGCAGGAAGGTTGCAGATAGTATGGAGAGGAGTGGGACACTTGTGAAGTGGCTCAACTGCTTCTCCCTGGCAGCTTCCACAGGGTTTTTGCTCCTCTCCGCTTGCGTTAGCAGAGGGGAGCATATGGGCCTTGGAGATTTAATGTTTCATGGCTTACTTGGCTGTCAAAATGTTTTACATTATAATTTGTTGCAACATTCACGGTGATCATCTTTAAGGAAAAAAAACCTCTGCCGCAGGTCCCTAGATGCCCTTGCTGGGAGCAGATGTCGGAGTAGGAGCGTTGTTAAGCCTCTCCTGGATTTTTCATTTCCCACCCTTTGTACAGCCAGCACAGCTTGACATGGAGCACACACAGCCTCTCTTGCTGCCTGGCAGGACCCACTGAGGTGCTTTAGGACGGCTGAAACTGGGAAACTTGCAGATTTATAGGGTGCTGAGACAGATTCATAATCTGTATTGATGGCATTTTCCTTGACCATGTGACAACCAAAGCAGATAAGCCTATGACTGAACTGAAAAGATTTCTTAAAGCTGGTAATCGATATTGAGCAGCTCAGTCTGTTGAGCTATCGGGTTTGGAGATCTCCCTGCGTGCAGGGTCAGAGGAAGCTCTGGCTTTGGGAAAGGGGGAGGTGCTGGGTTGCTGCTAAGATGCAGCCTGGCACAGTGCTGTAGGTTACTGGTACCTGCTGCAGGCTGTGACTTCAACTTGCATGGGGCTCTACGAAAGCCATAGGAAGAGTTTGATTATTGCAGAGGAGGAACCAGAATCAAAGGGATGATGAGCAAGGAACCTGAGTATTCACTAATCTGAGGCCTTGAAGTTTTGCTACAGGTCAGACTTTCCAAGGTGCTGCATTTTGTCCCTTCTCCCTGCTGCCACAGGCTCAACAATTGAATCTCTACCTGACACTGAAGGTTTCCATAGGGATTTCCCTTTTCAGTATCTATGATATTCCATTACTTAAAAGTTGTCTGAGAAACTTGTGTTTCAACAGCAGTGCCAAACCTGAAGGACTTCCTAAAGGAGATGTCCCCATTCTTTCCAGAGCTCTTTCCAGAGCTCCTGTTGGAGTGAATCAGTTTTAAAAAAAATAAAATGGTCTGACTCTTTGTAAAGACATGATAACTTCACAGGAAGCAACTATTCAAGCCATTGTTGTCCACAGCACATGATTAAAACAAGTCTACCCTCAGCCAGATGGCCTGGGACAGAACTCCCCCCAGAATTCACTGCCTGCCTTTCCTGATGCCTTTTTAGACAGGGAAGGGAGCTAGTGTGTGCTGAAAGAAGTCATGTATGGGTAGCACCTCCTCAGAGACAGCACTCCCACAACAGGCAAACAAATTGTCACCAGACAACCAAGCCTTTTGCTTCGTTTCTACAAGATGACTGGATGTTATGAAGCTGGACTGGTTAGACTGGCACATAAAGAGGAAGGGAGAAGCTGAGCCTTTCTATTCTCTGTATTTATTGGGCAAAACAGCTGGGGTTCAAACACACTCCGTATTATGAAGCACCTATTAATATCGTCTCCTGATGGAGAACCGGGTATTTTTTTCTTCTTAAATGTTTAATTAGCAGGCATTGTGTTATGTCTTTACTTCAATAAATTCCAGTTGAGAAAGATTTTGGGTGCACATGTGAATGAACGCTTGTCTTGAAAGACAGAGCAAAAAGAAATTCATAATCATGTTTCCCTTGTTGTATTTACTGTTTTGCTTCTAAAGGGAATATTACTCCACTAAGAGATTCATAATTAGGAGGATGCCAGATGGGTTATCAATGTGGTTTTAAATTTTTATACGTAGAGTGCTTGTTTTTGCAGGGGATGCTTTGGTTCCATGTACAGTAGTTAAATATAAATGTCTTCTATGAGGCGACTGCTAACTATTCCATGATTTTGAATTTGCTGTTAATTTAATTCTTTTTCCCTCCCTACCTCCCCTCACCCCCCACCCACCCCCCCACCCCCTTTTCTTTCCAGCTTCTCGGGTGGGGTAGATTAACTGAATCAACTACCCAGGTGAAAGAAAAAAGCTTGAAGCAGAATTAAAACCCATATATTCACCTGAAAAAGCCAACAGCTTTACTCAGTAAAAATAAATTAAAAACTGGGACTTTGGACACCTATCCTAAATTCTAGGGAAAGGTGTTCTGGTTCAGCTGGGTGCCTCAGAGGCCAGTGTGTGCCTAGTGCCATTGCCACAGAGAGGTGCAGCAGAGTGGTGACAGTGAGGAGCAAGAGAAGACCTGAGGTTGGAGAAGACCTCAGATGGGAAGTGATGTGGTCACAAACAATTTCCAAAAGGAGAACAAGTTACAGATGACAAAAAAAATCACAGTGTGACAAGGCCATGCACCAGACCCCACAGCTTGAATTACTGCCCCACAGAAATCCTACACAACTCCTTGGAAAGAGGGATTCTGCCTCAGTGGTTTTATGCTTTCCAAATAGAGGCTGGCTGAAGAGCCCTGCTGCAAGCAGCTCTGGCCCAGCTGGTGGCCAAGTCCTGTGGTGTCATTAGGGACCAGCTGCTGCAGGGGCTGCCTGCACAAACACATGTGGGCACAGACACAACAGACGGTTGTGTGCACACACAAGTGCTCACATATGTGTGTGTGTGAGTGTGTGTGTGAGTGTGCTTCACCTTTTCACTCGGCACACCTCGACCTTCTGTGCCAGAGTGAAACTCCTCTCTGCAGGATTTATGTCAAAGCCACCCATCTTCATCACCTGCCAGGGCTCTGGGTCAGACAAGAGGGCCGTGTCCCCTTTCCTCTTTTTTCTTCCAAGTCTCCTTTCTATCCCGAGATTTAGGAGCTGTAATAAACAGAAGGGAGCCATAATGATAACCCAGAAGACATAGTCAGATCTGCATTCATTCCATGTGTAAGTGTTACTGAAGGAGAAGATATTGTTATTAAACACTAGGAAAGGCTGACCAGAACTGGCATAAAACCAAAGGAAACCACAATGGAAACAGAAAGACCATTAACGTAACAAAACCAGTTTATGAAAAATCTCTATCGGGTTAGGGACCAACCCAAAACCTTAGATGTAGCTCAGAAAACTTGTAGGAGTCAGCTCATCATCTCTGAACATGGTTTTCAATGAAAAACATCACTGTCACAGTGTGTCTTGGTGCAGGGAATCACAATCTTGCAAGCTCCAAAGCTGGAGTATAGACCTGGTTCTCTAGGGCAGAAGCCAGATTGAAGACTGATTGATTAAAAACAGAAAAAAAAACAATTTAATGACGGCTTTGAGTTCAATGACAGCTCATAGAAGGATACATTTTAAAAGGAAAATAAAGGACTGTCATACATGTAAAAGCATGTTGGGTTTACATGTTGTAATCATATACTGGTATAAATGCAATCAGGAAATCACTGGATTATCAACAGAAAATAACCCTTAATGATACAGACAGTGAAGGAAAGGTCATGTAAGATCATTAGGTCATTTTCATTAGAGAAATTTAAAATTATTGTTGATGAAATATAAGAGAAAATTGTGTGGAGGAAGCTCTTACATGGTACAGAGATTGCACCGAAGTGATGTCCACGGATTTGTGTGGATAAAGGCAAAACTTCATGAGCAATATTAATTGGGGCTTTATTTAACTGAAGGTCAAGACCCACAAGTGCTGGCTCTGTGGCTTGCTACTGAGAGTATGGCCTTGTGTTTTCAAGTTTGCTTTAATGGTCTCCATCTCCTCTGGGGAGAGGTTTATCAAGGGGATAGAACTGTCCCTCTTTCCCTCACATAGAGCATCTCTGCATTTGAAGAAGTTTGTCCTGCCGGTGCTCTTCAGTTCTATACAGCCACAGATTACAAAGCAAACATCCCACGGTCTAACCTGGTATGTGAGTGGTGAAATTTCACTATGTGCTTTTAATTCTTCCATCCCTCTGCTTCTCTTTGGCTTTCCTCCCGCAGAGCCTCTGGGGAGGCTCCCTCCTTCCAGCGACAGGGAAAGCAGGGACAGGAGATGCTCAGGGAGGAGGCTGATCTGACCTCAATTTCTGCAGCAGCACAGCCAAGAGAGTTTTGGAGGGGTTAGAAGTACCGTTGGTTTGCACAGCGGCGATGAATTTTGCTAAATGCAATGGGGAACATGACAGTAATTAGGAGAAATTAAAAGATGTAGCAGTCCAAATTGAAAGAGGTAACTGGCCAGTGAAGGAATGGCTGTGTGTCTGCTTGGAGGGTTGCCTATCTCACACACATTCCCTACTGCTCTGTAGTCTTTTCAGTAAACTCACATTTATTCAGGAGCAGTAGGATTGGGAGTTTTTCAGACTTTCTCTAAGCAACGTTTATGGGACAATGTGGCATACATTCCCCTGCGTTGTCAAGTCTTAATGGTAGGTGTGCGACTTCACTGAGCTTAGGGGTAATTTTTGAAAAAAACAGTGTGTTGAAACTCTCACATCTTCTAGATATGGATAAGAGGAAGAAACTCTGGTGATTTAAACTCCCAGAACTACTTCACTATACAGCTACAGGCTCCCTGTGCTCCTGTTTCTTATCATAACGGTGTCAGCAACCTACTGCTAACATGTGTGGGTGAAGAAGTTTTTCTGAGATCCCAGAACTGAAAGACTCTTACCTGTATCTTTGTTTTCCTTCTTGTGCTAATAACAGTAGCTATATTCCTAATAAAAATATTCAGAGGACCATGTTACGCCTGTTTCTTAAATTGCGATCATTATGTGACTAATCATAATAATAATAATATTGTATTAGGGGGAAAAATGTTGGATGATATTCCCTAGAGGAAAGTGAATTTCTTTTTATCATCTACAGTAGTTTATTTCACATATTCATGACCCTCCTGGTATTCTTTTTTCTTTTTTTTTTTTTTTATGATGAGCCATAAAAATGACAAAATACATTAGCAAAGTTCTCGGTTTATGCTAAAATGACCATATTCAAAAATAATAACAGAGACTTGTATCAGCAATGCAAAAGATGCATGAAGTAATTGGTGCTTAATTTGTACACAAACTGTCAAGGCAGTTTTCCTCACGGCCTGCATCTTCTGAATTCATTAGTCTCTAATTAAGGCCAGTTGGGACCAGCAGTTAGAAGGTTAAAGAGGTTCTGACAGCCCTAATCATTGCTCAGGAAGCTGAAAATGTATGCAAAGTCTCGGCAGATGGGGTGAGATCTGCTTCTGCCAAGTGATAACTGTTATTCCTTTGCACCTCCAAAGCTGTCATCCTAATAGGCACATTTTAAATTTATTAATGCTCTAGTTACAATGCATACACAGTCTCTAATGGTATGTCATTCAGAGTATATAAACTGAGCAATTAACACATATTACCTGGTAATGGTAAAATTATTTGTTGCCTGTTTGATTTTTTTTTCCAGTTTCCTAATTCAGCAAGAATAGTCATAAGAAAAGACTTTTCTTTGTTAAAAAGGGGGAGATTCTGAGCTGCTTGTTTGTTGACCATGAATTCTTTGTTTCTGCAGACAAAAAGCTCACAAGCCATAACTAACTTTTCTTTGATTTCCAGTGCCTCAAAGATTTCAGTTTTGGGGATTATAGGTTTTTCAAACTGGAAATTTAAAGATGTGTGTTTTCAATAGTTCAAATATAATTTTAGAAGGATTTTTTTTTCTACATTTTTAAGCCTTTTTTAAAAATAGTGGGTGAATTTCTCATCCAGTTGTTGCTGTCCTCCGCTCTCTCCCCACTACTTCAGTGAGGTACCCATATTATATTCCCCTCTGTGGTGGTATCTCTCTCTTTAATCCTATTTGGTTTAAAGCTGCCTAATCAAGGGAATGGCATGTTTTTAGGTCTCTCAGTTCATGTGAAGGCCTAAGCCATGGGAGGCCTTTAATTGCATGTAGCACTGGTGCCATGGCAGGTTGCAAGGGGAGAGCCCACAGCAGAGACTCCAGGAGCAGGCACTGGAGCTCAGGAATGGCAAAGAGTGCTAATCATGTGCTAAGATGTTAATGTCAGCAACAGAACAATTCTGTACCCAGTGACTTATAGACAGGCCAGGAACCCACTCCTCTGTTAGAATTGATTTCGCTCTGTGTAATGAGCACAGCACAAATATGGAGAGGGAAGGTAGTGTGAACTGTGAGCTTGGTTCTACATTCACCAGCCTGAGTCATGACTGACTCCAAAAACATCTAGATTTCAAAATGGTACAATATCAGCATGAGGCACAGTCATAGATCAACTTTCTGCTGCTCTGATGTCTCCAGGTTGCATTTCAGACCACAGCACCTGCAAGAAGATCATCAGAGATGAGGTCCAGGGGGTGCCTTCCAGACAGAAACTCCAATCTTGTGTTTTCTTGACATGTTAGCAGTCCTGATGAAGTCCAAGGAGAGTTTTCCTGAGTGGGAGCTGTGTGGCCAGACCCTGTGATAGACAGCAGGGCTTCCCTAATGGCTACAGATAGTGGCAGCAGAAAATGCTGCCAAGATGGTCCCTGCTGGAACCTGGGGTTAAATGGCCCTGCCATACTCCCTCACTCTGCAAAAGTACTTTCTTCAGTAGGTCTCCAAGCAAATAAGGATCATTAGTCTCATTTTACATCAAGGGAAGCTCAGGAACAGAATGAAAAAGTACTTGTGTGTGTAGAGGAAAAAAAAATTAAAAATTGGAAAACCTTGAAGCCCCCGCCTATAGAACATATAAGAAGGGAAGGGAATCAAAGCCAATAAATTTTATAGAACAACTTTGACCTATATGGTTTTCAGAGAATGGGTAAAGCCTTGATCAACTTGACCTGCATCCCTGTTGTATAGGAGAGCGTTACTCTAATGATCCTCACCTTCTGATGTGGATCTACAGCAGAGCTCTAATCCCAACACCTTTCAAGTTTGAGCAGCACATAACCAGCGTGCAGTATGCTTAAGCCTAAACTATAGATAGCCCCCTGAGTTACGGTAGCTTTATGCCAGGACAGTTCATTTCCACTGAGATCTGTCTCATCTGAATGATCTACTTTGCTCCTAGAGCATCACTGAGTGGTGCCATACCTCCTAGGCTGAGCTTCAGCTTACAAAATGCACCCTATCCAGGCCTCTGGGCAGAGACAGACATTTATTTCCTTCAAAATAAAACATACATGAAGGCACAACAAGCTCTCGGGACACCCGTCTGCACCCACAGTTTGATGTGCATAACCACAAACCCCCCATGAGGGAGGGAGGATGGTCAATAAGCAGGACAAGTCTCTGGAGGTTCTTTACTTACACTGAGGCACTACTCAGTAGGCTGTCCAAGACATGTAATTTTATATTATTGTATATAGCAGTGGGCAAAAGCTGAATTTTCTACAAAGCTTCTAACCCAATAAATAACTGTATTAAATTTCAGTGGTATAAATGTGGTGGGGCTCTGGTTTAGGAGCATTTGAGCAGCCAGAAGGCACACCATGTTGACACAAAGCTAGGAAACTGCTCAGCTGTGGAGAAACAGCTTCCCGTTTCTTGAAGTACCTCTCTCCCAACCAGTCTGGAGCGGCGAAACCAGCGGATATCATATGCTGCAGATGGATCAGCGACGGATCGTGCACAGCTAGCTGAGTCTGGCATGGTCTGATTCCTCTCGTGTTTGCTGGCTACTTACCCAGCCAACAGCCAGACATTTGTGGGGTAAATCATTTCCAGTTGTTTCACAGAAGAAAACCGTCCAGGAGTATAAATAATAATTCCTCTCAGACCTGGGTTTCAGTGTTTGCCTGGGGCTCTGGGGTTCCTTTCAGAACCTCCCCCCTCCAGGACATCTTCTCCTGGAGAAAGACAGGAGGTCCCCGCTACAGGCCAGTCATAGGCAGCAAAAAGAGGTGCCAGCTATTTTTCCTACATGTTTGTCTTTGTCCTTACATAAGTGGACAATATTGCAAACAGCAATAGAAACGCTTCGTCAAAAATAATGGAGGCAAGTTGCTTGTAAAATTGTAAGTGACAAAGTTGTTTGGTTTGTACCACTTATAATGCATAAAACTTGAGGGACTGGACACAGACTGATGCTTTGCTAAGAGACAGTTCAGCCCACGTGAAAATTACAGGATGTTGCTGTGGCCTTTGCTGGCTGTTGTGTGCTGAGGAGGCTCTGGGGATAAGGAAAGCTTAGCAGTGTGGATCTCAGTTTTGCTTAAATTCTGCAATTTGTCGCTCTTCCCTTTACCTTCTCCTCTAGGCAGTCCAAGGTGATGCCCTCTTCTCACTGCCTGCCCAGAGTCACACAATAGCCACCTCCTGCCAGCCAGCACAGGGATTTCTCTGCTGCTTTCCAGCTTCCTGATGCTACTGTAGAAGGGCAGCAGAAGGAAAGGGGCCATGCAGATGATGACCCCACACTGAGCTGAGCCCCAGGTGCCATCTCTGGCCCACTGGCATCTGGTGTGGCATTGAGAAGTCAGGGCAAGCACAAAAACATATGGGGAGCTGTTGTGTAGCTCGATGGTGTCACTGCTCTGCCCTGAGTCGTGGCATATCGTCCTGGGAGGGTCCCCTGCTCACTGAGGAGCAGCCAATGCTCAAGACACAATGGGAAAAGGACTCTGCAGCTGGAGAGAGGTGCTGGCTTCCTCCAAAGCCCACATTTGAACTGAGGGGTCTTCCTCCAGCTCAGCCAGTGACACTGCAGTGTCCTGCTCATCTTCTCGTTCAACAAAGTGCCTTCCATGTAAACTGTCAATTCCTTGCCGACTACTTGTTCCGCACCACATCTTGCCTGTAGCCAGAATTTGGGACCTGCCATGTCAATTCAGTCCATATTGCTGGGTCTCCACATCACAGACCTAGGAAAAATGAATCTTGTTGGGCCAGGCGATGCTGAATGATGTCCCACTGGGGATGAGATGAGATGAGATGAGGGCAGGTTGATCACTGTGCTTGTGTGCAGTGTCTGCTGCAAGGTGTGGTGCGAAACACACCCAGATCACATGGGCTTGGAAGTGCCACAAAATGGAGGGCAGGAGCTAAGCTCTTTTTCAATAGGAATTTACATGGAACAAGCTAGGAGCATAACCATGAACCATCTTGGGTTGCTTTCTGAGTTGCCTCTCTACTGAATCTCCCTGACATCCAATACTTTCCTCCAGGATGGGTAATTTTTCCACCTCAAGGCCAAACAGAGCCTTTTCCTACAGCCTTGTGCTCACTTTCTACATCAAGGAGAGCTGGGGGAACTGATGCCATTAGAAATATTTTTTCTGCAGGGTCAGAGTCTCTTCTGGTCCAGCAAGATGGTCCCAGTGGCATCCAAGCCTCAGGACCACAGCTCAGGATTCACAGACTCATAAATGTCCAGTAGGACTCAAGAACAATCCACAGGCTGTAAACACAAGCTGTGCAATGTTTCTGTTGAACTGGTGATCACAGACTATGTAATTTGGCTTAAGAAATGTTGTAGCTGTGTTTCAGAAATTTCAGACCATTGCCATTTTGTAGTGATTCTGTGTGGATCAGAAAAAGCCCAACAGATTAAAAAGAATTTGAGTGTTTGACCTCCTACTGTGTTTTTCTCTCTGTCAAAACCTTAAAAAGTGTCTACCGTAATAACTATGATGCTGCATAGTTTACATTTCCTTATTTGTGTGACTGCTTTCTTGTGCTAAATAACCTCTCTTAGTGCTTGCCCAGTGATTTTTTTTTGTGATGGCTGAAGAGCTCTCTGCTGCTGTTTTATCACACTCATCTCTCTATTTCTGCTGAAAAAAATTTAAAAATGGAGGTTCAGGGCAGCTAAGTGAACAACCTGAAGGACTGGCAGCAACAGAACCAGACAGCACAAAGCTTCACACTGGGGTGAAACTTGGGTTGCCTTGGAGCAGCTCTTTCATGGTTATACCAGAGCAAGCAGGGCACCTTCAGCTTCCAGGGACCCCTGGAGATCTTCTATTTGGTTTGCAACAGCTTCCAGTGGCCACCCCAGGTAAGAGGAAGCCAAAGTGGTTTTCTAGTGCCACCTTGTTTTCTAGGCTGTCCAGCTTGACAAAAGCAACAGATATAGGGCCTCACAATCTTAAAAGATCTTATAAAAGTTTTGTTGTCAAAGAAACGTCCCATGATAAATAATGTAAATCATAAAGTAGAAAAATAGAGACATTTATGAAACTACAGACAGGAGTGAGTTGTTCTGCTGGAGCTCTCCTGGACACTAAGCATTTCTCCTTGGACACGTGTACAGTGATTTTAGGCAGATTGTATCTTTAGTGCTGCAGCCTCTGACATATAGTTATTATAGCTGATGCTGCATGCAGTCAAAGCAAGATGTGACTTGTCTACTATACCATGCAAAGGTGAACAGCTCCTAAGAAAAGATTCAAGCAGCATAATCCATTAGAGTCCATTTACAAACTAACAGATATTTTACAGACATTCAACAGACGTTCAATCAAATCATAATCTCAGAAACCTGCCAACAATAAAACCCATAAATTAAAATCAAGTTATATAAGCATGACTTGATGAACCTGATGTAATCTGATGGCATGAGAGGCATATCCTACATTAAGTAACAAATTCCCCTTCTTTTCTCTTATCCATTAATAGTGGGGCAGAAAATGAGCAGCAAATGTTCTGTAGCCAGCAAACCTGAACCTGAACACAAGGAGATTATTTTACGGGGGATTATTTGTCATTAATTTCACCTTTTTATTAACAAATTGATGGCTGAATAGACTTCCCATAAAGGCAAGACAATTCTTCCTTTAAAAGGCTGTTAGCAGTGTGTGGTGTGTGGTAAGATCCAAGCAAAATGACCTTTACTTCTGTGTGCTCTGTGCTCCTCGTAAGCAGCAAAGGGCTGTGTCTTGTGGCCTTCCTCAGATTTTTCTTCTCTGCTACAACTGCAGACTCTGGCTGGGTCTTACTCAAGGGGGAACTGATAAGCTGCAAATTCCCCCCTGAACTCCCTCATGACTGCCTGCAGGAAAGAGAGTATCTTGTAGGAATTGGGTACCTTGCCTTCATGACCAGGAATTATGCTTTAATAGCATTGCTGGTCATAGCATGGAAGATGAGGCATGAGTAGGTGTTTCTTCACATGTTTAGGAGAGAAATTCCAGCCTTTGTGGAACATGAGGGTGCACAGGAGTCTGGGGGCAATCACTAGGGAATGAGCTGCCTAAAACTGCATGTACAGGGCAATCTTGGGAGCATGTATTTATTACCTTTATTATATGGCTCATATACCTCCAGTGCCCATCTGCAGAAAAGGTCTGAGGGTTGCTCTTCCAGCTCTTTGCTTGGAATAGCAAAAGCATCCTGATCCTGGAAAAAGAACAAATGCCCCATTTCACACCCTTTGCTGTCCCATCCACCTCATGCTTCATCCTGGAATTTGTGGAAATAGCTTCCCAAATGCAACCAGATAGCTGAGTAGACCTAATGAAGCCTAATTGCCACATGTTTATTACATTTTCAGAGTGAAGAGCACTGCAGTCTGAATGTCTAAATTAATCCTGCGATTACCAGGCCAGCTACCATGACATTTCTGTGTTCCAGCATAATGCAAACATAACAATTAATTTGATTTCTTTGTATCACAAAAGCAAACCAAGAAATGCATGTCAAAGTCTTGACCTGAACCTCTTCAAACAGAGATGAGGTTTTCTCTAAACTAAGGGACCTGAAAGCACCTGCAAGCTGCAGGGATCAGGCAGACTCTCACTGGGGACATTGGGAACCTGGGCAAATGCAGCCTGCACCTTCCCCTGACCTTTCCTTACCTAAGCCCTGGCTCACAATGCTTTACAGCTACAGCTTTTGTGGAAGACTGAGAAAGTGGGTGCTGAAAGGAGATGCTGCATCCCTTTAGGTCTTAAATCCATCTGAAATGTTTGTGGTTGTGATGATGAAGCTGTTGAAATGTGTCCTGCACTAGGTTGACATGGTTCTTCCTGACTCTTAAAGATTGCACCTAAAAATATAACCCTTAGGGATATTTTTAGAGGAACTCTCAGCTAGGAAAAAGACAAGCTCCTGAGAACATAAGAAGGAACAGTTTGAAAAGTAGATGAGAAGCACAATTCAATTTTATCTTTATTTAAAATTAGGATGTCTTGTTTTATGCAAAGGAATTTCATTCATGTGCATTGTTTTAAATGGAAAAGGATTTGTGACTGACATAGGGTCTGTTCTCTTCAAGTGATGAAAAGACTTTTCATGAAGTGATGAAAAGACAGTATATATATTTATATACTTATAATATTATCTAAGTAAAGAAGTCCTGGGTGGTGCTGGAGCTCTTTTTGTTGCCATTGTGGTTATTTTCACTGGCCCAGCTTTGACCCAGCATATAGGAAAAGCAATGGGTGCTAGCACACAGGATCCTTGCCCTGTGCCATGGGAGAAAATGGGAGCTCCCACGCCTGGGGCTGAGCTGGGGACCCTCTGGCAGGGGCAGAGTCTACTGCCTTACAGAGATAAATGAGCTAAAAGCTTTCCAAATGTTGTCTACGTGTGAAAGAAAGAATAACTTTCTCCTGATATGTTTTGCTAAGGTGCCGCTTCTCTTTTGAACAAGAAGCCTCTTCAAAGGCTCATCTCAATGCCATAGAGAAACAATAGTCAATTCTTGCTACTGAATGTCTTCAATTACCACAATACCTTGCAGGATATGACACTAGAAGGGTTATGCATAGAGAGGATAATTTTGGTTCGTAGCCTCTAAATGTTCCCAGCTGCAATAGCGTGGTGAAAGAAGATGTCTTCCAAGAAGTTCACATTACTGGCTGGAGTAAAATAAAATAGCTATATTGTTTCAGCCAGCAATTTCTTCCCATTGTCTTCGCTTTAAAAACCAAGCATACTCAAAGGCAAAGGGATGTGTTTCACTACAATTTGAGAACTGTACTGTAACCAAATATTATCTTCATTTTGCTCCTTGTTTCATGTTACTTTTTGGTCCTTGAGTTCTCCAAAGTTCATCACTGTCTGTGACATTACTGTGACTTGCTAACTTTCTCATTATTTCCCCAATCAATAGGAGAACAATATATGGTGCTATTCTGTGTTTCAGTTACCTGTCACTCAGTGTTTTATCTCCATTGATACTCCAGGTAGTGCTCACAGAAACCAAAGTAGGCTGTCTTGTCTTCCGCTAATCTTGAAAGCCTTTTGTTCAAGAGGTGTTTTGTATTCATCAGTCAACTAAGGACTCATCCTGAAGAAGCCCTCAGTCAGCACATAGATCTCAGTGAAAAAGGGATATGCAGCTCGTGAAATATTCATAGCAAAAGGTACCTCAATCATTTTCACCTTTTGACCCTTTGAGGCTAAAAGTATTATCAGCAGTAAGTGGCAAATCTTCTGGATGGGAAATTTTCATAGGTGAAATACTTTGCCATTTCTTTTAGCCACTTTTGGTATTAAGCCTATTCAGAAGGTCCATTTATCTACCCACTCTATCTGCCACTAAAATTATGTCAAACTCAAAACTCTTTTAATAAAAGTCCTAAGTTAAAATGATAGTGATCAAAACATGGAAATAGCCAAGACTTTTTTGAGAAATGAAAAAATGCCGTGGATGTTTTCTGCTTCCTGCACTTCACTGGGGGCAATGAAGAGTCCTTTTAGAATAGCTGTAATAAATGCAGCATAGTACTATTCATACCCAGAAGTGTCATTTGGGGAATCAAGCGACAAGTCATATCAATTTGTGAAGTTAAATGCAGTAATCTGTGAGTCTCTGGGCTTTATATGAGTCCAAATCCAGCTAGCTCTGGACTCTGGCCCACACGGACTTGCACAGACAAAATAAAAGACAAGAAGCGCTCTTCACCACGTGGGGACAAGCATCCTGTTTATGGGACAGGACACTTCCAGCAACACCAACCACCCAAATAGAAAAGGAGGCCGAACCACACCTGCAGTGGGGTTTTATACCCAAGGAGGGGGGCGGGGAAAGAGGATCGTGGCCAATGGGACACCACTGGGGAGGGGTGAGGGGAGGGGCCACCCATGGGACAGACCACCAGGGGATATGGAAAGGGAGGGGGGTATGGGGGAGATACCATGTAATGGGAGAGGGGAGATAACACTCTACATGACATACCATACTCAGTACAATTTTCCCATCACCCAGTGCAAAACAACAACTAAATAAACTATTTAGTGCAATACAACAGTTAAAGCCTAGCACAATACATGAGATTTTCTGATACTTACAGTCTGCTAAAGGAGAAAGATGAATGCTGATGGTGGGCAATTAACTTGTTCAGGGATCTCCACAGCTAAGAACAAGGCTGCAAAATCTGCAGCAATGGCTTGAGGAATGATTGCAAATAGAAACAGTCTTCAGAAAGTGCATATCAGTTCTCCACATCTAAAAAAATTAAATTTTGCCTACCTAAATAAATAAAATCTCTGCTTTGGCACTAATCCATACAGTCCAATCCACAGTGTGCATCCTCTAAGTAACAGGTTCCATCCTAAATCTAAACAGCAGATTAGCAGCATCAGAGACATGCTCCAAGGCAATGAAAACAAGTGGCAAAATACAGTGTTCACCTGGGCAGAAACAAGGGCAAGTTTGTGGAATCCTGAACTCATACCCTGAGGTCTGCTGGGAAAAGGAAAAGTTTCTTGATGGGGCAACCCCATTGGAAGCATCAGCCTAAACAACCCTGATGTCAGGGCTGTCCAGATGCATGGCTTGTCCCATGCAGGCCAAAGTTTTGGGTGACTCTGGTGTCACTGTCTAAAAGGCCAGGTGGTCACCAGACCACCCTCCAGCAGTGTGGGTCCTGCCCTCCACTGGCATGGATTAGCACATGGCAGCAAAATCATCCCAGTGTAGAAACAGCTCTTGTGGTGATGTTTCATCAATGCAGATGAACAGTCAGACAAACATCCATTGCTTAACAAGCAAGTGCCAGTGGCCTGGAGATAACATATCCTGAAACACAAAATGCAGTCAGGATCCTCGAGGATAAGTCAGTGCTGTGCTCTTGGGCCAGAGAAAGGACAGCAAAGTTATCCAAGACTGCAGAATTGCCTGTGACAAGACACCTGGTCTGTGCCTCAGTTTCCTGAACTGCAAATCTGAGTCAGCATCAATACCTTTTAAAAAATATTAACAACCCCCTTTTATGTAGGGGAATTTGGCCTTCTGTGATCTGCAGCACTCATTTTGCCTCCTGCTGATGAATCCATGGGTGAAGTATATACCATCATATAAAAGTAAACAGAGAATGTTGTATCAAACAAATTTTACACAAAAACGTCCTTGATTTCGATAACACCTCTGGAGGTTCTTGCCATAGCTTGAAAATTTCTTTGGAATTGCTTGTAGTGTGCCCTTTGAGCTTGAATGCCCTCTGCCTTCCCTCCTTTCTTGCTAGAAGAATTTTTGGTTATGCATTCACATGAGAAAGACTCATTGAAAAAATAGGGCAAAGCAAAGACAATTAGTGTAAATAATAGGCCTTGTGTCCTCTCTCCTAAGTATTTTCTTTATATCAGGAAATGAACAGCATATTTCAGTCCAATGTGATTCTTGGAGTGCATGTAAAAGTATGCTTGGTGAAAATAAATGGTAAAATGTTTTTCTCTTTGATTTCTGTTAGAAGTATTCTTTCAATAGGTATATTGGATAGCAGATTGACAGAAGAATACTCTTGGTTGGATGTATCCTTCTGGATGACAAAAGCATGCTTCCCTTCAGTGGTAAATCTTATGGATGTAGCTAATATAAAGATTTATATTTCTCCTGGAGTCACGTCTTGTGATTGTTATTCTCTTCCCTATGTAAAAGCACAGGCCTGTAGCTTTAAAATGAATTAGCAGATTTCCAGAGTTATTTCAACACTGTTGCTATAGGGGAGAAATGAGTGTGTTTCTGAAAACACTCCCCAGCAGGTTCAACACTTAACTCTCTTTGAGATGTCAATGGTTCCAGGAATCTGTCAGTTGGCGGCTGAAGTTGGAATATAAATGCTGGTCTGGACACCTGGAGGAAGAAACATGGTCTGGGAGGTGCAGGAGTCCAGCAGTTTTCCCTGACCATACTGAGACTGGCTGAGTGAGTTACACTGGAAATCAGAGCATGGTTTTGGGGATTAACCACTCGTTTTGAGCACATTTAAGCAGAAAGAAAGAGCTCTCTGAGGTCTGGATCATGCAGCAAAGTTCGTGGCTCCAGGACATCCATCCCTGATGTGCCCTCTGTAAGCTCCCTGGAACTCTGTAAGGGACTGGCACACCAAAGGGGAAAGCTCTACCCTGCACTGCCAGGGCAAAGAGCCATGGAGTGCCCATCTCCTGCAGGAACTGTAATAGTCTCACTTTGTGTGCTGCTGAACTCTTCTTAGCTTGTGTCAGAAAACATGGGATAACTAATAACACTCCTGGGAGAGCTATATCCATAACATGCATGCAGTAGCCTGATATTCCCCAAACTCTGAATTTTTTTCCCCCATAATGGATCCAAGGCCTAGGATCTGTCAAACACCTGCTGGAAAAGGAGCTTCTGCAATACCAAATCTACCTCTGTTTCTCTCTTCTCGGAGGCCTCAAAATATTCAATGAGCAATTATGAAGCCAATGAAAACACAGACAGGGAGGCACATCCTGCCATTAACTTCAAAAGAAAATTAACAAACGAGTGTGCTCAGAGGGGAACCCCACGGCTCAGGGAGAGGTGGGGCAACACAGAGCCTTTCACCTCAGGGTCCTGGATCCTATCGAGCTCACAGTCTATCTCCAGGACAACACCAAATGAGTCCTTCACCTCAGCCCAGCTTCAGGTGTACAGATCTGCTTCTTGCAAATACCTGGGAAAATGAGCAGTGTTGAGGCATATGCCTGATGCTATTGGTTTCACTGATTGAAGACTCACACTTGTTATGTGTCTGTAGGTCTGGCTCTTTAGTATATACAGCTCTTATCTGATAAAAAAAATAATTATAATCTAACCATTGAAACCAGAAGTAGGAATTAACATAAACAAAACCAGTGATTAGAGCTGCTGGTTATAGGCAAAGAAAGTGTAAAGGATGCCATCAACATGTCCAACAGCCACTGTTGCCCCATAAAACAGGAAACATCCTTAGAAACTCAGCACATACTTCACCATTTTAATGCTCAAGATACCAGCACATGCAAAGAGATTTTCTTTATAACTTTAATTAATGTACCCAATATGAAAAACAAAGGCAACACCTTGCTGTCACACATACCTCAGTATCAAAGAGCAGCATTAGCTAGAAGTGAATCACAGTGACCCTCTGCAAATGGTCTGAATGTTTTCATTTTGCATGCTGAATCAATTGAGTCATGAGGAAGCAGCAGCAAGATTTTAATTCCATATAGTACATCCCAACCTCTGAATTTATTTACCAAGTATAACATTTATTTAATGTAATTTAGTTCTAAATATTTAAAAGCTCACTTTGTTTAATATGTTTTCAAGTACAAGATGTTAAGTAATTATGGATGATGTGGTGGTCTTTTATTAGGTAGTTAATGACCATCTGGGAATTCAAGCCCCAAGGCAATGCCAAGGGCTTCTGAGTATTAGCTGGCCATTAACATAGTGGTAATGGACTAGCACACTCTACATGATTATGACTATTAACTAAGCATAAAAAAGTAACATTCAAATTAAAATAGGAAATTCAGGTTTAAGGCTTCTCTAGCATCCTTAATTTAATCAGATCATAGTGACCCATATGGCTGAGTCTTGTGCTGAACTGGATCATACGGCAGGGATTCAAGCTGGCTCCTCTGGCCATAGCAGAGCTGTGTAGTCAGGTCACCAGTGCTCCCAGGTGCCACTGTCCCCTTGTCACAGTCACAGTCTGGGACCAGCTCGTGCTGGGACTGCTGCCATCCCAGTCCCCTTGCATCATCCGGGTGCCTGCAGCAGGAGCATGGGAGGAGGCTGCTCTTCCCTGGCACCATGAATGGAGCCAAGAGGGATGCCCCAACTTCCTTCCCACCCCTGGGGCTTGGAGGCTCCTTGCTGGACCAGCTGGCATTTTGGAGATGGCATTACCCCAGAGCAATGGCAAAACAGGCTCAAGGCTAGGATTGTATTTCCCTACTGCACACTTTGCAGTCATTGCATTTTTCTGGTGCTTTCTTTTCTCTTTTAATTAGGTGATGAAAGACAAAGATACTCACTGTGAACAAATCTTAGATAAAAAGGTTTAGTGCAGTTTAATATGCTCAGGCAGTGTTGCAGCTCATAAACAATACTTGGGAGAGGAGGCAAGAGCAGATACTGATTTCATTTTGCTGCTGGCTCAATTCTGCACTTCTCTTAGGCAGGTATCAACACTGCTTTCACAGAAGTTAGAGGCAGAAAAGATCTATTAGATTATACTCTTCTCTTGACACGATAATGTGCTCTGTATAGACTTGTATTGAGTTTGTTTTGCCATTGCTTGTCAGAAAGTCTCTGCAGGCTTGAATTGCCATCATTTTGCCATCAGAATGACATCTTAATATGGTCTCTGCTCCACAGAGTTGTGTGACATTATCATGAGATCATTAGACTATGCTAAGTCACATGTAAGAGAGAAAAACATGTTATAGAAAACTGCTGTTGGGATTTGAAAATTTGATTTCTATTTCTTCATTGCACTACAGGTCTTTGGTCAGAAAAAAGACTATGCTGGAAACCTAATGGGCTGTGATTATCTGTGAAAATGCTTTTTATTGTTATCGCAAAATGTTAAAACATTCTTGTTAAAACAAAAAACTCTTTATTGTTAGCACAGAGTTCTTTTTAAAAAAAGAAAGTGAAAAATGTGCATTTTTCTCTGGGACAGGGATCTGATTAAAGCTGGGTGCAAACATGCTGAAATAAAGCATTTAAAAAACGAATCAGCATCAAATAAATGTTCTTCACAGAGAAGAAATCACAGTACATAAGGGTTTAGCTGAAGACTTTACATATTTATTTTTTTTTAATGTAAAAGAAAATATTTGGATATTTATTACCCATTTATTTGTATAGCACACTGCATCCCCAAAAGACCCAGAGAAATCTGATCTCTTAACAAGCCCTATGCTTTTGAGGTAAGAGTTTCTCCACTGATGAATGCAGCCATCTCTGTGCTGAAATACAACAATTTAATAGGACATAGCAATGCTACATGAAGCCAAGAGCCAAAGGAAAAAAAATATGCCCAAGGTGTGTGCAGTTAATGCAAAATATTTGTACTGCTGTGTCCCTGGAATACACATGATCTCAAGTTCAGGAAAAAAATTAAAAGGTTAAAAAAGTTACAACCAAAGAAACAACAGGACAGTGCCAAGTGAAAGGTCACAAGACAAATGAAAAACACATCAAATGGCTCACCCATGTGCTCTAATAGCAAAATGACCCCCATCAAAATGTTCACTATAAGTGCAGTATCAGAAACTCTTCAAAGAATGCATGAAAATGTTGGCTTCCTAAATTAATCAAGTTTTATGGCTTGCTTGGAAATTTTGGTCAGGACTTCTAAGTAATAGTGTACCACCTCAACTAATACAATTTCCCCTTGAAAGCACACCTTCTTTTCCAGTAATAGGAAGTGCACTTATTGCTGCCACCACCCCAATTTTATGACACCCTGTGTGCTCCTGGTAGTGCCCAATAGTAGGAACGATCTTGGCTTAAATTCTGTGTCCATTTGCCTTAATGATTTCACTCCACTGTGCAAAGGGGAAAGAGAAAATAAAGGTTTAATGTGAAATCTGAAAGCAAAAGGACTGCACTTTCTAACACTGTGTGGTATGCTCATCCAGAGCAATTATTATTGCTCATTACATTTCCATGCAGAAATCATTACATTTTATATCACAATATGCATTTTTTTATAAGTAAGCTTTAAACAAATTAGAATACTTAATATGCTTTTTGAACTTTTGCCAGATGTGTGCTCCCAAGCCAGTTCCTTCTATTTACATTGTAGCATTTATCCATTTCCAAATATGAGAAGATTTATCTATCAGATTCTGTGCAAATTCAGTACACAGATAATTTGTAAAAAGCTTTCTTTTTCAAAATGTTCTGCGGTTTTTCTAATCTCATCTCTTTTCTAATTTCCTAATCATATAACCTTGAAGTCTAAAGACACAGCCTGTGATAATCTGTGTAAACTGTCTTTATTGTTATCACAGACATTTATTAAAAAAAAAACAACACATACACACGCATACACATTCAAAGCTGCCTTTTAAGTAATACTTTAGTCAAAGTTCAATCAGATCCACATTACTGCTACTCATCAGATAGAAAGTGTTTGCGAGCAGGAGGGGGATATTGACTTTAAAAATTCACTGGCGAGGCGTACAGAGCCTGCAGGAATGTCAAAACTCCAACCTGCATTTTGATGTTTTTGCCTCAGGTTAGTCTTGACTGACATGCTTGGAGCACTCTTGTTTGTGCTCCGGCATCCATTAACTGTCCTTGACTCAATGTTACACGGGCCTTTACGGTCAGCTCGGTGCCTAATGGTTACGGCAGATTAGATGCCACGAGGTGTAAGAAAAGCATACGCCTCTCTTTAAGGGATCACATTGGTCGGTCCCTGCTTCATTAGGGGGTATTGTTTGATCCTAAATTAATGAGAGCCTGTTAATTATTATTCTGATAACTCTGCTTCACATGGGAGCATGTCAGGCAAGCGGTGCTGTAAAGAAACAGAGTTTTGCAAAAGAAAACAAAATGTCAAGGTTGAGGTGTCTTTGAGTGGGCTTGGTTTACACGTAAGGCATTTCGCTCGAGCGCAGATGTGGCTAGATGTGGGGAAAAGAAAGTCTCAGCTGTACTTTTGTTCAACATTAAATGACTGCCTTGCAAAAACAGCTCAGAGAAGGCTTATCAGTCCAGCATATAGATAGATGTATACATCCATAATCCCCTGCGACGTGCATTGCTGACTTTCCTTCTCTTTGACTTTGTCCTTCCCTGGTTTCCACAAAGTTTTTGAAAAATGATCCAATACCCACTTACATTGGGTTCATGGAAAGTCTCCCTTTCAAAATAGGGTAAAATGGGTGCTAAAGAAGTGTTAACATTAACAATAATTTTAATTATTCTGATGTCACTCATGTTACTGTGGAGAGAGATCTCTACAGTAAGTGCTGACAGGTACAAATGTGCCCATAGAAATGTTTTTCTTTAACATCAAGCTTAGATAAGCTTCTGAGGTGCCTATATTCATTTACTGGGAAGTACTGAGATTAGACAGATGTCTCAATTTAAAAAGGGAGAAAAAAATCTCATGTAGATGTGACACTCGTTCACCTGTGTTTTTCTGCCAGTCTATATAATGCTATCAGAACATAACCAGAGTTTTGATTTATACACCTCATTTGACGTTGACTGGCAGCTCTACAGAGAACACATGCACAGAGATGGTAATTTAAAAATATGGAGATCTTATTAGGCCAAATGGAAAGAAAAAAAAAGATCATTTCATTTTACTTCTTTTGAAATTAAATGGGGGGACAAACCACCAAACCCGAATATCTCCGTGCTTAGGCGCTGGGAGTGCGGACCTGGACGGGGCCCAGGATGTGCAGATGGCCCCGTCTTTGAAAAAGCCCAGGCGAGGAATACCAAGTGCCCTAAATTCTAGCATTGGAGGGGCTTGACATTTTAATCTGACTTAATAGTTGAGGGCAATCTAGGTTATTAAATTGACCTCTTCCACTTATCTGAGATATTTCACCAGAGAGAGGGAGAGAGGTGCTCTCCTCACTGCTCTGTGGCTTCATGCTACTCAGTGACTGTTCACACAAGGAAATGCAGAAAGCACCTCTTCATCTCTCCAGGTCATCCATGACCATGAAGTCATGCCTAAATTTAGCATCTTTCAGTTTGAAAACCTTTGCCTGGGCTCAGCAAATTCCTCAAATTTGAAAAGCTCTAGGCAAAAAAGGTTCTAAAATGAGCATCATTCTTTCTGGTAGTGTCAAAGTTGACTCCAGCCAGATAGCGTTCCCAGCAAAAGCTTGGGGCTTGTGATATGGTGAAATGTTTGGAATTAGAATATGGCAAGAATATAAAAAAAATTGAATGAACTAAGAAAAGGAAAGACGCATATGTCCCCATATAACTTGCAAGGATTTTGGTTAGGAAATGTTGGGAGGTCACGTGGCTGGCTCCTTTTCTTCATTAGACCATAAATTTCATTATCTTGAAACAATGTTTTTCTTTCAACAAATAAAAAGTTAAGAAGGATTTGGAATGCTTTAAGCACAAGGGTGGTGAGAAATGCCTGTAGATTTTTCTCACTTTTTTTGTGTCTTGCATTGCTGAAACCAGTTGAATTGTCTTCTGTTTATTTTCCTTTGGAGGAATTTCTACTCTTAGTGAATAATTCTCAGCTGACGATTCTTGAAGGCCAGAAGCCCTCTTCCCAGCTGCAGAATTAAGCCACAAGAAAAAGCAGCTTCATTCAGCTTTCCCACAATGTAAAGCCCCTCTGCCTCAGCCCTGAGTTAGTGGGTGGTCAGCTTAGGCTGTGTAGAGTTTCCAGATTTCCAGGAAATACTACTGTCAGTACCCAAGGTAGGCTCCCACTTGGTGTTAATTTTCCTTGAAATTTCTGAAAGGAAAAGTTCAAAATAAAAACAGTTTAAATAGACAAAGCACACACTCCTTAGCTCGACAGTGAACTCAACATCTTTAGGGCATTGCTGAAAAGAAAACTTCAGTAGAGCCAAAGTCAGGCAGCTCTGTGGTGATACCATCTCACAAAGAAGTACAGAGCATGCTTTACACCTTCTGCCAGGTGCACAAAACTGGAGTGGGAGCAGCAGGGGGAAAAGCAAGTTCTGCTTTGGCCACTTTCCGGCAAACCTTCTCTTGCTTCTGCTTTCAGGTGCTTCAAAAAGCACATGGGTACATCAGGAACGGCTGCAGCAGGGTACCTCAGGTCTGCTGGGCCAGACCTGGGGCTTCCTTTTGCAGGTTTTGGAACCAGGGGCAGGTGAGTATGGCTATAAGCCATCACCATATGCCAATGCTTCTCAGTGCTGCAGGTGGACTGGTGCTAATGTGTGATTGCAATCCCATGGAAATGAGGGGAAAAAAGTGCATTCCTGATCTATCCTGAAGGCAAATCACAATATGCTTAACAAGTGCGCCTACTCGAAGAAAGGTCTCAGTATCTTCTGGAGAAGCTCCATTTCCTGGTGATGTACTGTCTTGTCGAGGGTGCAATGGAAAGCAAAACTTGAGGTTTCTGGGAACTTCCTTTGGATGGAGATTTGTCTAAATGCATAAAAGTATTTATATGGATAAGAAAAAAAGGTGTGTCGTGAGGTTTGGCATAGTCTTACTTCATACACCTCGCAGTGTGTGCTTGTTTCTTTTGGCCCTCAACCATTGCACAAAAGAAATTTCAAGGTGACTTTGAGCCTTCCATCTCTTCTAGAGGGTGACACAACAAGTGAACTCAGAACTGGGAAACCTTGATGTATATATGTAAAAATTTCTGAATTGCAATGTGCTTCACCTTTTTTACAGCAGACAAAGACAAACCCTGCATGCACTCTGTTGCTTCGCGGCGCTCTGCGGAAATCACATGCCTACCAGAAGCATCCATGTGCAGAGGATTACCCCCACAGAATATACATGATGTAAATGAAATTTTCAGCCTTCTCTGGGGGCAGCTTTCATTGCTGTGACCAGGGCAACATGCACGGCTCTCACCTGGCTGAAGGGCGCATGCAGGCTGGGCTCTGCTGCGTAGCTGCTGGTCTTTGACATTTGATGTGCTGCGGTTGAGTGACAGGAATTGGGATCTCCAGAGCTTTGCAAGAATTTGTCACAGCCCAATTTGGTTTGCTATGAAGTTTCCTGCAGTTTTCAGCTGTGTTGGAGCTGCTGTGATTGTCCGATAAGTGTGTTTGGCTGTGGGTGCGGCTGAGCCTGAGGAGGGTGCCATTTCAGAGGTTTTGCTTTGGGATATTTATAGCTGGAGGAACAAGCACGTGCATGAGAGAGTTTTCCAGATGAAACACATGATTTCAGCACAGTGTGGAGCTCACCTCCGTGTGAGATTAGCTGCTCATAGCGGATACGAATAAAAACAAAAGATAACTTGATTTGGCCAGCACTAATGCTGACCAGGAGAGCAGAGGAGCTCCTGCTAGCAAACCACCCACCCATTGGTCTCCAATGTCACTGCTCATGTGCAGTGCCCAGAAATGACAAAAGGATGTCTGCTTTTGATGGTGCTAGTTGGCTCTGTCCTTTAATGTGCAAACCTTGCTTTCACATCTTCACAGCAACACATTTTCCACAGGAAGGATGCTGGTGAGTTGACATTAGCTTATAAAGTGGCACCCATGCCCCTTCCCAGAATAAAGATGAGAACTGACTTTGGCAAAGTTGGAAAAGCACTGAACAGGAATCTTACAATTCTTGGCCAGATGTTTGTCATTGTGAAGGTGCCTACTTCTAGAAGGGGATTGAGGAGCTGAGACTTGAAGTAAGAAAAGATATTAAACTGCAGAGGTAGCACTAGAGTTCAGACAAACATCAGCTTCATGCTTTTATTAACAGTGAGCAGGAGTTTCAGAGCATTTTTCTGGAGCAGTGACCTCTCAGTGCACTGTCATGAGCTGCTTTTAAAACTCCTGTCTTGCTGGTATCTAAACCCAACATTTGATCTGGCCTGACCATGTCTGCAGCAGCCTGGAGACTTAGTGAAGGAGCAATGCTTGTCAGGGCTTCATTAAGGTGTTAATGTAGGCAGAAGGAAAAGCGTCCACCACATAACTGTCCGTGAGGCGTTGAAAAAATAAACACATTGGCATTTTTATTGCTGTTATTCTACATGGATTCTTCTAACTTTACCCTGCAAACACATAACTGGTGTCAGAAGAACTTTAAAACGTGCTACTTATGTCCTCCGCCTACTGAAAACTCTGAAATCACCCATGCTGCCCAATTAAAGCTAGATACAAGTTCATTTTTCAAAGGATGGCTTAAGTTAATTCTCATACATACAGATGAAAGCTAAACTTCCATAAGAAAACTTTGACAAAGGGGAAGGGCAATTGCTGCATGAAATATAGACACAGGAGAGATCACAGCTGATAAAAGTACTGCAGTTTAGCATATTAACACTCATAAATTTTAAAGGTTTATTTATATTAAGAAAATTAACTGTCCAAAGATAACTGTTCAGGAAAAAAAATCTTCCCTTTTGGGATCTTTCTGTGTAGTTGCTTTTTGAAGTCATTTGTACCCTGGGCTTCTACAACACCACTTGGGAATAAGTTGTAAAATTAAATAGAGCAGCACATGTAAAAGTAATTTCTGTTGATTCTGCTGCCGCCTCATTTTATCAGGTTGTCTTAGTTCTTGTGTTCTAGAAAATAACAAATAATCATAATTATCCTCTAGTCACCTTCTCTGCATTTTTTAGGATTTTCTAAACCTACTTATTTTTCAAGACACACAGTCTGTGTTATTTTCTGTCTTCTCTGGTTGTATTTATTTTCTCCTGGGTATCTGTTCCTACACTTGTGCAATTGAATATTTTTTATTTTTGTATTTTGGAGGAGGAGGAGGAGTGAGAAAAGCTGCTCTCAGCACAGGATGTTGCTGGTATTCATCTAATTTCTATTTTTCAATGATCTTTTACATTCATGTTTTCTGTCTGACTGTCACTGAGGTTTTTCAAAGAAGCTCTGACAGATTTGTGTCCATCACTTCCCTCTAAAGAATTCATAACCCCAGATATATATTTAAACTCAGTTATTTATCTCATTCCTAATTAATTTACTACAAATTCTACCAGTATTATAGGATACTCATTCTGGTTATTTGTTTCTAAAATACCTTATATTGTGCCACCTGCTTGAAGCCGATCCACAGCCACATTCTTTCAGAAGAAACAATCTCCATTCACAGTTTTTCCTGAAAACAAGTATGGATCAGACTATGTAGAAAGCTGATTCATATAGACATTACTTTTTTATTACTTTTTTCTCATTCCATTTGCCTGGGAGTGGCTGCATGTTGATTAAACTACTTGCAAAATTGCATCAGAGTTGCTGGATCTGACTAAATCCTTGCAGTGCTTCTGTTTGTTGTTTTTTGGGGTTTGTTTTTAATTTAGAAATAAATGCAGGCTACAGGAACATTTCCACTCCCTTTCCTTTTGGCATTTCTTTCCACACAGAGAGATGCTCCTTCTGAAGGTATTCTTCCAACACCAGTAGCTTTTATTTTGAATCACAGACACCATGAAATTCTCCAGTTCCCCTTTTTGGCTTGGTCTGCCAGCACTGGAAACCTCTCTGACAGAGACTGTGAAACTATTTCAATGTTGTACATCTTTCTCTTTATGGGAATTTATCCAGGCAGTTTGTCGAGAATTGAAAGGTATGCAGTAGATGTGGGGATTGCATCTTCTACTTTTTCAGACTGTGAGTTTCCTTAACCTGTCAGATATTTATCTTGGATTATGCTGCCAGTGACTTTAAGTCTGATCTCAGTTTTCTCATCTCCAAAATCTGTCAAAGAAATGATAAAGCCAAAATTCAATATGTTCAAAATACATATATGCTGTAATTACAAATATATTGAACATATGTATTGTTGAATATACTGACAATATAGTGGCTGAATTACAAAAAAAAATTATATCTATATTCATATATGTATGTACACGTATAATATGGTCATCAGCTCTTCTCCTGCATTCATCCTAATTCTTTCAGAGGCATCCATTCAATTACACCAATATTTTCCCATGCATTTCCTATTTTTTATCTTAGAATTTCTTTTTCTAAAAGAAAAATAAAACAAAAAAGTAAAATAAAAAGCCACCTCTCCATTATTCTTCCTCCCTACACAGGCACTTTTCTTCTGTTCCTCTGTGTCACAGGCACTTTTAAAAGGCTGAAGAAAAGGTTTCCACTGGACCCAATGTGGTAAACATATTCTGGGTTTCCTCATCAAAAAACATCCTGGGAAAAGATCCTTACTTATTTGTTCTTGTGATATCTTTCGTTTGTAATTGGGTAACACATTCATTCATAGGACAGTAAACTGGAATAAAGCCTACATTCTAATATGTTCCAAGTCTGGAACAAATAAATATACAACATCTCCCCCACACACACTTCTGCTAGTTAGCATGTGGTAATTAACAGTTGTTAAAATGACTAAAATTTCAAATGTGGACATGCTCCGTGAGAAAACCTCAGTGTGATTACACAGTGAGCCTTCTGTCAGAAGATAATAGGTATTTTTAGCAACCCCCATCTCACTTTTGTATGAGTTTTGTCATATCCCAATCCAAAAAAAACCCATAATCAACTTTGGATTCTGGCAATCCTGGTTTTCAATCAGTCAGAACATCAGCATTTTCGCATTCCGGAGGATATTCACTCTGTTGTTTTCATCTCCATTTTACCAAGAAATGCTGGAATTAAACCATTCCAGATCCCTGTGATGAAAAGAGTCTGGAAAGGGGTTGATGGGCAGCAGAGGGAGAGCAGCTGCTGAGATACTGGGGGAAGATGTTTTGGAGCAGCCATTTCCCTGTTGCCTTGTGTTGTTTGTGTAGGTTGTGGGAGGCAGAGCACTTCACTGGGGACAGGAGAGAGGATCCTTTGGTGATTTTACTCTTTTTGCATAGGTGGAAAGTACTACCAAAATGCACAGGAGCAGAAGTGCAGGTTCAGATCTATGAGATAAAAGCCACATAGCACCAGTCTGAGGCATGGCCATCAAATAATTCAGGAGTTTAGAAGACACCAAGAGAAATTTCTTCTTCCAAGTAGATTCATTTTGGATAGTATTATACGACAACCAGCAAAAGGGATAGGGATGTTTTCTGCAGAGGACAGTAGAGTGACAAGTAAGAAAGTGCAGCAGGTTGGTGATCAGAAACTTGTTTGCTTTTGTTTAATTGCCTTTAACTGAACCTGGAAAGTTTTGTTAGACAAACAAGGCACAGAGGCATTTCAGGTTCTGCCCTGACAGCCAAAGGACAGCACAGGTCTGTTGGGAAAGATGTCAGGGAAACATAGAAAGGTGCTGTAAAAGTGAGAATTAAATAGATATTTGACCAAGGAGCTTGCTCTAGCAAGGGAGCTTTAGAGGCTCCATCCCAGGCTGGATGAGAGCTGCTGCACCAGGACAGCAGTGGAAGGAGACTGGCAATTATCACTGGCACTTTTACAAGTGAGGAGCTTATGGGGCTCATGTGATACCAAGTGCTCGTTGTGCACTGAGCAGTTGTTCTGGAAGCCTTGGCTTTGTTTTCGCTTAGTCCTGAGAACAAAAAAGAAATGTTGCAAGGAAAGTGCAGAATTAATCCAAAAAGAACAATGGAATTGCGCTTGATTTGTTTAATTCTGAAATCAAGGTCACTTAGAAGTACTACAGCTTTTATTTGTTTTATTGGGGTTTTTTCGTAAGGATTTTTTTTTTTTTTGGCAACATCTTTCTTTTCATTTGACGGTTCTGTCATCCCAGAACTGTATAGGTTACTGATCCTGCCTGTATTCAAAGCTGTTATTAAGTGGAGTCTTTTAGATTTTAGAGAAATGATAATGGTTCCAAAGATGACAGAAAGTGGCAGCTGGTGACAAAAAACCCCCTTGATAAGACGACAACAGTAAATCAAACTACTGCCACTTTTTCGTTTCATGTTTGTTAATACCACCTCGCCTTTTGAAGTTTAAAGCAAGGTTCAAAAGAGCCAGGTGCTGAATCATAATATTAAAGCAAGTAAGGAGCTCCATGAAAGAGAGGAGATCTGAGAGGGGAAAGCAACAAACACGGCTTTCAACTGCCTTTTGTCGGCCTTTCTGCAGATGTCACCAGTTGTTATCCCCAGCAGAGGCTTCAAGCTTGTAGCAGCGCCTCTGGCTGATTCCAACTCAACGTTTCAAGTGTCAATCAAAAAGGAAGGACGCAGCTTAGGTCCTGGTCATTGTCCTGTGAAAAGAGCCAAGCATTTAACATTGATTTAGCTCCCTCAATATACAAAGATAGAGCCAGCTTTGTGCAGCAAAAGGGCCTTTGGCAAGGTTGCTTGTAGAGCAATTCCATCGCATCCGATGCTCCTTGGTTTAGCTGTCACACTGCAGTGTCTGGAGTCCTATGAAAAGTTATTCAGGAATGAGTGAGCAAATTAAAAAGAAATAACATGCTCTCCTAAATAGCAATGTAAGCTATAGAAAGTGCTTTTAGCATCATATAGCCCTGAAAATCATTTTTAATAAAAGTATTTTGTGCTTTTAAATGCCTTTTAACAAGGAGAATAAGATGTTTTAGGACAACAGGAGGCCCTTGTGAAACCCATCTCCATTGGATTGGATAAGCAATTGTACCCCCAGTGTCTTGGCCAAGTATTTGCTTATTTTGTTTTCAAGGAACTTACATTCACTACCATCCATCCACACGCTGCATTATGCTTCCATAAAGGGGTAAAAAACACCCCCAAACCCAATGATGACAAAAAGGCTCTGCCTGAATGCCACAGATGCCCCCCATCCTTTCTCATGTGAAGTCCTGCCTGCCCCTCATATTTCTCTTGAAAACACCTTGGCAATTATTTTTTTTCTCAGGCATTGCTCTCCCCACAGCTCTCACAGGCACCACTGATGAGCCCCACTGGTCACACAGCACAGTCATGGAAATGACAAGTCAATTGGTGGGCACACTTGGACCATTTTGGCAGAACTCTGGTGGGAATTAAGTTCTCACAAATGTGGTAGAAACCCCATGTTGTTTTAAGCAAAGCGAACAGAGATACACTTTGTACCTTGAAGTAACTTAAATATGTGAGGGGGAAATTACAATCACTGTGCTTGCAAGTGTGGTTCTTCTTTTTGGGGTTTCCAGCATCTTTCTATTCAAGCTTAGTGCACCAGGCTGAGCAACAGGCTGACCTGATATCACAGAGTCAAGACTCTGGGTCCAACAAAATTCTTTGGCTTGCATCCAGCTTCAATGAGGTGAGGAAAGAAGTTTAAAGATGGGGAAAATATTTCCTTTTTGCAAAGTTAGTATTACCACTAATTTCTGATTTGCACAATTATTATTTTCCCACAATATTCTCATCCTTTCCCATGAAGAAATACAGATTAAAAGAAATAGCTAAAATTCTCATTAGAATTAGAACATCTCAGTAACCTGATGGCAATAGTCTTTCAGAAGCTTGTTTCCCCTCTTAAAGACAGCTTTCTGGTAGTACCTTCCCAAGTCAAAACCACACTGAGCAGTTGTACTTCTCAGCTTCAGGGAAACAGCCCAACCCTGAAACCAGCCATGCCTGGTGCTGGTGTTCCTGGGTGTGGGACTGGGTTACTCCTGATGAAGGAGCCTCATTCCTGCAGATTGCTCATGCAGCTTGTGTTATCTGCAGTTTGGAAGTACTCTAACAGAGGATCTCATAGGATTGGGTGTATTTTTAAATCCCTGTATCACTGTGGACATGCTCATTTCTGCATTCCTCTAAAGGCATTTCCAACAGTCCCCATAGCTGCTGCTCCAGCAGGCAGTTTAAGAAAGTGTGACTCACTTAGTTCAGGGACAGTTGCACTTCTCTAAGCTTTAATTGGGATTTTTAAACTCCTTCAATATGATCTAGCTCACATCCTTTTTTTTTTGCACTCACTTTCTGTCACTTGCTTACAGAAAATGTGCTGGTGGAATTTTTCTTCCTGGCCCCCTGAGTCTGCCCAGCAGCATGAGCTGTACCAGGTGCCCACCTGCCACAATTTGTCCTTCTCCCAAACATAAAGAAAAGCAGGACACAGATAGAAACTTCCTGCATTGCCATGCTGGTCATCCCAGAATATTTAACAGGCAGCCCAACACACACTTTGAACTAGGGGTCAGTGAGAAGTCAGAGACTGCAAATCACCAATGAAAAAGAAAGCTCAAATTTTGATTGCATGTTCCTAAACAGCAACAACTTGTTGAATATTTTTGACCTCCTAGCTAACAGGGACACAACAACAGCAATAATTTTGAAACAGCATTTTGTTGGGGGCTTTAGAACTTGTTTGGAAAAAGGTTCCAGGAAAAAGGAATCACATGAAAGCAAATATGGAAGCAGGTGCACATGGACATGTGTATATGTTTGTGCATGTGAGAGGGAGAGCAAAAGAAAGGCAAAAACAAGCATTACAAAGCAGAGCTAGGAAACTGAGGGCTTCAGTAACCCTAATAAAACCTACTAAAGGTCAAATTTGTTTACCAGCTTGCCAATATAAGAAAGGCACAGTTAAGGTGTAGAGACAGTTTTTCCATTTTATCACAGTAAGACAATGAGGAGAAAAACAACAGTTAAAAAATGAAGCAAATGTTTGCTTGATTAAAGTTTTGGTCATGATCACCAAAATGGGGTAGTGTAACAAGGGAAACAGGACACAGTTATCATTTGTGATCTTGGTGGGCTCATCCATCCAGGATAATTTTTTATCCTTGCAGTCCCTGGTTCCCTGTGTGTGCTTCTTATTGTGCTTTTCCAGTAGCACATCTCTCTTATTTAGAGTGCTGTGTCGAATTCAGACTTTGTTTAAGTAAATGCACCTTCACTGAAGGTGCCAAATAGGTCTGGCCTGCACAAGGACAAGATTTGATGGACCCCAGGTCATGGGGTAGAGAAGGCCTAGTGATACACTTTCAAAATCACCTTTGTTTAACCATTCTTGACCCTCTGGGAACCAAAAAAATCTCTCCAACAGCTTTGCTGTCTTGTTTGCTATTCCCCCATGTGACCACGCTTTTATTTCACTCCCCACTCACAATAGCTCATTTCTGCTAGGCCTCCTCAACCTGCTCTCTCTGAGCCTTCCTGCCCTTGATGTGGACATGTTTTTAAAGATCATGTATGTGAGTCCATTCATTCTCCTCAGAGGTCAAAACAGAACAAGTGACGGGAGTCATTTTCTATGAGCAAGTAGACATAAGTACTTCACAAATCAGTTTCAGAACTTTTGGAACAGCAGTGCTACATCCGATTTCCTGGGAGGTCATGAGCTAATGCATTTGCATTCTTCAGTATTGTGAGTGTAATGTTCCTGGTGTCCATTGTATCCCTTGGAAATAATGGCTTCTGGTCACCACCAGTTAGTCGATGCAAACAGACTCTATACCCAGCAACTTCACTAATGCAGGAACTATTGTGCATCCAGATGCTCCTGCCTTATCCATAAAGAGGAGCTGCCTAAGGGTTTCATTGGAAAAAAAAAGCCACAGTCCTGGGAGTGTCAGGGATGTAGCCTATACAAATCAATTAGTAATTTTGTTTATATAAGGATGTATTTTTTTATTATAATCACACAATATAATCTTGCTTAAGTGCCCATTATTACAGGCTAAGAGCTATGGCATAAAGAAATTTAGTTTGCTTTTATTTTAGACACTGGAACTCTGTATGTGCACTGTTTCTTTACTAACAAAACCTCAGTGTATATTGTCTATAGGGAGCACTTTCATTCATCTTTCCCACTCAAAACCCCTTTTCTATCCAGTGATTTCTGTACGTTTTCACTGATGACAGACTGCAAAATCTAAATTACAGGCATTGCCCTCTTCCTCATTCGTCATGCAGGTTTGTGATGATGTCCCCAGCCAAAATTTTCCAGAGGTAGTGGCACTACAGGAAATATCAGTGCCTCTAATAACAATTCTTTTCAATTCCTCTAAAAACAATTATGTCTCAAATTTGAATGTTGTTTTCAGGGCTACCAGGAGTCCTCAATCCCAGACTGAACCATCACCAAGTGTGCCAAAATTATTAGCCAAACCTGGAGGATCTGGGCCATGATGGATTCTTCTGATTGTTAAAATCACTTACTAAATATGTCTCAGTGGCAGAGCAGTTTCTAAAAGCAAGCAGCCTCCAGCTTCAGGCACCTGCTCTAATTCAATACCAGGACCAAAAGTTAAAGAAACCAGACAATTTTTCCAGGAGCATCTCTGTTTATCTGTTATAACATAAAAGCAAAGGAAACACCAAAGAAGAAGTGTATGTTCACTAGGATAACTATTAACTAGGATATTCACTAGGAAAACACAGGCTGGTCTGTGGCGTACATGTGTTCCACTGCTTCTCTAGTGCAAAGACGATTAGCACTACTGCTACAGTCCTGATGCTCTCATGACAAAGATGAGGTATGTTTTTGCAGAGAGGGAAGTAACATGTTAAGCCAAAAAATCTACCCTCAATTATCAGGCTCACAAACCACTGCTCAGATTCAGTATCAATGTGCTCTCTTTTTCCAGCTGAAACTATTCTGTGAATGAGAATGCAATTGCAGACAGTTTTGGCTGCTCTGGAAGAGCATTTTCATCTGATTCTTTATTTCGATCACTCCTATCAGATGTATCCCCTTATGGCCACCATCAACAAGCCACTGCTTCCATGGTAGGCATCAGACTTTTCAGTTTCTCATACGTGTGGCCCACACTCTTGCTAGCTTTTACAGGCTTTGAAATCATATCTATTTTCATCATCCTTCTGCCTGCAATGTGCTGCCACCTGCACATTATCCCTCCTTTCTTCCGTGACTCCTTATGTCACTGCTCATGCAAGTAGCCATGACTTTAAATAACAAGCTTGCAACTTGTGTTAGTCTGTGTAAGTGCATGAAACTTGTGCAGTCAAACTCCTCAGAGAGCTGATATGGTTCTGCTCAACATTTCTACGCGACAGCATCAAACCTCAGTCAGCCTTTTCCCTGTGAATTTGCTAGGTTTGTGCTGTGCTCTATGATACTCCCCCTGCCTGGGACCACTGACACTGGGCTGGGGCTTTCCTGCTGCTAGTCATCCACTTGCAATTTCAGTATTTTTGAGATTCATCTGTCTTCTGGACTCTGTAATTTAAGTTTCAGGGCTGGTTAAGTTTTGTTATATTTTTTAATTTCCCTAGAATGGCAAGTACAAAAAACTTTTCTGAATAGACAAGTGAATAACAGTTGCACTTTCAGGCTGCTCACAGATAGGCAGAGGGAAAACTTTAGGAAAAGCACTGGCTGCTCACTAGCACTTGAAGTACAATTAAGGCTGTAACTGAGATAACATAAGCCTGTCACAGAAAAGTTCATGCATATATAATCTTAGTATTACATACATGAAGAAAGCCTCGCACACATGGCTTGCAGATCAGATGTTAACACTGCTTTTTAAAAATATTGATCAGGAAAAATAAAGTTGGTAATTAGCACATGTCATTATTGTATCAAAATACTTTCTATTTAAAGTAACACTAAGCATTAAATGTACCATAAATATAACTATTGTATGCTTTAATCAGCTTGATTTTAGCCCTCTCCCCCTTTTTTATTTTTATTCAAGTTTGTGATAGTCAAATTTTTTCTGCTTGTGAAGCTGCTGCAAAGTGGCACAGGCTACAGTGTGCTGGGATATGTGTACAGTGTGACAGCCACATCTGCAGAACAGCAAACTGGCTCAAACACTGGCATCACCAGCTGAGGATCTGGCCCCTACTGTGTTTATTATTAGATGGAATGGACGAGAATATATTCATTTACTGCTGAACTTTTTGATGGCCTTGCTCTTTCTTCCTTTCTTTCCATTTCTCATACCCCATCCAAAATTTGTGCTGCAGAAATTCAATGTCCCTGTTGCTTTCTTTCACTTGAATCTCAATTGCGCAGCCAACCAGATTTCATCATGGCTTATACGCTCTTCCACTTGCTATCTGTAATCACTGTCATTGTGAAACTCAAAGCTAAGTCAAGAATTGTTGCCTTTTTATGGCTTCCTCTTTTATATATGTTGTGTTGGAGAGCGGTCGTTACCGCTTTTTTGTCATTATTTCTGGGCTTCACTCCATTAGCTACTGAGTAGGCCTTCTCTCATTGCTTTCCTTCAGTAAATACTGTAACATTCAGCTTCCTTTCAGCCTTGTGCTTTTAAAGAAAATCTTTGTACAATTAAAGATATGAAATTGCTAAATACAAGGCTGCATTCATTGTTCTCCCTTTTTAAAGGTTTAATCACACTTAATGGCTCTCTTGAAAACTTGAATTTTCCATGTGGATGGTTTTACCCCACTGAAAGAGTTTGCTAATATACTTTTCAAGTGTTTTCTCCTTAAATGAGCTATTCAAGAAGTTTTGTGCAAAATAAGATTGAGGGAGGATATATCCAGAAACAATTATGAAAAGAGTCCGTGACTATCTTTTTATCCATTGGTGGAGATTCATGACCTCAAGCAGCAGCCAAAAATAGGAATGAGAAAATATAGTCCTGTCCTGTTGTGGAGGAAACATCTTGAAATATCTCATGCTCCTTCTTTTGGACCACTCTTAGAGCAACTGGTGCTCCATACTGAACCCTCACGAGACGCAGCCCCTGATTGCCATGTGATGAGAAGAGGACATGGTGAGAACTAGGCTGAGTATGTATCCCAAAGAGGTGCCAGCTTTGGTCCTGTGTGTCTCAATGCAGCCCCAGCCACCAGCACATTCTCTGAGAGCAGCTCTCTGAAGCGCTGGGAGCTGCAGTGCTTCCTGCTGCAGGCTGGAGAGTTGTTGATACAGAGAAGGCAAGTGCACATCTTTACTCAGTCCTTGGCAATCAATTTTCTGCCTGTGACTGACCAACCAAAAGCATGCAGCCACCCCTACGAGACACAGGTTGGACATCAGCGCGCTGTTTGACTTTGAAGTCTTGCCATGGCTGTTTGTCACATCTAGGACTGAAGCCATGAGCTCTGGAAACTTCTAAACATATCAATCCATTTGCTCAGAGGCACAAATTCCTTTGGTTTGTCCAGTGCTTCTGTCTTGATAGTCAAAGCCATTCAGGGTATTGGACTTTGCTTCCTGAGATATCACATCTCCTTCCACCAACATGACCTCCCATGACATTTGACAAGAACAATCTGGACTGTGAACCAACAGGGAAAGTTTGTGAGCTTGCGCAATGAAATTCTCACAGCTCATGGAGCTAGACTTCATTATTTTCTTTTATGCTTTCTGATACTCATTGTTCTCAATATATTCAGAAATAAATGTTAATTTCTTTTTGGAAGACCTGTTCTGCTCAAAAGGTTTAAAACAAACATGGAGATTCCCAGTGCCATTCACTCATGCACAAGACCTTAAACAAACCAAGGGCAAACCTTACAGGAAATCTTACATGAGAAGTAGGGAGGCAGAGAACAAAATAATCTCTGCTGTTTTATTTATATTTCTAAATAATTGGCAGCTGCTCAGCTACTTTGGTAATGGGGTCCATATAAGTAGGTAGGTACAGTTCTAGTCAGATGAAGATTATAAATTAAATGTAGTAGCAGTAATATTTCATCTGTCTGTCTCTGGCCTGGTACCACTACATAAATCCTGAGATACTTTAGATTATATATATGTGATATGCCAATCTCCACTTAAATATTTTGGGGCTGCTCCCAATAAAGTTAATGGAAGTAGGATCAGCAATTGCTCCCATGCTATCAGTGAGTCTTTACTTCCCATCAAGCAATTCCTGTGTTGTATTACCTTGATACAAAAGCCTCATTCTGCTCATCTCAAAGTCAGCAGGCTTTGTTTGATCAGTGGGAGCCCCATTAGGGTATTAGTGTTTTACACTGAAGCTCCCAGACTGGATTCCCGTGGCTCAGAGCCACTCAACCTCACTGCGAGCGCTCTGTCCTTACTGCAGCCTGTGTGAGAGCGCTCGGCTCTCCAGAGCTTTTTGCCTGGGGACACCGAGGGACACACACAGTTTTACATCATCCTTCTGCTCCCCTTGCAGCAGTTCCACTCTGGAGCCCTTTCAGGCCCTGCTTGATCAAGGGTTGTCAGCATCTTTGGGGCAGCCCTGCAGTGGGCTGGGCTGAAAGCAGCAGGGCATGCAGCATTGGAGCAGCTGCACTCACTGGGCAGCAGGAGGGGCAGCAAGGACACCCCACCACCCCCAGTAGTTACAGACATTGCACACAGTCATTTCAAATGAAGTCGTTTCACTTCACTCTTAGGATTTGCTTAGGTTAGGAATGGGATTGCCTAACAGTGAGGAAGCAGACAGAGCACCCAAGGAACTTCCCAGACAGGGCAGACACTTAAGGCAGGAGCCAGCTGTATGATCACTGACTGCTCAGTTTATCTAAAAGCCCTCTTGCAGTTGATGAAGTTGAATTTTCAGTCCAGGTATTTGAATTGTAACTGACCATGAATTCCAAAACCTGCCAGTGATATGAACCTGAATAGTAAATGCTGCAGACCCCTCTATCACTTCTGGATTTGCTGCATACAAAAAAATAGCTAGGGAGCAGAGACAGGATCAGGTGATGTACATTAACATTATGGAGCACGGGTTCTGCATTTATGAAGAACCATTCACAGAAGATTCTTATTCAAAATTATGGCAAACAGCAAATACAAACCAGCATTCTTTATTGTAAAATGTGTGAATAGGAAGAAGAGAAACCCAGGCTTTAGAGGCTTCATTAGGACCCACATTCTTTTATTTCTGCATGTCACCTGGTACCTGAAGTGGTCCTATCTGGTCACTGGCACTGCCCACAGAAATCCCAGCACACCCTGAAGCATGGACCCCACTTCCACTCAAGCCAAATATGTGCTTTGGGAGAACAGTCATTTTGAGCACTGTGCTAAAGCCAGATGCCAGATTTGTAGTGAGAGGTAAATCAGCACTCAGGGTGAGAGGCAGAACCCAGGTCTGTGACTTTTCCCTTAGAGAGAGTTAACCAGCACAATATATTATCAGGTTTCATACAAAGGCAGTAACACCCACTTCCCAACTCATCTTGAAGTGGACATCATCAAACGATGCCCTGTCTTGTGTTCTGGTTCCAGTTTTCTTGTGAGCATTGCACTGGAAAATACTCAGTCTTTAGTGCCTCAAACCCACTGGGAATGTCACATGAGGACGTCTTTAAAAGCCATGTGATGTTCTTTCAGTTTGTTTTCTTAAACACAGAGTGTCTCCAAAGTTACTGATTAATTTCTCACAGCACAAGGAGAACTATTGATTTCCCATGTCTGCTTCTGACCCTTTAAGATATAAAAATACAAATACATTGCTTAAAGAGAATATTTATTTATTCCTTATACCTGATACACAAAAGGAGCTTCAACACAAAAAGCAGCTTTTGCTGAATTTGTTTTAATAAATGCAGCATGTTTGGTATTTCACTGAAACAATATGCTAACATGCATTTCTGAGCTATTTCTCATCTCAAATTCCCCTTTTCTGCTCTATACTCCATGGCTCTCCCACACTGCCACAGCACACACAGAGTGGTGGACCTGCAACTTTGCTGGCAATGTTTATTTTCAAAAGACAAATATTGTGCCAGTGTTAACTTCAATTAGGAGACTTATTTGACAATCTGACTACTCCATCTGATGCCTCAAGGGCAAATTTCAGCACTTTATGAAAGATGTTGGCCAAAGACTGATCTATATAAATAAAATATAGGGGAGAGAAGTTTTAATGAACATTCGAAAACAAAACTATCAAGAATTAATTGCAAATATTTACATGCAAATAAAGGGGTTGGTTTCTATCTGTGAAGGCTGGTGCATTCAGAAAGAAAGCTGCCACTGCATCCTTTAACTCACCCCACTGTGCCTCTGTATTGCAGGCGTCTCTGGTGGAGTATAATTGATACCACAAGAGGGGCAATGTGCAGCCCCTAAGGGATGTGGATCCTGCAAGAATCCCATGGGAAGGTGCTCTGCCCACCAGGAACCACACAGGGAGGCTTTACCTCACCACATCTCCATGGATTTGCTCTGTATTTGAGTATTTTTATTTACACCCAAACATCTGACAGAAGTTCTTTTGTGCTGCTTTTTGATTACTTAAGGGTGCTTTACTCGCAGAACATTTCCAGAGCGTGTAAAAGGCTCCTGTGCTGTTCTGCGAAAAGCTCCTCCCATTGGGCAGAAAGTCACCTGTGGCTGCAGAGAGCCTGCACAAGGCCTGGCACAGCTCAGGAGCACAGAGGCAGCTACACCTGCCCCCCTTGCAGCCCTCGTTCAGCTGAAGCTCCAGGTGCCTTCAGCAGGATGTTTGCCCCAGTGCAGACTGAGCTGGCTGCTCCTCTCTGCTGCTGCCAGGGCACTGGGGAAAGGCGTGTCACACCACAAGGAAAGGTTTTCCAAATTGCCTCTACTGCCCCACAGAGGTGCTAGCAACAGGGATTATCCCCACTCCTCTGGAAACTTGGAGCTGGCCTTTGGCACCCCTGCTAGGGGAAAACCACAAAAGTGGAGGCATTTTCTAGTCCAATCTACAGTCCTGCAGCTGGAAGGAAGGGCAATGTCTTTGGCACAGAGTTGAAGACGTCACAGAGAGAAACCTGCTCAGGACAATGGGTCCTGACTGTCTGCAGCTTCTCATCTCACATCCCTGTGAAAGCTGTGCTCAGGTCACGCACTGGGACTCCCCAGCATCACTGGCACTGGGACAACTCTGCCCCAAAACCCATAGATATGGATGCTACAAGCAGGACCACTGGCCTGTTTACCACTGAGAGAATTGCCCCCCAACAGCAGGCAGAGGAAACAAAGGTGACATTGTAGCACAATTGAGTGAAAAATTCTTTTTTCCCCTTTTCTCTCACAGTGTCTGATATGCCACTGCCGAAAAGGTTTCTGTTCCAATGAGGCCACAAAAGCTGGAATACTTTTCTGAACCAGTTTGGTTGTAATTGTGAGCTGGGAATTATTCTCACAAGAGTTCAGGCCTGTGTAAATTATTCAGAAGAGACATAACCTTTCTATTTAAGTCTTAATTATAATCTCTAGTACTTTATAGGAAAGATACCACCCCTCATAGCTCCTTTAAGGTCAGGTAAATACCCCAGGCCTGATCCCTGGATGATGGGACCCTACACATTGGTTCCCAGGGGCAGTTTCTATTTGTATTTGACTGTTCACCCACCCTTATTTCACAGCCAAGCACACGAGCAGCTTTTTTCTATAGACTTTAATTCAAAGGTCTCTTGAACTACGGCAGCTGGGAATGTTCTGTTGGAATGACTTTCTGGGGGAAAAATATGCCTTTTAAAAAATTGGGATTTCTTTTATGGGAAAATTTCAATTTTGCCAGAAATTTCTGATTCGCTATTAGAAAAAATCAAACTGATGGCTCCACGGCTGCTTGGCTGGAAGGCTCCTGTCGATTTTGTTGTCGTCTGCAGGGAGAGAACAAAATTGACAATAGTCTTCCAGGCAGGCAGCTGGGGAGATGCAGCAGGTCTGGAAGAGGGAGGAGGGGAGGTTGAGTGCCCTGGCGCTCTGCCGGCCCTGCAGCCCAGCTGCCTCCCCAGCAGCCAGGCTAGGGGGAAGGCGAGGAGAAGGAGGAGGAGGAGGAGGAGAGGCAGGCATGGGGTGGCCAGCCTGCAGCAGCCTGCTGATGAGGCTCCCGCCGCTCTCCCTTTTTGCCAGGCAGCTGGCACGCCCCAAGAAATTCCAGTTTGCTTCCCCTAGAAGAGATTTTTCTTTCTTTTTTTTCTTCTTTTTTTTCTTTTTTTTTTTTTTTTTTTTTTTTCCTGGAGAGCATTTACTGGTGGAGGAAAAAAAAAGCTTAAAAACAAAATTTAAAATATCACAGTTTAAGGTGGTGAAGGGAGAGGGATAATTTCAAAATGACTGTTTTCTCATAAGAAGGTATTTCTATGATTTACACAGCTCTATTTTACACCTGGTACTATACTGGTGGGAAAAAAACTTCTGTTCTCTGTTTTGGTAAGAAGTACAATGCAAGAAATAAATATGCCTGCATGGCTAGCAAAAGAACCCCACTAGTCACACTTCAGATTGATTTGGATAAGTCACAGAACAAGGCTAAATGTCTTCTTCTGTGCCTCAAAGTGTCTGGTGGGAGCAGTGATCCCAGGTCAAGTAGCAGCACTGCCTTTACCAACAAAGCCAGACCCCAAAATTCCCACCAACCCTGTGCCTCTGCCCACACTTAAGCAACAACTAGAGAAATCTTTTAAAACCAAAAAGAAAGCAGAAATACATTGGCAAGTTCATTCTGATGCAATTTCAAAGGGCTGACTAATAAATCCTAAAATTCAAGGATATTTATGGAATTGGTCACAGACCAATTGCAATTACATAGCCTGAGTACAAGGCAGTGAGTGTGTCTTGCTGTAACATAGACCATAAACTAGAATCTGAGCCCACTGCAGGCTGTTTTGCGGGCTGTGAAGCCTCTTCCATTGTGTGTTGCGTGTATGCCTCAACCTTTCTGAACACATTCAAGTTAGCTCCTGTTTATTCCACACTGACAAAAAGCACTAGAAGCTGAAAATATAATGACAGGAGGAAAACACAGATTCACTTCGTGGCTCTAAAAATATTTAGCCCCAGTAATGTGTTGGGGGCCACCCTTTGAGATTTCACACGCAAACACACACAAAAGCACTCTCATTCTTGCAAGACTCATTATTCTTATGATCTTAAGCAGATTTTTGTAAAAGAGAAAGAGCAAGGGTAATGAAATCTTTGAATGATAACATTCAGTAAATCAGAAAAAATATTTCTACAAGTACCTTGAAATAAAAAATATTTTTATATATTCCAATAATACATCCCTGATTTCTATATTCCAATTATCTATTCTATAGATACTGTGTGGTCCATGACATCACTATTGATAAAACAGCAAAAGGTAATTGTATCACCACAGAGCAACATCAGCAGAGCAGAAGAGCAAATATGAATTTAATTGTAGGCTCTCTATTATTATTTTATAGTGTAGGTTTTTGGATAATTTATTAATCCTAACAAAGACGAGTGATTTGGAGGCTGCATATTTTTTATTTCTTAGGAGTTATTTTATTTGATAATGACATTAAATATTAGAAACTATAACAGCTGGTGTGTTTATCCTTACTTGAGTGTATTAACCTCTTTAGCCCTTTTTTCCAGAAGAAGGATTCAGCATTACAGATTTGACTGTCAGCTGCAGTGCCTGGCGGCCCGTTGGATTGGCACCCTGACAGAATCGAAAGTCCAGTGCTGCAAGTAAACATGGATGACATTGCAGATAGATAGAACTGGCTGACTTGAGGCACCTGCAGCTGTTTGCACCAGAATAAAAGCAAAGGTTGTGTTCACTGGAGTGGAAAAACACTGAATTTACCTCTAGTTATTTTGCCTGGGAACCCCCCCCCCAATTTATTTTTTTTTCCTGGTTGTATATTTTGGAATCTTTCCACTAAAAGCATATTAGGCTGAAATACCTAAGTGAAAAAATCCGCCAGACACCAGAGGGTTCTCTGACCTATTTCCCCCCACTCCTTTTTTTTTTCTTAAATTCATTGAACAGTTTCCCCACCAGTTTCTGCCCGGTAAAATTCACTTTTACCAGTATTAATACTGGGTTGCAGGGAATGATGAGAACACTGAATAGCCAAAAACAATTCTCAGCAGCTGATTTTTCAAATGTTGAATAGATAGAAACACTTAGAAGCAGCTATATTTTTTTTTTTAACACAGAATACACAAGGACTGCCACAAGTGACAGTACAACAGCATACCGAACCATTTTGCTCAGCAAAATCTCGATGTCTTTAGCACTCCCACTTCCCAGGACAGGTCCTCAAAGTCCTTGGAAATAAGGAAGACAGCACAGGAACTTAGCAGCAACTCTCACTGGTAGGCTGTGATAGATCTGCACAGCAGCCTCATAGCCAGAATATTCATTTCTGGAGCATGGAGGATCTCGGCGTGCTTTACAAACAGCATTTAATTGCCATAATCCCCAGTAAAAGTATTATATCTAGTTCACCAGTAGATAAACTGACGCACAGAGAGCTTAGGGGACTTGCCCAAGGTCACACTCTGAGTCAGTGGTGAGCCAGTGACAAAGATGTGGCTGGGGGCAGACGGCACAACCCGGGGGTGATGCTGTGCCGGGGAAGCTGCTCTCTCCAGAGCAAGATCAGCAGCTGGACTGACAAACGAGTGGGAGAGGGGAGGGTAGGTAGGTATGACAGAAATGAGGTGTTTGATGGCTGGGCTTTTCCCCTATGCCACCTGCATCCCTTTATAATAGTGGATCATTTACATTTTTAAAGAAAGTGTATTCTTTTTCATCATGGGCCACTGGTGGGCCTCGCGCTATCTTTTGTGTGGCACCCCTGCTAACAGAGGTGGCGGAGTATCAATCACAGCTTTCCCTGGGGTCATACCTTACTATGCTGGCTCTTGATCAGAAAGAAGCAGATGGTTATTTACAAACAAAATAATCAAGACCTCAAGAAGGTTGGGGTTTTTTTCCCCAAACCCTCCTACAGATGAGGCCAAAACAAGGCAGAGTTGCTCGTGTCCCCTCCTGCCAGCTTTCAAGGACACTGCTTGTCCTACCAGCACCTTTAAATGCGTTATCTGTTAAATTTGCCAGAGAAATGCGTGGCACCTGACAGAGTAGAGTTGCCTTAGATTATTCAGTGTCTTTCATGAGGATCTGGCACTTAAACCACAGTGTGAATTACTGCTAGATTATTGTGCAGGAATATTGTTATCTGCCCTACACTACATGTTTGCAATCAGTTCTTTACAAGCAACACACAGGCTGCCTTTGAATTTTTTTCAGTAGTCATGGTCACCCTCCTTCTTTATTTAGTGTTAAGTGTTATTCATTTAGCAGTAAAAAATGAACAAAAGGGAAGAAAGCAGGTGCTCTAAGTTTACTCTACAGCCAGCTGTCAGGAAGACACACTTTACTTATTTATTTATTTTTTTGTGGCACATAAAGGGGATTTATTGAAAGTGTTGGGGGAAAAAATATGAAGCATACGTTCAATCAGTCTTTTCTGTAATCAATAAGGTTACTGAAGCAGAAAAAAACTATAATGAGTTGTCACAGAATTTGAATTCCCATTTACTTCCTTTTATATGTATTCAGGCAGAAAATCATCATGGAAAGTGAAAGTTGGGAAGCAAGGCCTAGCTGTGACTCTTGGGTTGGGCTTATTTTGAATTTTCCAGGTAGCATTTGACCAACTGTTGGCTGAGTGACAGGGGCAGGAGAAGTCATAGGCACCAAGGTGCAATTTCCTTGCATTTCAGATGGAGAAACCCCCTGGTGAAGTATGGCTGATCTTCCTTTTAGAAGATGCTCTGCCACAATGATAGATCCAACTGAGCTCACTTGTAAATTCCTTACCCCTCTAAGTATTCAGCATTTCCAGCCAGGGGTCAAAATGTCCCCAGCTCTAATGTAAAGGGAAGAAGAGCCCAGGATGTTCACTTAACACATAATTCCAAAGGTGTCTGGAGGAGATTTGACCATATAGCCCAACAGCTTTCACTTCCCAGCATGTTTAGAATTTCTTAAAAGCATTGCCAAAGCATGTAGAAAAGGAAGGCAACAAAATCCTTTCCTCACATCAAGGCATACTTCTGAGGATCCAAGGATCCATGGATTTAAGGCACACACTACCTTGAATTGGTTCGGTCTCAAATATTTTTCTTTAGGAATTACCCAACATGATATCATTTGCTCAGTCTGCTTTCAGTTTGTCTTACCTTATCTTCCAAAGATTCTCATTTTTCCTCAGTGTTCATCTTTAAATTTTTTTCCCCAAATCTTCATCCAAAGGCTATGAGCTTTGATTTTAAAATATCCTGGTACTTCATGGCCTTGTAACTCGTGTGTTTCCCCCCCCACTCTGACAGCCTGGTCGCCCTTTGGCTCCATGATTCACTAGTCCCACTGAGAAACTGCAGAACACCTTTTATTTATAAGAATATGTTATTTTTATATGATAGAGAATGAATGATTTGATCTTAACACTTGTCAGTGCATCTTGGGAAAGGTAGACAAATACCTGACCCACATAAAAGAATAAGAAATTAAGGTATCTGAAATCCAAACTCTAGCAGCCAATATAGTGGTTTTTAAAACACAGGCTCCTGGTAACTATCGGTTTAAAATTAAAAACTTTCTCTTGTGTGTTTCTACACATGTAAAGACAAAATATGGAAAATTCCAGAGTAGATAATTTTCATAAAGCATAAAAGCCAACTGGTCACCCAAATAAATATATATGGAAACTTTGTGACCATCTCTAGACATCGATCAATTCTTTCATTCTTTGAAAGCTTCTGAAGTGTGCTATCTCCACCAGCACATCATCTTTTGTTGATAAGGATTTCAACTTTAACCTAAATGGTAAAGCCAATGTTAAACTGAAAAGAATTTTCTCTGAATGGCTCTAATTCTTCCCTCTTTTCTCCTTGTTATTTTTTTTTCCTTTCCTTTCTATTTACTGGTTTTTAATTTTTTTCTTTTTTTTTATACTGACAATCATAGGATTGAGGCAGGGAAAATACAGCACATTGCCAAAATCACATAAATTTTAATGGCTTTCCTGTTCACTTAACCCCACATCAACAGTGTGACCTTGCTAGTCTGAACCATGAACCATCAGGGTGTGGAGGCCAAGAGCAGGGTGGATCTGGCCTTGCTCCAGTGTCTATTGCAGAAAGGAAACTGTGGGGCATTTTGTGGGATATTTTTGAAAACACTGCATGTCTTTTTCAAGACACTTGTGCCCTAATTACATGGAAGCTGGCAGTAGATTTGGTAACCAGTCAGCACCCACCTCCAACAAGACTGACACACAATTAGCACTTGTGCAGCACATGTTACTCAAGCTCTTTCTAATAATCTGTATTTCTTCAGCATAACCTAAATTTTTAGTCATCCTTCATTTCCAGGATATTTACACACCCCAAAGTTCTTAATGGCTTTGTTCTCTGAGGTAAGGAATTCTAATTACTGTTAACAGGAAGGAAATTTAAGAATGGAGAAAGACTTAAGGAAAGATTTTTTTAAAGGTGTACTAACACCACAAGACATAGAGGCATGTATCATTAGTCCAGAAAGGACAAAAGCAATGATCTTCTCTGACCTCTTGTACTATGCGGGCCACTTAACTTCCCCAAATCCAAGCATTTTAAGTAGAGCAAATCTTTCAGAAAAACATTCCATCTTAATTTTAAAATTTCCACTGGTGTAGAAAGTGCCACAACCCTTGGCAGTTTGTTCCAAAGGTTAATTACATTCCCACAGAAAAATGTGCACCTGATTTTTAATCTGAATTTGTCCCTATAAAACTTCGAGCCTTCAGAGCCTGCTATTTAACAGACTGAAGAGGCTTCATTTTAAAAATGGCATTCCCCATGGAGGCAATTAGTGTGGGATTATCTCACTCAACGTTAACCACGCAGAAATGAAGCATCTTGTCTCACCCAGTGTTTGGGGATCTTTCTGTAACCAATTGAGAGAAACAGGTGCTACCTGAGGGCAATCCATTGCAGCTATCCCAGTACAGGATTAGTTGCTCACTGGAGATATATAAATTCTGCACTGACTGAATAAGGGGACAAAGTAGTGAGTTTAAACACTATTTTTGTCATTTGCATGGACAAAATGGGACAAAACAAATCCCATCATTCTGGACTGGGATCAGCATACTTCATTAGTCTTCTGTTTTCTGAAGGAAAATAATTCCTTGAGCTCTTCATCATAAATCACCTCTTGCAGTTCCTTACATGCTCTTTGGGGCATTCTCCCAGCTACTCAGCTTATTAACATCCCTCTTGAGATGGATTCACAATGGGAATGCCAATATTAGCAATAATATAAACCCACCCTGCTCAGACCTGACATTCCCTTCTGAACATGCAATTATAACCCTTTTAGGTACCATACTGCACTGGAAGTTTTATTTCACTGATTATCCACCTGTAATGAGTTCAAAGTACTTTTAAAAGTTACAGCTGTTACAGTAAAGTCTATAAAGCCAACTTTTGCTGTTTCTAGACAAAAAAAAAATAGATTTTGTCCAAAACATCTCGCTTATCAGCAACACATTCATTTTAATAATGTCTACTTTCCCAATGTCTGTGTGGTCTGTAAGTGTAGTCCATATAAGCTATATAATCTATAGGGACTGCTTTTCTTTTTTCAGTATGTGTTTAGAAATGTTAAATAGCTTTGGACCCAGAACCATTCTCTGCAGGATTCCAGTGGTGACATACTTGCTCAGTGAATATTCCCCATTTACAATTACATACTGAGATGTACCAATTAGCTGGTTTTTAATGCATTCGATGTTTGCTGCAATGATTTTGTAGCATTCTCCTTTATTAACCAAAATGTCAGGTGGTACCAAGTCAAATGCCTTACAGATATCTAAGTACATTACATCAGTGCCATTACCTTTCTCAACCAAGCTTGTAATCTCATAAAAATGATATCAAGCCGGTTTGACAAGATCTATTTTCCATAAACCCATGTTGAAAGGCATTAATTATATTACCTTCCTTTAATTCCTTATTAATCAAGTCTCATATCAGCTGTTCCAGTATTTTGCCTGGGATCGATGTCAGGTTGACAGGCCTATAATTACTCAAGTCATCCCGTTTAACCTTTATAAATGTTGGCTCTATATAAGCTTTCTTCCAGCCTTCTGGAACCTCCCCAGGGCACCAAGATTTGTTGAAAATCATCATTAATGGTTCACAGAGCTCCTTTTCAAGATCTTTCAAAATCTTCCATTACCGTCTGCAGCCTCTGCTGTGACCATACGTCATTCTTGCTGCAAAAAGGTCTGGGAGATCCATGAGACACTTACTGCATGTTTCAGTACCCAAATACCTATGCAAGCCTGGTTGCCAGCAAGCTGCTTAAAGAAAGGAAAACAGTGAAATAAAAAACCCCATCTTTTCCCTACTCTCTGCCCCTGAGCACTTTAAATATAATTTCTGCACATGAGAGCATATAAATTCATAAGAATGTTCATCACATAACACTGTCTGGAATAAAACATCTTATGATCCCACCTCAAACTCAGAAAAAGGGGCCATGATTCCAAGGAATGCCCCAAATTTCTCCTGAGAAGCATGCCTAGTGCTGTAGCACAAGCCTGGTCCCACACTCTCTGCAGCATCCAAACCCCTGATGTGCTGGACCTTTTGCCCTTTCAAGGTGCAGTTTTCCCTCTATCTGCATCCTGGCACAGCTGAGGTGAAATCAGGCTAGGGCCGTACCCCAGCAACATGATTCGTTCAATTAGTTTGTAAATACACAATACTGATAAATTCTACATGAAAGAGACTGGCATATGTGTGTGTGTGTGTGTGTGTGTGTGTGTGTGTGTGTGTGTGTGTGTGTGTGTGTGTGTTTGTATGTGTGTGTATAAAGTCCCGTCTGAAAGAAAAGCAACTACCAGGAAATAAACAAAACAATGACGTAGTGTACCACTTTCAAAAATGAAATATTTCAAATACTGAATTGTAGGATGTTTCCAGAATGCTGACATGTACAGATGGGACACTGAAACATTGTCAGTAGTGAATACTGAGTTTTTCTGGTGAGAGAATTGATATTTTGGTGGTTTGATTCATATAAAATGCCATAGCAGAAATATATCCTGTTGTAATTTTTTAACATCCTTGTTAAAGTCTATTTTTTCTGCTAAGAATTTGTTTTGTGGATATCCAGGCAGCCCGTCTTCTTACAGACTGGAGATCTGCTCCCATTCTCCATGAACTCATGGCCTCTGTGTGGCAGGCAGAAGGGGTGTTTCCAATTCTAAGTGTGCATGCCCAATTTAACTTTGCCGGTAATTTAGCTAAGTTGTGCACTGAGATTTTTTGGGAACAAGTAATAAAATGCATGGACAATTTTCCACATAAACATTTTCTGAGGTACTTGCATGCTATCTGAATTCTCTACATGTTCATTCTCACAGATGAAGCCCCTGAAGTTTTTGTTTCTGTTGGTTTTGGTATTTTGTTCAGGGATCCTTGAGATTAGTTAATGAATTAATTATTTTCTAAATTGCCCTGTGCCAATACAACTTGTAGGCAGGAAGCATGAAGGGAGGGTTTTTTGAAAAGCTGAGTGAAATCAGCAGAGTAAGTTCAGATGTGAGTGTATCTACACAAACATATATACACAAATCTATATGTAGGTAGAATTATAAATATTTATGTTTGTATGCACGTGCATGTGTAGAATGTCAGTTGTTAGTAATATTTTTGGACAAAGAAAATCACCCCAAATTTAGAAGGGTAAAACTAAGAGAAAAAAAAAAACAAACCTTTAAATTAATGAAATCTTTAAAATTAAGTCATACCAGGTGGAATATGTTTTGAATTGTAAAGGTGTGTTAAGTGAAAGAATAACTCCAAAAATATTGTATTATTAAAGAATAAACCAACCAACCAAAAAAAGATATATTTCTTAGCTGATATCTCAGATCTGGTTACTTCACTGAAATAGGTGCAGCAGAAAGAATCCTTACCAAGAATAGAAACCAAAGTGATTTGATGCACAGGCTTTCTTCCTTCAGTACTGCACGTTAGTTCACATGAACATGAGCAGAAATGAGTGACAATGCATATTCTACATGGGATAAATCTGAGACTCCTAAATAAATTCACACAGTAAAATTAAAACTGGAAGCACAAATATTTTACATTTCATATATTTAACTTGTAGAACAGACTCTGTTGGAGGATGTTACTGAGAAAAATAACCAAGGAGATGGTTAAAAAGGCATCAATGGAATAATGATTATATGAACTGAATTACCACTAGTTACAAAAACCTATATAAATATTATAAATCAGGGATTTTTAACTTGATATCCATATTTTGGATCTTACCTTTATTCCAGGGCTATTTGTGCCATCATTGGAGGCAAAATATCTAATCAGATAAACTGAGGGCTCATGACATAAGTTTTCACTGTTTATGCAGCACCACACAGCTAAAAGTGTACAGTCACTTCAGATAAACCTGTTAGCCACACCAAAGCCATGCAGGGATAACACTCCCCTTATTGAAAGAGCATTGCTGACACAGCTGGGGCAACCAGCTCCAGGCAACAGCTCTACCTGAGCAGCATTTGGGACCCTGAGCTAAACCAGACAGGGTTTCAGTGTTTGCACTGGCCTGTTCACAAATGCATCAGTCACAAATAAAAGTTACCTTTTTGGAGGCTTTGTTTTGGCAATTCACAGCTGAGGAACAACAGTCACAAATCATAAATTTCATACCTTTGTCACCAGGATTTCAAAAAATCCACAGGGCTCTTGTTTGGATGCAAATCTGAGTAGTTGCACCCCCTGTGATGAACATCAATAAAACTTGTAAAAGGTTTTCATTTTGGCAGCTACTGTCAAGGTAAAACTTTCTTTTAACCCTCTCCATGTCTTTCTGGGGAAGGCTCTGCTTCTTCTGCACAGAGGTCTTGGCCCCACCTCTTGTACCTGCATCTTTGAAGCCTAACAGGAAAATAGGAAGTTAGTGATGTTTTTGGTTTTTTTTTCCCCAAGCCCAAAACATCCCTTTATTGCTTTGCAGTAACTGCTAGTACCCTGTGACACACTGACAAAGGTTGCCTTTTCCCACAAATGCCTCAGAATAATGAGATGTGACAAATTAAACTGCATTTGCCTTTTGTCTAGCATCATTCTATTTTAAATTATTTTTTATTCTATGTTTAATGTGCTTTACAGCTTAATGTTGGCAGCCCAGGTGAGTAAAGTTTTCTTCAGGTCCACAAACCCACTATTGACAGACTGCTGCCGAAAGGAGCTCATCCCTACAGTCCCTCAATGCAATGGGGAGCAGGAACCAACAGATCCCCACTGCAGACCCAACCAAGCACGTTGTCCCCAGCAGGAGAATTAACAGCAGAGGTCTAGGTTGGAGTTTGAGAAGCAAATTCCCACAAGGAGCTGTGCTGGACATTGTCCCAGAGCATTTGGGTGAGATCACCCAACAGGGCACCACACTAAGTGCTCCTGGGTGCACCTGGAAGGAGCAGGGTGAACCACAGTAGCCTTGATGGGAACCTCAAAGAAACCAGGGCTGTGGAGATTTAGTAAGACATGGGGGCCTCCACAAAACACCTCCTGACCCCCAAATCCTCACCTCTCTGGAGGCTGTATACTCCTCCTCCCCAAGCAAATAAAATGCTGAAGAAAACTAGTTTCCTCCTGTGCTATTTTCCCTCTGTCCTTCAGGCTGGCCCTGCTCAGCCTCCACATTCAGGCAGTGTGCGTTTCCTCTCGAGCACATTTAAGGAGCACAGACATGATCATTTAAGTGCAGGCTTTACTTAGCTATCCTTAAGAACACAAAATAGGCCCAGAAAAAAAAGACGGTGTCTGTATGCTCATTAAAACGCTTTCAGCCCAGGGCAAGGATTTGATCAAAAGGATTCCTGCCAATGGAAGGGCATGCTGGAGCCATTGTAAGAAGTTATGTGCGAGCGTCTGCCTTCCTTTCCTTTTCTTTCTTGTGCCCTGTCCCTTCCACTGCCACCTCCAATCTCTTTTCTTCCAGCTGGGGGAACAGAAGAGATTTTACTTCCTTGATGACAATTGTGTCCTTTGAGCAGCCAAAGCAAAAGGCACTTTGAGTTCAAATGAGACTGTGACTTAAACCAATATTAGCCAAGACCAACACATGTTTATTGTAATATAAGTAACCTTCATTCTGATCAGCAGGTTTTCCTCACCCCACTGCAGTTTTACTCATTGCCTCTTTCATTCTTCCAAAATGAATAAATGAAATGGCTGCACATTTTTATTCACAGCAGTGGGTTTCAGAACTTCAAATCAGAGAGGCGTTTTGATTTTAGAAATAAACTCCAGAGGAAACAGTTTCAGCCAGAACTTTCATATATTTTTTTTACCAGTTTAAGGTAACATCAAAACTCACCTTTCCAAAAAAATGAAACCTCACAGCATTCTTTTAATCCAAATTAAATAAAGTGTCATCCCTGTGTCCTCTTCCTTCATATTTAGAGGGAAAGAAAACTATCCTGCCCATACTTTAATGGTTTTGTCTGCAAATCCTAAATGCTCTGCTGCTGCAAATTTCAAATGATCTTATACAGCCAAAGTCTCTTTGGTGTCAGCAGCTGCCCAGGTAGCAACACAACCACGAGAACGCTGCTGATCAGAACAATGAATGCCTGATCTACAGATGTCATATCAAGGTAGAAATCTTGATGAGCATTGTAGTGACATTACAAAGTGGATTACACATGCTGTATCTGGGTCAGAGAAGGAGTTATTTCAGTAAGGTCAACAAAGTACTTCTGGCCAAACTTATTTTTCAACATTTTTAGAGATAGGCTTTTGTTTGTTACTTCATGTTGCACCTAATAACAATGCTCTCTCTGTTCCCCTATATCAGCCTGGCAGCAAAGTTAAAAGGAAGGCAAACACTCCCATGCCTGGGGTCATGCAATTTCAGAGATGGGTTCCAGCTCCCTGCTCTACTTTCCTTCATGACTGGGGGCCCAGCTGCTGGTGCCCAGAGAAGCTTCTGAGCTACACGGTCAAAGTGTGTGTCACTTGTGTCCCTCTCTCCCTGCCTGCACTCTCCACCATGTGAGAGGATACAATTAGGACTTTCTTGCTTTCCAGGTGTGTTGGTGCTTGTCAAAGAAATAAATATAACAAGGCTGTAAGGTCCTCAGCTGCTCCAGCCCATGGATAGAACAGGTACCAAATGCCTTTTTTGGGATGTGTGGGTCCCTACCCGGCAAAGTGGTCACAGGACAGCACAAAACACACCTCAGCTTCAGCCATCTTTTCCAGAGATGGACAACAGGCCAAAGGCTAAGGTACCATCCCTGAATGACAGAATGGCAGACAGGAGATGAAGTTGCCCTGTCCAGGGAATGTGCCATTTTAAAACTGTTGGTTTACAGTACTGTTGGTGAGAGGAAGCAATACCATTTTTTTTTACTGTACCAATGCCTTTTCTTGCCTAATTTTGAAAGTCTTTTTTTTTCTTTTCTTTTTTTCCAAAATTTGGGGCAAACCAAATACCAAATGTAGGTCTTGATGTCTGACATCTTATGTTTCCAAATTCAATAGGCTCCCTGAGATGCTTGCAGCTGCAGACAAAATTGGAATGACTGTCCATCCCTTTCAGCTGCACTGGGACTCTCAATGCCAGTAGCCCTGCAGCACTGAACCTCCTGGCTCCTCAGCTCCCCTGCAGAGGACACACTGGGTCGTGTGCCTAGCCTGGTATGACTTGGGCAAGATGTGCATGCTAAAAATATTGCTATGAGATTGTCAAGAGAGCAACACCCTTGTGTTGGAAAGAGAGACTTTTCAAGGCAGTATTTCAGCTCCATTAGTCCTTATCCAACTCAAAAGCTTAGGATGCAACTTGAGGATGCACTAGCAATCCCACCTGATAATCCACTGGATCTCCTTCCACCATTAAGGGCTTAGAAACTTTTTCCCAGTTTCAAGTCTTGACAGAAAACTAGTTTAATGCTCAAGTATTACTTAGAGTGAACTCAGATAAATTGGCTTTTGGTCAGGTCCTTGCCACCACAATAGCCAGCCTAAAACTGCAGAGGCAGATCTTAAACTGAACCATTGATGTCACCTCTGAACAGCTCAAGCCTAAAAGAAGATATGTGACTAAATATATATCTGGAGATAAAAAATGCTCCACTTATCCGACCTAATTATAAACATAATCCAATTGTGTTGTTTCTATGTTTCTAAGGAAAAAAAAAAAAAAGAACTATTTCTACTCACTTGAAGAAGTGGCAATCCTTATACCACAAACCTGCACATTTCTGTAAGAGTCAAAAATGGAAACCAGATCTGTAACTGAAAGCTGTAATTATCAAGGCTAACCTTTCCTGACTGAGAAACGCAAATGAAAAAAAGATAAAAACTCAAGTTAAGAAAAAATGTTCAAAAGCTTAAATAATTGAAAGCAAGCAAAATTGTTTGGGTTTTTTTTCCCAGTTGCTATCCGGCATGTCAAAAAACCTGTGAAACTGTATGAGGGTAGCTAGAAGTCTATGCTGTATTTATTTCTCCATGATGACAGTATACTTTATTCCAGAACAGTGGTACATGTGTCAGACACATCTGGCTCCACAAGGGTATGATCCAACACCCAAGGAGCACAACTAAGATTATCCCATTGCCTTCTCTAGGCATTTCTCCAAGCTGGTACCCTCTTGGTGCTGCATTACTTCCCTTAATGGATAATTCTCAGTTCACATCTGTGCTCTAAAACATTGCTGGTGGTACATAAAGAACGAGTTTATTTGCTTTTATTATGGTGTATGGTTCACATTCTATCAATATAATCCAAGGTTTAAGTTTGATGTTAAATAATCGACCTGTTTAAGGAGGGAAAGTAAGCTCTCCCCCCGCAGTGTTTTAATAAAGCTTTACCACATCTATAAATAACAGGCACAATTTGTTTCCATTAGGAAGATAAGCTTTCTTCAAAGCAGTTCACTGTTTAAGGCTTTAAATTTTGCCAGCACTTGCACAAGGTTGCAACAAACCTTGACTTATTTACAGAGAGATGTTGAGAGGAGATAAAGCCACTTAATGATCCACCAGTTCTTGCTAAATACATTTTCCTTCCATGCCCTCTCTGAAAGCAGGTAGGATAGCATCATTCTTTGGCATATTCTTAAAGTACTTGAACTAAAGGTTTTACAGAACAGTTCAACAAATGGGGCTTATGACTTCTCTGACTAAATCCTCTAAGCACTTAGGGCTAACAACAACAACAAAAAAGTCCTTAGGCATTTATTTGAAAATAACAATATCGTAAGAATAGAAAAGGGGACAACAATGGCATAAACAAAACAAAAGTTTGATTTGCTTTGCTGCCTCATTCAAGACCAGGTGGTTTCTGTGACAGAAACCGTCAGCTTTCAGTTTTTTGAACTTTTGTCAGGTGCACAGCAACAACAGCAAAAAACTGCCCCAAATGCCCCAAGCTTTGAGAAGAAAATATTCCCATCAACAGAAACATTTGACCTCTGCTTGTCTGAGTGCATTCCAGCCTCTCTCTTTTTTGTTCATAAGGACTCTGCTTGAATGGACATCAGCTCACAGCAAGGACTGACTTAGTAAAACCAATATGTTGCAATAGGGAAATGTATTTATCAGAATTTCCCCTTCCCTTGTGTTCAGTTTTGACTTGAACAAGATAAGAGTGGTTTGGGTTGTTTTTTTCTTTTAATTAAGAAAGACAAACAAATAAAAAAAGCAAAACAAAAAACCACAAGAAATACAAAATCTAAACCAACCAAACAAACCAAATCAAACAAAAAAAAACCAACCAAACAAACAAACAAAAAAAAACCAACAAGCAAAACCCCCACAAAAATACTCTCCAGATCTCATTTTTTATCATTGCATTTGGTACAATTCCCAGGCTGCCTAGAAGTACCCCTCTCTGCTCACCTTAGAAATGTGCAACTACAGGTAGTCTGCTGAGCCACTTTGCAGGCCCTTGGAAGTCACTGTTAAGTGTCCGTGTGCCTTGGTTAAGGACAACACTGCTGCCCAGGAAGCAAGAGAGGAGTCTCCCTCCATCTCCCTCGCTTCGTCTCCTCTCCCTGCAGTATTAGAGGTGGCAATCTCTTACAGAGACAATTTGGAGGTAAAAATCAGCGTTGACTGCTCCAGCTCTACAGGGGAACTCGAGGTTAAGAAGTGAGGGAGAGTTTTAACTTGGCATAATTTCAGCTTTGTGTGTGACTGGTGGTGGCTGCTGCAGGTGAGGCAGGTTCTGAATCCAAAGGATCTTGTAACTCCTTCTTAACTCTTCCTTTAGCAAGGAAGGTGAGCACCTGGAGCATTAGTCATCACATATCTTACTCTAGATTCCTCCCTCTAGGTACTGCCTTGGCCATTTGCCTGGGGAAATGCATCTCTCTCCCCACGTGAAGTGAAGCTGACCAGGACAAGGCCTTTTTTCCCAGCTGGCTGATTTGCAGTGAAAGCAAAGCAATCAGCAGGGTCTGTTTGCAGACAGGGTTTGAGAAAATCCCCCTTTCCCCCTCCCACAGGTCCTGCGCACACAAGGGCCACATGGGAAACAACAAACACAACGTTAGTCATTTCCTCCGTGCTGCCAGCTGCTGAAGGTTTGCATAAGAAGAACCCTTGGACTTCAGATTATTTCTTAAAACACCTCTCGCCCCAAATCTTTCAGCAAACAAATGCTGGACTGGCGCCAGTGAGGCCAGTTGAGTCCTGTTCCCTGGTGTGCCCTGCCACCCTCCTTGCCATCACTGCCTCCACACGCTCCCCTCCTCACCCCACAACCCCATGACACACCTGCTGTCTGCCAGGGACTGCATTTTAGAAGCCTTCTGCCTCTGCTGCAGATGCAGGGCAGATGCTCGGGTTTAGACGCTTTTTTTGTGATCAGTACTTAGGTGATGGTGGCATCTAAAAACTTCAGTTATAGATCAGGGCCCATGTGACACTGCATGGCTGAGTGACAAAGGAGACAGCCTTTGCCCCCAGAAAACAGACAGTCAACAAGCCAGTAGGAAATGACCTGTGGGGAGAAAGGGAAACGGGTGGCACGAGCCAATAATGAAAAGAACAGATTTAGCAATAAGTTAAAGCTTCAGCCTCATAAATAAGATTGCAATTTTGATGTGACCCCTGCTCCTGAATCAGGAGGTGAAAGCTTCTGATCATTATCATCATCACCACGATCATTATGCTTCTGACGCTCTCGAGCATTTTGTCTTGTCTCTCATTTGTTCTGGCCTGAACCTGTTTCCTCAAGCCTTCCTTTGCCCTCCTCAGGGAAACATATGCTTGGAGAGACCTGGCGCAGGCTTCCACTGCTCTGAGTAATTCCTGTGCTTTAGTATACGATAGTTGTTATCCCTGAGATCACCATCATGTTTGAAGCCTGCTGCCTCATCTCCTCACACCCAAGTGGAACATGTCCTCAGGCAGGTGGGAGGATGGCAGCATGTCCTGATGCTGTGCCCACACACAAACTTCTCCCCCGTGTTTTGCTGCAGGATTTCCACAATGTGGAGCAGAAAGAACCAAAATGAAGACCACAGGAAGTAGGATGGAGTTCACCAGGAAGTCATCTCCTGGTCCTGTTGGCTGGCCCTAGCTGGTAAGATCAGTCCAGGGTCATAGGCCTGTTGGAGAGCATTAGAGAGTTTCAAACAAAAAAGAAAACCAAACCTGAGTTTCTGCAGCTGATGCAGTCTCTCTGGTCCCTCTGTACACTGTATTCTACCAGAAACTTTCATTTCTTGCCTTATTCTGTAGCCCACATAAGCTTTCTTCTTTCTTGGTTTCACTTCCTGGGAAGTTTGATATTGGGGTTGAGTAGTCTTAGGCATCATGCTCATCTAGTTTAGCCTACAAATGTGCCTCTCCTCTTTGTAACCACTTTATCCCTTTGACCACATTTTCTATTTCTTGCTTCTACCAAAATATTTTGGTGGAATAGTACATTGCAAAATCTGCATCACTTATCTTAACAGGAAAGGCATGTCCTGCTTCAGCCCTAGTTATAAGGAAGGTACTCTTTGGAAAATATGTTTTGACATGGGGCAAGCTCATAGGAGCTTTCTGATTTTATTTACTATTTGTTTTTCTTCCTCCCCAACCCCCAGCATCACAACCCCAGGAAGTTATTTTCTGTAACCATCCTCTTACATGAGCACAATGAAGCAGTGAATTTGTTAATGTTTCTGGCTATGTCTACCTATGCTGTCAACAAATCACGTTCACCATCTGATCTTCTTTACTGATCTTCTGTTCTTTACATACTTGAACACTTTCTTATTATTTATGTTACCCTCCTCTGCAATCTTACTGCACTTTTTTACCTGTTCTTGCCTTATCACTGTTTATTGTCTCATTTTGCAGTCATACTTAGAATCTCTTTATAAGATCTCACATGCAGCACTTCTCACATATTTGTTACATATTTGTTCATTAATCATTGGTCTTGGAGGAAAAGCAATTTTCTTTGCTTGCTTCCCTTTTGGAGCTACATCACAGATTTCTCCATCTTTGCTTCCTTCTAAAAAAAAATTATCAGTGTTAATATCAAAATTTTAATCTTATCTCAAGCTGACCATGGATTTACACTCCTCAACAGAAAACAGCTTGCCAGGAACAAAATAAATGAAAATAAATGATGAAGACATACAAATATGGGCTTCCATGGTGAAAACTCTCTGCCAGGCTCCTGTGGTCTGTGGGTATTGCCTCAGAACAATATTCTTGGTCTCTTACAATAAACTCTGTATCTAGGCTTTACAGTCTTCTTTTACTTTGGGTTCTGGTCTCTGCCTTATATCTCCTCATTGCTGGTCTTTTCCTACCTCCCCATCTCTTCATATAAGTGGGAAGAGTGGGTAAAACTCAGCACACAAGTACAGACAGGGACACATGGAGATACACAGGCTGAGCTGTACTCTGATATTCAGCCATCAGATTCTGTTGGTGTGCTAGGACTAGAGTGCCAAATACATCGGAACAAAGGCTATTTACAAAATATTCACACCAAAGTTATAGATGCTAATCTTTGTAACCACACATGCTGCTGAAGGCTGATGAGATCTAAACATGTATTCCAAAGCATGAGGGAGTACCCTAAATATAACTCCTGTGACAACATTATACACTGATGTGTCTTTCAGTACTCATAGAAAAGGGCAGCTGCTCAAGCCAGTATTGTTTATGTGTGAAGAGACTTTCCATACTGTATTTTTGGATTCTCTTATTCTGTTATTTCTTGTGAATTTGGGAAATAGCCTTTGACTTGATTGCTAGATTAGGAATCACTAAGGTGAGTAGGGTTTTATCTGTGTAGACCAAGATAGACCATCAGCCACTTGTGCATTTTCAAAAATCATGGGGCACATTACTTGCTCAGAAAGCAATGGAAAATTTCATAATTTTTGTTCATATATATGTATATCTTAGTATACTATACTATATCATCTCATTTGCTAGATGTTCCTTAATATTGATCAATGAGTGACCAAAGGAAACAAAATCTCAAGCATTCTTACCAAAATTCACCAGAAAACATTCAATTCAATGATCTAAGCAATGCCTTTCATCAACGCTGACACTCTTTATTGATAGGTACTGAAACAGATTTCAAGGGAGGATCCCAGACAGCCAGAAGCCCAGTGAATATGGCAGTAATGAAGGAGGTAGGAGACAGTCTGAGTCCCTGCTTTGCCTAATGTAATCAGGGACTTGTTGCTCTGACATTGCAGGCTGACTGTAAGCTTCATCTGGCCCCTTGTAGATGCCTTCAATCCAGGCTTCTACATCTGAGCTCACCATCCATACTGCCTTATGGCTGCTGGAGAGATGCAGGAATTTTTAGTACATGTTACTCAAGCCCCAGAGTATGAAGTACGACTGCTGCTCTCCATCAGTGGAGCCAGAGGGAGTGAATCAGAGGGAGAGCTCTACCCTGCACACCCTGCAGCTGAGAAAGAACCCTCTGGACACTCAGTCAGCTCCACAGGATCAAACAGTTTGAAATAAAGGTAGATGGGCTCATCCCACCTCCTACACATATGGTCACCTACCTGGGTCAGTGGCTGCCTTTTCCAGGTGCTTCCTGCTGCCATATCCAACTTCATCTGCTCTACTCTGCTGTGTGCAGATCACTCGCACAACACATGGTGAGTTTTGTGGGTGATGCCATGTCCTGGTCTGCTCTTCTGCTTGCTTCTCTTGCTTTAATCTGAGGTGAGTGATGCACTTCACACCTGGCAAGCTCATTCTCTAGAAAGTCCACACCAGGTCATGTGCTCATATTTTAGTTACCACGCTGTTTTTCATGCTGTGGTTATATACACATTAATTTCCACAGTCCCCTAAGCAGCTTCATGGCAATCAGGTACTGCCAAATAATTCCCTTTAACTGACAAAAAGTTTACACTTTTCCATCCTAGGGGCTTGTCATATCACCTGTGGTATTTAGTGGGGTTTAGTACTTTTCAAGTGAGGTATTTTTCCCTCATCTACTGCTGTTAAAAGAGAAGAAAAAGCTCATCACATTCTTAATGCCATTGTTTCCTAGCCTGATTAAATCCTTCTTCATTCTTGCTTTTTGGGATAAGAATGAGTTTTCTTTAGTGTTTCTACTTTTGCCACAGTGACACTTATTTCTTCAGAGCGCTCATGCCATAGGAAACTCAAGGCTGAGTTTTAGAAATGGAGCACCAACTGATATACTGACATACCTGAGAGGACCAAGGTGTAAAGGTATTAATATAGCTGCCAGGGACAGCCAGACAGCCTCATAATTTAGAGCAGTGCCAGGGCTGTTCTAAAATATGCAGGTGTTCCTGACCCCCACTGAACTCTCCATTAGCCAAGGATCATTGCAACTATTAGCCTCTGCGTATTCCCTCACTAGGCTGAACTAGGATGAATTTCAATTACTGCTCCATTCCCTTCCCTTCCAGCTTTATAGTCACGTTCAAGAAATATCCCCTATCACATTTCCAACACATTACAATATTCCAGTCAATTTTCATTAGCACAACTTTCATTTGCTTGAATTTCTTCCTGTGTCTTACGTGTTTGTGTTGCCTCTTCTTGCACATTTTTTTTTCTGGTGATAGACCGTGTCACTGGATCCTAACTACTCCCCAACTTCAACTTCATTGATCGAACTTGGCACGTTTCCTAGAATTAGGACTGTGTAGGCTCAGACTACACAAGCTTGGCTGTTCAGCTGGCCATGTGAGATGGCAATCTTGCATTACTTCTGGAAACCCATTCCACCACTTCACTTCTGCATCGTGGCTGTCCCAATCAATAGCTGAGTAATTAAAATCCCTCATGATCAATGTTCTAGCTGTTTTACAGACTTCTCTTATCTGTAAAAACATTTCCCAACCTACTTTCTTTGCTTGCCCTGGGGGTCTGTAGCAACATCCAGGAACAGCATGACTGCATTCATTGTCCTTCCTCAGCTTCTGCCCAAACAGTCTCTGCTCTGACAGACAAAACATTTATAGTGTTTCCTGCTCTGGACGTGGGTATACACTGCTGTCTTTGCTGTGATTGAAGAACACAGCCTGACCCCTTAGTAAACTTTGCATCTCCCTACTCTGTTTTCAGTCCATTCTAGCTCACACATTCCAGGAATATCACACTTAGCCTTGGAAATGCATGTTTTCAATTGCTGACCTTATTAATATGCTCACAGCATTTGTATAGAAGCTATTTTCTCCTCCCACCTTTGCTTTACATTCTCATTATCTCCTACAACGACAACCAGCGGATACATTACCGAGAGATCCATGCATTCCCTCCTTTAAATTCTTCTCCTCCCACACCACTAATCTAAAAAAATGGCTAGATCATTTCCTTATTAGTGGACAATCTGTTTGCTCCCATAGGGTGTAGAATAATACAGGCCATCTCTCCTTTGCCATTTTGCTTTCTCTGTTTTGTTATTTACAACATGTCAAAGTCTCACATTTCTCATTCTCCTGATCCCCCCCCAATCAATCTAATCTCTTAATTTTACTGTGCTAAAATGAGCCACTTGCATACTGGAAAATACCTTTATGCTGCTTTATTCTTCCACGGGCCAGCCAGGGTGTGCAAGGCTTTCTTTTTACAAATACCTGTATGTCTTCCCTCTACATAATTTATAGAAATCACCATCCATTATGCTAGACTTGTTCTAAAGCTTTTTATCTGCCATAACCCACTCACTAAAAATTCCCTATCCCTTCTCTGAGAAGCATTTAAGTTGTGTGCATTTGTGTGAGGATTAGGTGTTTTAAACAACTGTCTGCAACATCAACTCTGCCACCAACTCTTCTCTGATCTAATTGTGCTGCAGATTTCCCTATGCCCATTTCATCATTTTGTGAGATCATGTCTTCTTAATCATTAAAACTCTGGGAAATGTTCAAGGCACTGGCACAAGCCCCCCTCTCTTTATTACACTTATTCCCTCCTTTACTACCACTTTTCAGTTACCCAGACACTGTCCTTTATATCCTCCTGCTTCTGCTGGAACAGGGCTGCTTCTCCAGCACAGGGCTGTGCTTCCAATGCACTCATCCTGCAACTTGCTCACAGCTGGTTCTCCTCCTCCTCTGTCACTCCTTCAGAGTATGAAACCAGCCATCTGTCATCAGTGAACCTCTCATATTCATTGATCTTCCCCAGCACATCAACCTGTCTTTCTAATTCCACTCTCCAGTTTCTTGGTGCCACAGCAACTGGCTGTGTGTGTACATACGAACGTGTGTGCACACACGGGGCATTGTTCTGCCTTTGCCAGTCCCCATGTTGAAAACACACAGCAGCTGAAAAAAAGGAGTCTTTTTTTTTTCTGAATTTTTTTTTCTGAAACCAGGGCAAGGAGAGGATGACTGCAATTCAGTCACAGACAGTAACAGACAAATTGCACATTATTTCAGGAAACAAGGAAGAAAGAAGCATTCAAAAATAACATGGAGAATCCATGATTCTTGAGGAGCTGCATTTATGAGGAGTGGTGGCCAGCCAAGCACCACAGCTCCTGGAGAATGTGCTGTGATGACTTACAGAGTTTCTTTTCCCTTCTAGCATGAAGTGCGGTGCAGGGTGGGGTACAGAAACAGAGCTGTGCACTCTCCTTTCTCTCTCTGACCAATATGGATCCATTCTCTTTCCACACCACCCCCAAATCTTCTTCTTACCCCAGCTGTGGTCCATTCTCTCACCCTTGGACTGTGGACTCTTGTGCTGTGCTTGTACAGAGTCAGTTCAGTGGTCCTGCCTCATGGCTAGTGCTGGAAGCCACAATGGAGTGATAAACAACAAAAACAACAGTAATAACACAAATATCAAGTCACTGTGAGGTCAGTCCTTCCACAATATAAGTAAAGCCAGAAGGAGCTACTATTCTTATATGGTTTACAGTGTTGGGGTTTTCTTGGACCTCTTCTAATAGCTAAGCTTAGGTCCAAACTCTACTTGTGCCACTAACTCAACCCCAGACTGTTCAACAGAGAAATCAGGCTGGCTGAAAGTAGCACCCAGGCTTTCTGGTTTCTTGGATCTATTTCTCTTAGAAGGTGCAATGAAGTCTTCTGTTTTATGCACATAGTCTTGCTGATTTAAATCAGATCCTAGCATGACAGTGGCTTCTGTTCTTGCATGGCACAAAGATGTTTATGTTTCCAAAACAAAAAAAATCTATGAAAATGTGATTAATCTCCTTTCACTTCCACTAAATCACACTGCAGTCTTGTGTTTTCCCTACAGCTGATGACATCAAATTAAAACCTACAGAGGCAATACATCTCACATCAAATATCATAGGCCTCTTTGTAATTGTTGCAAAGTTCTTGTGTGTCAGCCTTCCTGCTGCATATGAACATTGTATCCCTCTGCAAAAAATCACTGTGACATTTTTGGCAGAAGATGTTTACTGCACATGATCAGGGCGGATTGTTTTTTAAACCTTGGTTATCTTGTCTGAGTTCTTTTCCCCTCAAAATTCTAAAACCGATTAAAACATGATCAGCTTATCTTTGTCAAGTTCCATCATTATGGTAAGACACCTTTGCTGTTGTCCAATGGAAAGAAGAGGCTTTTTGTAATACTCAAAGCCCTTGTTTTGCACATCTATGCCCTACCTGACTTTTTCTTGAACGTCAGCCTTAACTGGTACCTGTAATCTTGCTAATTCACCTACAGAAATTAGGAGAAAAACACTTGGCCTATGAGGAAGATGTTTCTTTATATATAATCCATTTTCTTTACCAATTATACCCAGAAATTCTTGTTTCTCTGAAAAATTGTGAAGAAAAGGAACTTCCCCATTTAAGAATTCAAGCCTGTCTCTCAGGCTTTGGTAAAACTTCTCTTGGATTTCTCCCAGGACCACCTCACCCTGTTTCTCTTACATCCAACCATCTGCTCAACACCCGGATCCTCACATTTGCAATGAAAAATGCTTTGGCCTGCATGAATTCAAGTTGATTGGCTTCTCCTGAAGCCTAATTCCTTAGGTGAAGCCTTTCCCTGTCTTTATCTTTCTTCATAAGGAAAACTTTCTCCATGTAACACCAGTGATATGTGGCTGCAAACCCATTTGCCTTAATGAGGTCAGCAACTGCCTGCAGATGACAGACAACTTGATTGCAGCCATTAGCACATTCCAACATGACAAACACATATTTTTAGTGAATATTTTAGCAAAAGGTGCTGGACTAACATTTCTATAAAGCGAGATTCTCTCTTGACCTACAAGGCCACTCTCACACACACATTTTGCCCATGTCCCCCTTGTCACCTACTCATGAATTTGGCAGTCCTGGTGGCCAATTTCAGGCAGCCTCATTTCAGCTGCTTGTCTTTGTGCTTCTACAACTGCCTCTGCTGGCAGGCACAGGTTGCATCTTGAGCTGGGTCAGGGGACTGATCTGGCTGAAAAGTAACAGGAAAAATCCAAGATTGTTTTCAAGAAAGTTGTTTTTCTGAGCTTATTCATCAGAGAGTCATGGTCAATGGATGGGGGCTTCATGCTTCCATAAGACTTGGATGAGGCCTTGTGGAAGTTTTAACTAGTCTAGGACAAATTCTGACACATTCCACTACAGCTGTTCCTTCTTCCCATGTTGTGGATGCCACTGATGACAGTGTCACACATCCAATAAGAAGCTGAGATTTCCCACTTACTTCCTGATAGTTGGCTTTGTTTAAGACTGAATTTAAACAAATTAAACTTTTTTCCTCCCCATCCAGTTTCTTTCAATAAAACTTGTTTCCAAATTTCTGTTCTCACGTTGAAGACTCTTTCTACAAAGTTTCTACCAGAGAAAAACCTGGTTTAACTTTAGTTCCTTCAGTAAGTCCAAGGAATCCACTCATATAACTTGACTGACAAAGACTGTCCATGCTTGCAGATGGTGTACTCAAGCAGTAAGGGAACTCTTGCAACAAAATACAAATGGGACAACCAAAGTAAAGAGAAGAGAGAAGATCAAAAACTCAGTCATGGCCAAAATTATTAGAGAAGTTTTAAGCAAGAACTTTATACAAAGTCATGATGTATAGCACTCACAGGAACCTCACCCACGTCCACTCCTAATCTTTCCAGCTTGGATATGTTGAACTGCCTCAGTCAAAACAAACAGGAGTCCTAAAACAGTTCTGACCAGTTAGAGAAAACTTTCCACAGTTCTTCTTAGGCCTATATTGGATTTTCTGCAGGTGCTCTATTAATTTTTGTAATGGCAGCACACGCCACAGGAGATGTTGTAAGGTGTTCCACCTGGTGGCCCCTGCTGCTCCAGAAGGGTTTGGTCTCTCCTTATCATGCCAGCTGGCTCCAAGGAAATGTCTCAAATAAACATGGGTGTCCCAAACAGCAGAAAAAGACTGAGTTTAAGCAACTGAATTTCTCCCCTGTGCTTGAATGGCTGTTGAAGCTACAAGGTAGCTGTGGGGAAGGGAACACTGTCACCTTTGTCTCCAGGCTCAGACATATGCTGTGGCAGTGGGCACACACAGCAAACCACAGGGAGATGAGCTGCAACAAGTCACACCAAGGGCTCTTTCACAACTCCCCAGCCAAGTAAAAATGAATACCAAGAGATTTTTGAACAGATTCTTTTCTGTAGTTGCAATTCGCTCCCTTCCTCAAAGGCTGACTGTGCCAGAAATGAGGCAGCCCTGGTACCCTGGGAACTTGCCTGGCTCAGCCCAGCCATGGCAGAGTGAAGCAGGGCCTTCTGCTAAGCAGGGTCAGGACTGTCTCTGCACTGCCCTCACTTCTTCTCAGGGACTCTCTCCAGGGATTGTTCTCAATTTCTGTCACACTGGAGCAAGGATCAGCAAGGATCATTTCAATGCCTTCAAGCATGGCACTGATGTCCCAGGGACACAGGGTTTACCCATCCACTGCTTCCACCCTTGAGCAGCAAGGAGCAGCCCCACAAGCCCCACAGCTCCCACAAGTCTGGTTCATCACCACACAGGCTTAAGTGGAGTGCTCTCTACTAAGGATCAATAGCAGCATTACAGCTCCTCAATTCCTCCTCTATCTTCCCACACACTTATGCTTCCCTGCACGTTACAGAAAAGCTTACCTTTGATCATTCCCACTTGTTCCTCCACCTCCCTTTCCCTTCAAAGCTGGACATACAGCCAAGCTCCTTGTAATTCACAGAAATAACCTCCCTGCAGCAACATTCACCCAGAAGTGCACCTATAACTGATGAACACTGCTAGGATGGATGGCTCAGGGAAAAGAGAGAAATATGTGGGCTGTGGGTGGTGGAAGGGAAGAGCTGATGGGTGGAATAGATTGCTAAACAATGTAATTGCTTTTTCTGTTTTGCTGTGGAGGAATATGCAGTTTAGCAACCTTAGCTCAGCTAGTGAGTTTGTGTGTGTGCGTGCGTGTGCAATAACATATAATTAAATATAGGTATTTGCACTCTTAGCTCTGCATTATTTAAATACTCCATTGTAGAGTATGTTGTAGAGTCATACTTCATTTCCACCTATAAAGAATAAACCATGTAACTCACGTGGGTGCCAGAGATCTCAAAAAACTTGTCTCTATAAACTCTGGAGGGAATGCTAAATTGAGCTGAAAACTTTCATTCCAGCATTATGCATCCACTTTTCCTGTTAATCTGTTTTTCCCTCAATCAGAGGATTTTGGGTTTGCTCCAGGCAATACCCTCTCAGGAAACAGAAAGTATGTGATGTGATTCCTGTTCTGGTTTTAAAAGCTACCCAGAAAGAAAGTGTGGGAGGACACAGATTGCATAACAATGATATTTTTAAAAAGGGGAAAACCACTTCAGTTCTGAAGATTTTAGGGGCTCAAGGATTTGTTGTACTCCAATATGTAGAGTCATGAGGGGAGATAAACACCTAAGTAGAGAAGTCAGTTTGGTGTATGAAAGATGGGACTTCATATCTTCCATCTGCTTGCAGTGACTTGAACCTATACATTTTCATTTCCACAGCTTTGTGCTGACCAGTGGCCCATAAAGCAAGCTGGGATGCTGGGGACACTGTTAAAGCTGTTTCACTACACATGGAAGACACTGATATTCACTTGGCTGGAGGAGTAAAGGAACATGGCTTTAAAATTCCCTGGCCATATCAGAGTCCTAGCAGGGACTTGGTTTAGATAAAGCAGACATGAGATTTAGGGAATATCTTCTCATATTTAATCTCAACACAACACATATTGTTAAGAGCTGAGGTGCCCACTCAGAATTCTATCACTATTCATGTAGAGCAAAGTCAGTAACTTGTGCCTCACTCTTACAGCCCAATACTTTGCTTAAAAGACTTCTGACATTAAAACTTCTAAAAGTGGCAGTCTGAAGTTCCTGGATGAAGAAAACACCTTGCAACTTCAGCCACTGGCCATCTGATCTTTGATATGGCCAGCACTGCTGGTTGGGGATGGAAAGACTCACTGCTTAATAACAGGAAACCAGGTCTGGAAGCACCACAGTGCTCCAGGGAATGATACACAGTAGCAGTACAAACTCAAGTAATAGGGCAGAAAAATACTGTCAGATGAGGAAATGTTTGTGAGAATTGGGTATTGGCTAAACAGTTCATTAAATCCTTCATAGTCCCATCATTGTTTCCCATTTCTTGTCTCAGTTCTGTCTCAGCCAAGAACAAGCGGCTGTAAAGCAATTTCCCAGAACCCAGAATGCCAGAATACTTCTCAGTTCTAGTACTTCATTTCTATTTTACTTTGGATTAGTTATGAAGTGGTTGTTTTTATGTGAGTGAAAGAATGTGAACAGAGGATGAAATCAAAGTGTGGTAGAAGTAGCTACAGCTGCCTTAGACTCCAGGGAAAACAGTGCAGTAGGAACAGACATAAAGTTGTAACAGAAGGTATGAGAGAACAGCCAAAAAGTCTCCAGTGTTGGTTTGGATGACAGAGATTGCACAGAACTCTTCCCACAGAAAGCTGTATGTGCCAGCCCCTTTAGCACTCCTGACTTACAGCTAACATGGGTCATCAACAGACAATTCATTTTTGAACAAATCATGATTGATTTCCAAAGCTATGTGTAGGAGGAAGAGGACTGAGCAAAGCCTGTGTGTTAATCATCATTCTGACAAAAGGTGTCTATTTGATCTTTAATACTTGGTCACAGGCTCGATGTGACACAGTGGACATTGCAGAGAGATGATGAGTGTGGATCATATTTCATTATCCATGTGCTCATGTGTACAGAGGGACAGTTCATGCAGCCATCTGCTCTCACTGTGCAGTCATGCAACAGTTTTTCACATCTTTGTCTTCTGATTGGCCTTCTTTCACTCTAATTTTCTGTCTTGTTTGAGCTAAGAAGGACAAATGACTAGAAAGCAGTGCATGCTTTTGTCTGTCAGCTCACAGTATCACAGTAGTGTATTTATACCAGTAGCAGCTCTAAAGCCATTTGCAAGTATGAAACAGGACAGAACAGCCTTAGAGCATCCCTCAAAGTGCTGAAGAGAGTTATTTTTACATTTTTTTTCTCCTTTCCACCTGCACTCTGTGTTGGCATATATGCTTAAAAAGGAGTCAAAAATAAAAACAGGTTATATGCTAACTCTTCAAAGCTGACAAGCGATATGGAACAACCTGTATTTTGACTCTAATAATCCTGTCTTCCACCTCATAATAATAAGTAGGTACTGTCCCTCATCACACCTCTTGCCTCTGTTTTGCAGCCAAAACCCACTCTGGTCCCCAGTTCATGCATACAAAAGTGCTGGTACAAATAGTACCTGCGTCCATTTGAGGTCATTCTTACCAGATGTTAGAACTAATTAGTGCTTTCACAGCTTTTGGACTTTTTTTGCTGGCCACTGCACTTGGTCTAATAAAGTCAGTTAAAACAAAGCAGGTTTGCATGCTGAAGTTCCTTTTCAGCCCAACAGGGAAAGCCTTTGAGGGTATTTTGTCTTTCCCACTCTGTATCAAAACCCTGCAGATTCTCAGACATCCAACCAATCTTAGCTTCATCTTATAACAAAAAAGGTACCAAGAAACCTAAGCTGAGCACATAGATTTGCCTGATAAAATTGGCTAGACAGGGACCCAATGGGAAATCCAGGAGCAGTCTATATTCTGTTCACTCCATGCAATTTTTGTGCTGGATAGACAACTTGCTAACAACCCGTGTGCCAATTGCTTTAAGGAGAGGAAAGGACAGGCTGAGGGATGAAAGGAGACAGCCAGACAGTTATAATTCAGACTTTCATAGAGCTTTTAGACTCAGATGCTCCTGAAATTCATTTATAAAATCATGTGAACTTTCTCACTGAAGGAATATCAGCAGTGATACCATTGTGGGGGAAAGAAAAGATCTCAAGCTTTGAAAATATGACCATAAGTGCTTTGCTGAATAGTGTTCAAGTGGATTTGAAACTAGGCAAAATGAGTTTGTCTGTCCCTACTTAAAACCACAGATTAGATAAGTATGAAAATATTTTCTCTGCTAAGCTATCAGCACTTGGCTTCTCTTTTAATTATAGTCAAATAATGTAACAAAGGGCAATTTCCATAACATTTATTCTAACAATTTCTTTCATTTTACATCACAAAATTATTCTGAACTTTTATCAGGACATGTACAACACCTACTACTTTGTACTTTACCTTGATGCTGATGCCTCTGAAAGAGCAGTAAAAAGGAGATACCTGTTAATTGCCTCGCACCTTGCCTTCAGAGACCTGTTCAGAAAAACTCTGTAATTCCTGCACACCTTGTACTCTTAAATACAACTGCACAGGTCTTTGCTGACAAGCCATCTCACAATCTGAAATCACTTGATTTGTGGCAATGTGTTGACTCTATTGTCTCAATTTCCACTTCTCAGCTTGGCACTTCTTTGTCTGTGCACACACTGGATTACCCATAGTGAGTAAACAGCTGATCCTGAGAATCACACCAGTTTTCCTTACTGGAAGACTCTTCTGAAAAACTATGAAGACCAGCCACTAGTGCTAGGTTTGAGTTGTCTCCTGTTTTCTCCCAAAATTTGAATCAGGAGTTTCCTATGAGTCTGAACAAATAATGGCTCACATTTTACAGATGGAGCCTTATTTCAGTTGTCAGAGAAGTTTAAATTAACAGGGAAATGCTAAGTGAAAATATTAATGGCATCTTTTTTTAGGGGAGAACATTTGAAACTAAAGAAATTATATCCTTGACACAAAAAGGAAGAGTGAAGGGTCTTCTACATTATTATTTAGAGAAATGTCATGGAAAACCAAAGCATGAAATATTTATAAAGTCTGCTTTGAAGACCCCTATAAAACTGCTACTGAGTTTCTTTAAAATGAATATGCAGTCCATGATTTCAAAGCTTACTGTATTGGGTCCTCAAGGTCTTTTAAAACAATTCATTTTCACTTCAGACATGAAAGGGAAAACTGAATGTAACAAGTCTCAAAGAAAGCTTAAATCTTTGCATTCCAGGTTATGGTTTTGGTTTGCTGTTTTTTATTGATCATTTATGTACTAATTCTAAAATGCATTGCTCATATTTAATGTCTTACACTAGAAAAATAGTTCATCTAGGCTACATTTAAGGAAATAACATATGTTTTTTAAACTCATAAAATTAATTTGGAGGAGTTCCTATACCTAAAGAAAAAGCATCCAAACCACATTGCTCAGTATTAGCAATAATGCTGTCCAGTAGATGTCTCCTCAAGAAACTTTTGATCTCAAATGTTACTTTCATTGTTGTTAAAACTGAGCCCTATGTAATTGTCCCCTGCATTACAGTAAGAACGGTGTCCCTCACATAGCCTGAGCCAGTGGCAACAGGCTTGTTAAAAGCAAAATATTTTATGTCAGGTCTGTAAAAAGGAATGAAGGAAACATTTAAATATGAGACAAAATCTCCCATTGCTGCATTTTCAAAGAAAAACCAATCATTTGCAAGACAAATCATAATTTTTCCTCAGCAGACAGGGATTTTCTTTCTGAAAGGATATTAAACTCCTAAAATGTTATGCCCTATCTGAAGCTCTGAACTCCTCTGTTCAAAGCATGACATCAGAGAAGCAGTTGTTCTTTGTTTAATGGAAACAAAATCCCCAGAAAACTAGGGCTGTTCATCCTCCCTTCTCAGAGCTTTCTTAGGAGCTTTAAGATATTTTTCTACTGATGGTTTTGTGCATTTCCATCTGGAAGGCAATGATTTATTTTTCCATTTTCTGAAAGGAACTGGACTGAACATGGCTGTTTATTTTTCTACTTAGATAGTGCCTTACCATGCCAAGACAACTCTGAGCACCAGCCTCATCAATTAATATCAGCACCACTCTGAGAATGGTGTTTGCTAAGAAACTGTTGCTACAGAACAAGCAAAATGAGGACAAAACATTGGGCCAAGAGCTAGAAGAGGCAGAGGGGAGCCAGGATGTGTGGATCCTGGCCCAGGGAGCACAGACGGGGTAGTGCTGTCTCCCTGGCATACTCCCCTGTCCTGCAGACCACCCCCCTCCCCAGCACCACCTCCTGGCTCTGGGCTCCACACCTGGGTGGGAGGGGCTGTGCTGGGATGCCATTCACACACCATATGGAGCCTTCCTCCATGTGCAAACCAGCAGAGCTGAACGCTGATTCAGCTGGGGCTGTGAAACCACACTTTGCGAGGCATCTGCGGCGCTTTGGGACATTCCTTCATCTAACCAGGGGAGAGCCAGCCCTGGAAGAGACTCCCAGAAACAGCTCCATGTACCAGTTGCCCTCCTCATATTTAATAACAGAGAGGGCAAACAGCAGGTTCACCTTCCCAGGTTACACGTGGGACACACTGCAAGCTGTAATTGCTCCTGCTGAAATGCGGCTGCACCGCAGCATTTGGACAGAAAGTGAGCGCTCGCTGTGACACTGGCCACTGTGTTTTTCTTCATCTGGATGGAAGGAAAGAGGCTGCTCAGTGGACTGTCTTTTTTCTGTATTAGCACACATGTACAACCCCAGGTATGCCTCATCCATGTATTTCTTTTCCTCTCTCTGTGGTCCCTTATTCCTGCAGCAGTCCCACCAGAAGTGCTATGCAGTGACCTTTAACAATTGCTTTGCTTGATCTCCACAAGTAACAGACTAAGGAACCCTTTTTATGCCATCTGCATTGGTGAATAGGAAAGAGGAAACTATAGGCTTTGACCAGTGAGACATAAATGCCTTTTTAGGCCATAATTGTGAGTGTGGGTCATAACTGTGAATGATGACAATCAACTGCTCATGGAGGAGTAATCAAACTAGCCAGCAATGCAAACAAACAGGAGCAGAGAGAGGAGACAGGAGAGGAGGGGAAAGAGAGACTAAAAAGCAGGAGTAAATGATTTATTTAAGATCCCACAGGAAGGTACTAAAAGAGGCAGAGAAGATTCATTTTGTATGTCTCAATTCAATGTTCTGTGTATTGTAGCACACAGGCTGGGCTCTTTGCTGCTATAACACACCACTCATTGTACGCTTCAAAGTTGATATTAATATTTTCTCTGCCTCTTTACACAATCCCATAAAAAGGAATCTCTCTGACTGAATGTAAAAACTATTATCAGGCATGCAGTTGACCAAATTCTGCCCAGATGTTGCAGCGTGGTTGCAAACTATATGTCAGCTGTTCTTTTTGCTGCTCACCATGCAGTCAGCCTGTTCATCTGGCCATATGGAAGATCCATGGGAAAAAAAGAATAGCTATTTGTGCATTGGTATTGAAAGTCAGAATAATACAGCCTTTAAGATTTAATGGGTGCTCAAGCTGGCTTACAAATAACCTGCTTTGTCTGCATTATTTTGTCTATGTCTTTCCTTATGAAAAACAAAGAATAGAAAAGAAAGATCAAAGATTTCAAAAGCAGCTTTGTTTTGAAAGCCAAAATGCCTTACTCCCTTCAAACAACAGGGAAGGCTTCTATGCACAGGCTTCAGACTCATACTGCACCTTGGCCTGCTGCAATAGATGATGGCTCCACAAGAAGCATTTCAATTCCCTGTGCTTCCCCACATCCTCTCCTTCCCCACAGACACGGAGCCCAGCAAAGCCTGAGGTTCACTCCTCCTGCCAGCCTGCCTGGAAAGCCTTCTGCACAGTGGAAATAGCAGCAGGTCCCAAGGGAAGGGGAACACACAAATTATGAGAAATGGCTATTTCCTGTTAAACAGGATAAGGCAGAAGTTTGTAATATGATTCCCAGACATCAGTGAAGACAAGGGGAGATCTGAGGTGGAAACTCAAACTTTTTATCACACCACATTTGCACACTACAATGAGGCTCACATCTCATATGCTGGAGGCTGATGTCTTGCAGCCACCAGGACTTAGGTGAGCTGGACTTGCCCCTATGCCAGTGGTGGGACTGGGGTAGGGAAGAAGCTTTTGGAGGTTTGGGCACTGCAAATTTAAGCAGCTAGATCGGGTACCTACAGACCATGCACACCCAGGAGCAACTCAGAGTGTCTCAGTTGAGCTGGCACCAGTACTCAGATGCTTACAGCACTTCTTGAAGCCTCTTTTTATCCCTGTCGACTCTTTGGGCAGTCTACATTCAGAGTTTAGGCACTACATTCATAGCTTAAAGCGAAACTGTGAAAAACCATTTCCACCTTTATGGACAATACCTCACCATGTCAAAAATGTGTTCTCCTAACCCCAGGGACCCGCAGGTACCAAACTCTCTGAGATACAGCCTTCCACAGTGCCTGGCTTGGGAAGCAGGGCCTGTGCAGAACATCTTCACACATGTGAGCACCTGTTTGTAGGCAGTTATCTGTCTGCCTGTGGAAGCCTGAGCCTGTGCATGGCCGCACGGGTGCAACTTCAGACGTTTGATAATTTGGCCCTGGCTGCGCTGTCAGCTGCTGTCACTTTCTGTTTAGCGCAGCGTTCATAAGGCAGCAGCTAATGGGGCGGGAGCATGGGGAGGAATTCTGGCAAAGACAAGTCACTGGGATATTTATTTGGCCATCCTTATGTAAAAGAGTGCAAAAATGGAGCAGTAAAATATTGTAAAACTTAAGCTGATACTTCCACTAATTCGAAGTGGCAGTTTTTAAATAGGGTTGCTTCTGTTTGTCACTTTCAATCATAGAATGCCGATAGTGGTACTTAGAAGGACTTAATAGTCTTAAGAAAATAAACTGTCCCCCTCCCCCAGAGCAGAACAAACAGAGCCATATTGTCATGCCTTGAGATACATCAAGTGTGCCATGCGGGGAGGGGGTGCCTGCGCCTTTCCTCCTTGGCCGACACAAACGAAAGTGACAACTTGTCAACTCTCTCGTCCTGTTCACTTTGCATCCTGCTCCATTTCTTGTGCTCTCTTGCCTTTCCTTGTCTGCTCTTCCCATTTTCAGTCCCGGTCTTCAAAGGAAAAGGGCACTCCCGTGTCGGCAGCTTTTAACTGTGTTTTATTTGTGCACACCCTTTTCCTGAATTAAAAATAACTCCTTTCTCCGACCAGTTTTCACATGTTCACAGGACTTGTACCTGAAGTGAAGCAAGGCACAGGCACAACTTAGGCTTACTGAGGGATGAGAGCCATTATTCCAGGTAGGGAAAGGCAGAGTGGCAAGCACTAGTGCTTCATGCCCCGTGCACAAGCCAAGCCAGAAACAAGCAGCAGATCTGCCATGAGGGAGGAGGTTCCCATGCCATGACCTCTTTCCCAGCAGCAGGATGCATCTGAGACATTTGCAGTTGTTATTGCAAAGCCCCTGCAAAATGATGGGCCAGGCCTTGCCTGGACTAATTCTGGTCTTGCTAAAGGGCCAGGGATATGCTGCTTGCTCAGGTTTACGCTACATGAGGGCCACTGGGCAGCAGCAGCCATAATATCAGAAGTGTACTATATTCTTCACATCCCCACATCTTATTCTTCATTACACACCCTGTTCCACTCACTCTGACTGCAACTAAGTGCAAATCCAGTACCTTCTGTGGACAGGCTTCCCAGATTTTAGTGAGGGAGGTGAGGCTCTGCTCTGCCTCGAAGGACGTGCACAGATAAAACCGAGGTACTTCCTCTTTAATATCCATTGTCAGCTCCCTCCACGACCTGCTCAGAATCACTGCCCGAATGACTTTGCCAAGCAAAGGCAACAGAGTCAAACCAGCAGGGACTGCTGTAGGAAACCTGCAGGCAGCAAGCAGAGGGGCACGGGGAGGGGGGTCCCTCCAACGCTGCCGGGGAGCTGTCTCAGTATGGAGAGCATGTTGGGAGGGCTGGAGAGGGAGTGTGCAGCCAGGAAACACAGAGTTCACCTCAGAGAGGACACAGGGGTCACCCCAAATCTCTTTCACATCAAACCTCTTTACCTAATAAATAAACAAGCAACAATAACAAAACAACAACAACTACAACAACAAAAACAGTACAATTGAAGAAAGATTTCATTTGAATCAGAACAGAGAGAGGTAGATTCATTTTCCAGAGTGAAACTCGGTCTAATAGCTAAAATAAGAAAGTGTGTGTGTGTGTGTGTGTGTGTGTGTGTGTGTGTGCACGTGCGTGCGTGCAAATCCAGGAGGGGGAGTCAGATAAGAAAGAACGATTAAGTTCTTGCGTGAAAGTAGTTAAGCTGTCATCTTAAGCTTACTCTGTCAGAATTATTGCTGTTTATTCATAAGAATACTAAGGAACAGATGTTCACCTGGCCAAGCAAACCTCCTGAAAGGAAGATATCCATATGTTGCAGTGATCAGAGTGTGCTCTGATTCTTAGAAAAAAAGTTTTGTTTCCTGGTATTGGTTGAAGCATAGTAGAAGAGTGAAAAGGAGAAAAATAAAAGGTAGGTGGAGAGGAAAAACAAAGGGAAAGAGCAAAGACACAAAAAGGAGCCAAGGTGAAATTACAAAAGCTAGGGGGAACTCAGGGACATTTCTTGAACATCAGTAAAAGCATTTGTAAGGACAATAGCTACACAAGAGACAGCATAATTAAAAGAACACAAGTAAGAAAAAGAGTTCAATTTCTTTTCACAGTTTCTTTCTTCATGTTTTTTCAAGTTAGCAGGCAAAATGTGCAAGCAATGTCCATTCTTTTCTACTTCCTAATGTATTTTCTTTGCTTAGTCTTTTGTCTTATTCATCTAATGGATTTAGAGCATTGGGATTCTTTTGTATTGAAGTTTCATGAATCAGCCTGTCTGCTGCAGCCTGGGACAAGCACATCCTCCAAAAACAGTCCAGAGTATAAACCAAAGAAAACACAAGAGACAAGAAAGACACAGACTCATGGGTACCTTAGAGGTAAGAGGAATTTCATCCTGTTAAATTTCTAGAGGACTGCTCACTGCAGCTTGGGGCTGTCCAGGGCACACAGGCAACCAGAACAAGTAGAGAAGCAAAAACTCAGAGGGGAACTGGGGATGAGGGAGGTGATACAGGGCTGAAGAAAGATTAGGGGCAGCTGCATTAACTGGGGTCCTGCTCCCTCTGAACTCACCATCTGGCAGCTCCAGAGGTGCACGGCTGAGGAGAGCCTGAGGGAAGGTTTGCTGTTTGGCATTTCTCCTCATCCAACAGGGAAACAGGACACAAGCCTCTGCCCCACCAGCAAAGGATGTTTGGGAGCTGAAAAATACTGTGGGGAACATGCAGTGGCCATGTTCACATTTAGTATCTTCTTTAATGAAAAAAGCTCATTATATTAGGGCATTGCGTAATCATCCCTGGAAGATACCACTTCTTCAATTACTACTTTGCAAGGATCCTATTATAAGGCAATAAGCCAAACTGTAAGTTAATTTTGAGTGGTTTTTTTCACCCAGGCAGATCCCCTTGTGTTCAGAGCAATGGGTGATGATGCTATAGCCTAAACCATGTCAAGCTGTTCTGTATACTCTGCAGTCAGTGGGATATTCCTTCTGCTGGAAAGATCACTAATTATTCAGTCAGCATTTGCCTGAATAAGGCCTCAAGATTTGGTCCAAAGACAGCAAATGTTCCTTCTTGATTATTTTTACAAATTAAATGAGAAGAATTTAGAAAGAGAGCATATGAAGCTTATTTGTAAGACAGATGTTAGACAGACTAGCAGCTTCCCAGTATCCCTCTAATACTTATCCCCAGTACGAAAATATATTTCTTTAGCCTTTATAATGACATGGGAGTACTTAAGACTTTACTGATAGTCTCCTGAATGGCTTTACAGGTCAAGAAGCATGAAATTATTTATTCTATAAATAATATTTTACATCAGATTCTGGACATTTTGGAGTGGACAGAATTTTTCAATTAATCATTTGTTCACTGAGAAATGCAGTTTTGAGTCCATCAAAAGTATTCATCAATACAAAAAGTCTCAAATGGGGAGGTTTTTTTTTTAATGTCTTATTTTGAAGTCATATCTTATATCATCTGACATAAAATAATGCTTCCTATCTTTTGAGGGTGCTTGAACTAAGAACAGAAAATCTGAAGTACTCCTGCAGCTCTGAGCTAATCGAACCTTTGAGCTGTCTTGGGGCACAACTGTAACTTCCTTATGGTGAGCTTGGAATGGGACAGATGTGTGTGCTTGGTCCCTTGCCCCACCTCTCAGACCTTCTTCACCTGCTCACAGCAGCCTCTGAGGTGTGTGAGATGTAACAACCATTAGCACACAAGTTAATGAACATACTCCACCTTTCTTCCCAACCCAGCCAGCAGCAACAGTCATAACAGACTTCAAGATACGGCATATCAGAATTGTAATGCAACTATTTGTTAGCACTGGAGTGAAGTCAAAATATTACTCAGCAATGTTAGGAATAGCAACTGGTATCTGAACAATATTAGGACGCTAAAACAGATTTATTAGCTTTTGCTTAATACAGTGCATCTAGCCTTCTGAAAAACAGTAATGTAAATAATGAGGCATTCTGTAACATTTTTTCTCTTTGAGCACTTTCCTTATAAGCTTCTGTTCTGCTTACAGATCCAATGATGATTTCCCCAATTGCCAACTCTGCCACGTCATCCTGAGACTTGAAAATCTATCTGCCACCTCTCTGATAGTAAGAAACTTAGCAGTGATATGATTTCCACTGCTCAGACCTTTTCTGGGATCTGCACTGACTTGGAGACCCAAGAAAGACCTGCTCACTCTTCCACAGCTGCTTTGGATGTTGACATACCAACAGATTCAGCCACATGAGACCTAAGCAGTCCTCCTGCAATTTGGAGTCCTTCCGTTTTCATTACAATGAGTACAAGGCCACTATTTTCACATGGCTGCTTTGTTACATTTTAAACCAAAAACATCTTTTTACAGGGAACAGAGAGAACATTCATCAGGTCTTTTGTTGCTATAAAGTTTTACTAAACTCAACAACATTTCACCAGCTTGCACAAGCTGAGAAATCATCTCCCAAACCGAAGGGAGCAATCACCTTGAAGCAACATATGAGACCTTTTTCAGGCTCAAGCTTCCAAAAGCTGTGTGTGCAATCTTAATTGAAGTGAGTCATTCTTCCAACACTCACAGAGCTCCAGCATGCTCCAAGACACATAGTGAACTTGTCCAGGCTCAGAACATTTGACACTGAATCTGTCACGGATCAGATTACTTCACTGTCCTACTTCTGAAAACATGGGGACCTTATCTTAGCATTCTTATGTGCCCGTCTTGAAGAAGATAGCCAGGGCTGTCAGCTTGCAGAGGTGATGGGTGATGCTCTGCTAAGGGGATGGCACTCCCTGAGAAAGAATTCCTGGGACCCAAAGATGTAGACAGCCTAGATACATGTTGCTTGCAATTGCCAGCAAAACCAGACACTTCCATTTATTTCTCTTCGTATTAGTTCAAATAACCTGATTTTTAATTCTGGACAGTAACCATGCAAAAAAAGTCTATGCCCTCTGTAACATTACTGCAATTAAAAGGATAAATATTGAAATTCTGAATGGTTTTTGTCATAGAATTACCACTGTGTTCTTTAAAGGCTGACCCGAAATACATATTAAACCAATTTAAACAGTGAGGAAAGCCGAAGGAGAAAAATATGAAATTTTTGAAGGGAGGTTTTAGTTAGACACACAAATATGGATGAACTTTCGTATGAGGTTATATTTTTACCACAACCATTCAAACCACTTTCTTGCAATCACCAGCAGTCCAGCTGATGCTCTGGTTTTCTCCAGTGCAGAGAACTAAGTCTTATCACTTCCTGCCTGTTTTGAGCCCTCTCCAACTTTGCTCCTTCCAGCAGCAGTGTTTCTCGGCCCATTCTTGATAACACCAGGGAGGGGAAATGGCCTGGAGGAAGAAGAGGCTATCATGGCATTTGAATTTCCCAAGAAATTTCTTTATGCAACATTTTTAAAGGCTTGTGAACAATCCCTGTAACATCCTGACTCTTTTTTCCTTACTGATTAGTACATCAGTGCTGGTCATTTCCTCTGCCTTCCCCCATCCCTCTTTCTTATGCTACCTAATCCACCTATTCTGGTTTCCTTTCACTCTATCCCATCTCCCCTTTGACCTAGATTCCATCCATTTGCAAATGCTTTCTTTGATATCCACACCAGTTCTTTATCCACTGATGTACCTCACATCCAAACCTGCCTACCAACCTAAGAAGCCATCTTTTGTGTGATACCAGATCAAAAAGGTTTCTTGAGGATCACATGAGTTGTATCCAGGCCTTTCCTCTGCCAGTCTTTCATACCTCCCCTTAAAAATTCCAGTAGGTGATCTCTTCTGTGAACCTACAAGACAGTATCTGCTGTAATATCACAACTCTCTCAGTCTTTTTCCTTCTTTTAGACCCTGATTTATGATCCTTTTCTCTTCCAACTGCTACAATCAATCAAGCCCACAGACATTCAATTTTCCAGATCTTCCCTAGACATATTTGTGAAGTACCAGCTGAATTTCCCATAGCCTGTGGTATTGGTACTGTGGACAATGCCAAAGCATCTTTCCCCTGCTGCACAACTGTGTTTCTGAAGTAAAACTTCCATGTTATCTTGCCCAGCACCACGCTTGTGAAGATAACCTTGAGCACGTTAATGGACCATAAACCAATAGTTATCTGACATGGCAGAGAGCTGCAGACTGTATCTGTGAGAGGTGTGGACAGCCCCATTCCCCCACCAGTGTGCTAATGCTGAAAGAAAATTGACAATTTAAATCCCAACATTATTAATGATTCCACTGATGATCATTTTAGCAGAAGCATCCAGCCAATGCATTTACTCCACAATCCCAAGCTGCCTCCCATGCCTTCCCAGGTGCCAAAAGCTCCAACTGTCCCCTATCCAACTGCCAAAGACTTCAGCTTCCCCATGGCAACTCCTACAATGCAGTTCTGCATTGTTGTTACAGCGCTGAACCAAGCAGGGAGAGAATGTCAGGAAAATAGCATCAATAAATTGACTTCAGTATCAAAATAAATAATACTAATTGTTTTATTCATTTAGGTATTTAGTTGAGTAAACTTTTATATAAATTTAATTTAAACAAATCTGCTATTTGAACTGCAGGTTGCTTCACCAGAAGGCTGCAGGACTAAGGATGCTGCCAAATAATTGAAGTCCAGTTTGTCACAGAGTCCATAATGCCCAGAATAGAAATACTGCTTTAAGAAGCTGACTCCTACATTATATGCCACTTTTTTGTTTTGGTTTTTTTTTTTGTTTTGTTTTGTTTTGTATTTCTTTGTTTTGTGTGAACACTTTTGATGCAATCCATAGCAAGGTGACAAGCATTATGCCACCAGACCCTTCCCATAAAGTTCACAGAGCCCTTGGGATCCTCAGAAGCCTGAAATCTGTAGCCTACCAGCTCTCTCCTTAGCCATTTTTTTTCCTACAAACAGGGTCTTAAATGGCCTGCCTGGGGTTGTCCTACCTTTCTTGATGTTTTCCACTGAAAACAGACTGCTTCCCATCTGAACAAGTTATTTTTCAAATCTTCAGATATTCTAATTTCTTAATAACCTGCTCTGGCATGATTCTGCTTTCCTTTAGTGTTTCTTTCTCCTCCCTAGGGAAATTTATGCTTGTTTCTAACACCTGTGTCTGCCACCATTACCTTCTTTTCAGAGCACAAGAGCAAGAAGTGCATGGAATATTTTAAGCAATACCTGAATTTCCTTTCAATAATTTTTCTCTGCCATGTCTTAAAGGCCCTTCTGTCTCTTTCACAGGCCTCTTTTTTCTTGTGTACTTGAAGAAAGTCATAATTTTTCACAACCTCCTGCACAATCTTGTTTTTTCATTCTCTACCTTTTCTTATAATTTTTATTACTTTCTGAACTTCACATTGTAATCTTTCTAGTCTGCCCCTGTACTTGATGTTTAATACCTCACGTATGCCTCTTTCTTAGACTTGATTAATTGAAGGTGGGCTTGTTCATCATAGTGTGAATGTATTTCTTTCAAGCCTGCATATCAGATGGCCCTTGGGTATATATTAATTTCAGTTCTGCACATTTTCAGTTCCTCATCAATGTTCTTGTTCTCTCCATTACTTTTCATTCAGCTCCTCCCACAGACTTCTGAAACTCAGACTGAAATTTTGGAAAACCACCTGCAAGACCCAAAGAAAAACTTAGGACATGCAAGACCATTGTGACCATATTACCCTGGATATATCAAGTTCTCAGCCAATTTCATGCCTTTCCCAAGCCTAGGATCAGCAGAAATCAAACTGGAAGTGGAAGCACCTTGTGGGCTGAGGGTGTCTTCAGCCAGAGGAGGATCACCAGACTGGAGCACATCACTGCACTGCCCTTTCTGGGACTGCTGTACTCTCTCCATATGTGAGGATGTGGGAAATGGAAAACACATCAGCTAACCTCATCAGTCTATCGAGATTCACACCCAGTGCCTTGTTTGCATCACCAAGGTGGAGGAAAACAAGTTTGCTGGGCCAAGGCTGTATCCTGTTACCTGTCCTGAAGTACTTCAGATCACCTTGTCTCAGCTGAAATGAGAAGTCATTGAAATAAAATTTTAACACATCTTTGAGTCTGCATAATTTTCAGCAGTTATGTCCAGACATCTAGAGCATACAATAAAATTTTAAAAATGATTTTGTTATAAATCTAGATTTTTATCTCCACTCACTCCCACTGAAAGCAGCTGTGTCAATTATGTGATGTGGGAGCTGCTGAACAAGGCAGCAGACAAGGACTTCCACACAGGGCAGTTCAGGGCAGTAGGTGATGCTCCTCTCATCTCCCCCAGCTCCACATACCAGACACAGCACCCAGAGGTGCTGTGAAGACTGGGAGCCTCCCATGAGGGCCTGTAAGGAACAAGCAGCACCCACTGCCTGCAGCTCCTTCATGTGTGATAGATGGACTAGCTATCATGAAAGTGATTTAATATTTACAAAGTATTGTCTGATATAATAGAGACTGTTTTTCTTTTCAGATGCAATTAATAAACACTGCTCACACATACAAACCACAGCCCTGGCTATCACCGCAACTGGGAGGAGTTGGTCAGGAGCTGCTGGTCACTGCTCTAGGACAGGCTGGGCATCAGTCAGTGGGAGGTGAGAAATTGTGTCATAGATCTCTTGTTTCTCTGGAGTTTTATGTCTCACTCTTCTTCTCATTACTATTATTATTGTTGTTGTTACTGTTATTATCAATATTATTAGTAGTAGTATTATATTTTACTTTGTTCCAAATATTAAGCTGTTATTAACACACAAATTTTACTTTTTTTTTTTCTGATTCCTCTCCCTATTCCATTGGGGGGAGGAGTGAGTGAGCAGCTGAGGCGTAGTTAGTTGTCAGCTAGGGTTAAACCACAAAATTTATTATAAGATTATTACAGGTTTTATAGATGGGCACATAGAGTACAAGCAGTAAAAATATCCCAACTCTTGTAAATGTATGTTGCAATTAAGGCCCTCCTCCTACAGAGATAACAGAGACCTTTTGATATATTGCGAGTTCAGTGAAATGGCTCAGAACAAAAGAAGTTCATCACCTAAGTACATCTTTGCAAGAGTAGTAAAGTTTTTTATCACACATATTGTTATGCTATTTCTTATGGTAGACAGCACAGTATCAACTAAATTTTCAGCTTTAGAATAATGTTTATCTCCTTCCTTCTTCCTATCATTTTTTTGGGTTTTTTCTGTGACACAGAAATTCTATATAAAATAGAAAAAAAGGAGAAACCAAATTTTCAGGCTTCAAATAAATACTGATACTTTGAATTTGGAGACTTAATCCTGCCCCTTGTGGTTTAAGTCTTGAAACACTCTCACACAGACAGATGACAATTTGCACAAACTTTCATTCAGGTTTGTAGTGTTCTCTACAACCAAATAACACAGATTTTTCATAAGGAATAATTCCCTGAAAGCAGGCTACCCTTTCTTCCCTAGAGTTTCCATGTGAGATATCATACTGCAGCAATTCCCAAGGATTATTTTTATTGATGTGGTTTATAGCAACCCTTTTCTGGGAACTCCAGCCACTTGTACCTAAACACAAGAAGGAATATAATCTCTACCTCAAAGGCTTCACTCCACATTCAGCTGGGTTGGGGAGAAACAATTCTGCAAAGAATAGGTTCAAGTAATGAAATAGATATAAAATAAACTAATCCAGGAAGGGAAAATAAAAACAAAACAAACAAAAACCCCCATAATTTATTAGCAGCCTAAGAAGTGCATTTAAAAAAAATCTTCAATAGAGATGGTGTCTTCCTGCCACCTGGAGCAAAGGTAAGAGAAAAGTGGAAGGTGGTTGTCTAAAGAGATGCAATATGGGTCACGTTTGGCTTGAGTGTGGCTGAAAGAGCCCTGCTCACTGTCACATCTGCACACCCCCTCACAACAGAAGCAGATGACAGCATAAGCTCCTCCGGTCCTTATGGCGTGCAGAAATTCACCATTTTTTCCAGCTATTCTTTTTTGTCTCTTACAAAGTTCAGATTGAGCCCTGAGGGCACTAACAAAGGAAAAAATGCTTCACAGCATTTTCCCCTTGCTATTGCTTTGGGGTATGTGTAAGATGAGATCAAGTCAGTATTACATGAGGAGCATTCTTAATTCACTGTGTGGTCTGCAGGCAGACTGGGATTTGATGATTTACTGCATTTTGAACAGAAGCACTCTGAATTCAGGAGGCACTCTAACACATCAGCTGGGCATTTACCATATAGTCTTCTGGTAGGCTGGGAGAAAAGAAGGAAGATTTAGTTGTCTGCCTTTGGCTGCCTCCACCCTGAAAACTGAGAGAAGCCTGGTGTCCTGCTGCAGGGAGAGAGGAGCTTTTGCTACAGCTGGCTGCCCTCCTCTTTCTGATCTTCCCCAGGGGTAGGGGAGGTGGCAATGCAAAGGTGCAGGCACACCCCTATGGACATCATTGCCTCTGGTCCTTACAGACACATCTTGGGACTGCATCGTGGTGGGAGGCTGCCTTTAAAAGGTCAACAGAACCAGCATTGCCATGTGCTGAAGTGAGGAGAAACTGCTGGATTGTGCTCAGCAGCTTATGGTGTAAACCTTACATCTGTGGGACAGGGCCCCTATTTGCAGTTGCAGATGCAGGTAAGGCATCTCCCTTCCATAGTGAGAAAGTGTTTAATGCAACAAACACAATGCCTGTCTCTTGACCACAAACCCCTCAGATCAGAAAGCCACAGACATAGTTTAGTCACCAGCACTGCTCAAGAGGATCTGCAAACAAAGGGAATACCTGTCCTGCTCTGGCTCATCCACATGCTACCTTCTAAGTTAGGCCTTTTACCACTGTTTTCAGAAGAGAGGAACAGACCCACAAAAGTTTCCAAAGTCATCAAGGAAAACTGTGGCAGGAACTGGATCACAAAAACAGTACCAAGTGCTCCATGTCCTCTTGTCAGTATCTGCATTTTTGCAACCAGTTTCCTCTCTTCTTTGCTTCCCCCACCTCCCCCCTGCCACTTCTTACCAAATTCTCCATTTGCAAAAGACCTGGCTAATTGATTTATTGTCAGATTTTAAGGCTGAAATACTACTGTGAGCCACCAATCTGTGTTTTAGGAAACCGGCGCTCCAGGCTGATTCAGCGCTTGAGTTCCTGCAGGCAAGTCCAGGCTGTGGCCAGGACACTACTTCTAAAACAAGAACCAGCATTTCTTTGTGAGTGTTCTGCTCATCTCTTTGATTAAAATTTTTGTGCTATTTCTAGATCTATTAAATTTCTAAGTGGCCATTAAAGAGAAACAGTGAACCTGACTGACCCAAATTCGTGTTAAATTTGTAAACTAAATAAGCTGAAGAAATTATGATGAATATTTGATTTCTGACCTCACTCTGTTTACATTAAAGCATCTCTTTATCCTCAGATGTAGAAATCTAGAAATATTTTAGAACTGTTACATAAAATACTAGCTAGTGCTGCACTTTTGTTAAAGATTTTTGGGTGCAGCCAAATGATAAACAACTCCAAAATTAAATTGGATATTGACACACAGTGAATTTTCTACATTGGATTTCCTCAGAGGATCAGTTTCTGACCTGCTATTTGGAACACAGTATCTTTAGAGATGTCTGCCTCTAAAATCCTGCACGATTATTGGACTTGTCTTGTTATTAAATAAGTTATTAAATCCATAGCATTTTATAAACAACAGAAATTACGTTGTTTCAACATTTCCTACATGGATCCTGAAAAGGGTCCTGGTGTTCACTGCCTCTCTGGGAGCTACATGACTATTCCAGGAGGTGAACATAAAGTGTGTGTACAAGCAGTCAAGGCTCGGAAATTATTTGCATAGCACTGTATCTGTAATGAAAACCAAGAAAAAAGGTATAATCTTATTTCAGAAATGAGGTAAAATTACAGCATTACAGGCTGTAGCATAAGAACGGAAGGCTTTCCACACTGTGATAGCTAAATGAAAGTTAGTCCCCAATAAGCAGGTGTGGCTATTGCCCCACATAGATTTATTTAATATTCTGGTGATTGCTTCCCTGCTCAGGTATATCTACACAGAGCTGTAAAGATAAAATCTAATCAGTTTTGCTGAATGAGGATAAAATTCTGAACGAGAGCACCACATAGTTTAATTCTCACGCTCACAGCTAGCACTAAAGTGTCTGTGTTCTGCGACTGGCTTGCAGCTGCCTGTGTAAAAAGAGTTGCCCACTATTTGGAAAGCAAGATAAAAGATACAGGGAAAGCTCATCAAAGAGTCAAAGCATGTTGCATCCACAGTTAAAACATTTCAAAGGATCATAGTTATTAGAAATTCAAGTTTTTCAAGTATTAAAAATAAATCTTTAATTCCCCTACAGATTCCTAGTATCCAGAGTATTTTATGGAAACATCTGGATAAAGGAATAAAGGCAAATCCATTGTGTTCCTAGACATTCCTGGAGCACTGATGTTCTTGAGATTATGCTATTGGATTACTGGTATAAAAATAATAAATATTTTCAGTACTTAAAGCTGTAATGCTTTATGTTGGATTTGAATTTTGGTCTCATTTTAGTAAAAGGTGGATGGAGATTCAGAGTCTCTTCCTTAGCCAGAAGGATGTAGGGAGTTTATTGCTTAGTGACCTACATTTTTCTCCTCTACATGATTTGAAAAGTTATTTAGCAACTTCCCTGCTCTTCAGTCAACCTTTTAAAACAGCTGTCAAGAAAAAGATATGGTTAAGACTCTGTTCCTCGTTCCCATGACACACAAAAGTGAGGGTTTGTTAATCTATGCTAAGAATGCTGTAAAATATTCTGGTCTTCAAAAAATGCATTAATTTTATTTTTTATTGTTTTAAATGAAGGGTAATATTACATCCAAGAAAAAGCTGTATCTCACACAGAAGGGGTGAGAGACGCACTGAAGTGAGATCTTTGGATGTGTTTTTACAAGGTTTTGCAATATTACAAATACATTTTCTACAGATCACTAAGCTAACCAGGAACTTAATACTATAACTGGCTGAGGCTCCTGTTTGTTAAGAGAAATGTATGCAGGCAGCCACAGACTTCAGCCTGTGCCCAGAATGCTGCTCCACCACAAACACACAGTATGGTGACACAGGCACCCCGAGCCCTTCCCTGTCTGAGAGGAAAGCACGAGGTGCAGCAGCTCAGAGCGGGCTCTCAAAGCTCTGACTGTGCAAGGTCTTCACCCTTCCTGCCTACCATCTCCCTAGGGAGCAGCAGTGTGTTGTGGAAAGTGCTGGTAACCAAAGACAGCAGTGCAACAGCCTAAGCTCGATGGCTCCAGCCCAGTTTTTTCACTTTATCCCCTTTACTGTTCCCTCTCCTGTTGTTGCTATTTTTTTTTTTCTTTTAACATGCAAGTTGCCATGAAAAATTTGTTAATGAAATATTTGCTTAGAAGTCTGCTCTGGGCTAGGCTGATAACCTATCTGTGTTTGAGTTTGGCTTCCCATATTCTAAATACTCATCTTCTCTCTGTTTAGCTTATTGATTGGTTTGGCAGGAAAAGCAGCCTTGTCATCAGTGACCAAGGTCAAACCAAACAAAAAGGGACAGGAGGGGGGGAAAAAAAGGAAAGAAGTTGGACGGATGAGCTCAGTGAGATGGGAGTGGAATATCTGACCTCCTGCAACTTTCCTCTCCCTGAGAGATGGGTCCTGGTCTGCCCAGGAGCCTGCTGGCTTTTGCAAGGTCACAAGAAATCACTGGCACCATCATAACCAGCACTCGGAAACTGCTGGAGTGATGAGAGCTGAGAGTCAGTCAGAATCCACAGAGGGAAGAGGTGGACACAACCACACCAAGGTAGGGTGCAAATGCCCCCAGGAATATCTCCTGAGAGATCTGAGCAAATGAGGTGCTGATTCAAATATCCCAAACAACTAAAATTTGAAACTTAAAATCCACATCTTAAAGCCATATACAAGTAGCAGTCACCTGTTCCCAGAGGTGCCTCAAGCTCTTTTTCAGGGAGCCCTGCAACGGCACCAAAAACCAGGAGTCAGTAGGGTTTTTTCCTTTAACAGGACTAGGTATGGGCTCATACATCTAATTCTCTGAATAAACTTTACAGATTTTTGCCTCAAACTTTCAGCTCTACTCCTAACACCTGAAACAAGAAATCTGTTGAAAATGAGTCAGGAAGATTAAAGGGCTAATGCAGACACATGTGAGATGCAAGCACAGGCTCTCAGCAAAGCAGTGGATAACTTCCTATCATGCCAAGTTTAACCTTGTCTGGGGGGAGTTTTATATTACCTGAAAGTCCCAGTCCACAAAATTCATATAATGCCCTTATGTTTATACAGTGCATTCTACCTAAAAATGCAGATGAATCAATGAAATATGTCCAGAACTGTATAAAACTCCTAATGGAAAATCCTAAATATAAGGTTAAGCTTCAATACATCACTCTTTCAAACCCCCTTGCAAAATATTTTTACGTTTATGTAATTCAATGTGAACAGCAGTGTGCAATTTCACAGAAGAGATGTGAAACTTCAAGGGAAGGTTATATCATGGCTAAGAAAACTGAAATCAGCTGTAATGTAGTGTAGCAGTACCTTCCTGTAAAGAAAATGTACTTTCTGGTTTTTGCATACTGTAAAGCTGAGGTGTTCTGAAAGGAAGCTGCAACAGAATAGACCTGCTAAATAAAATACCTGGCAATATTGTTATCTGGTACAATACATGCATGTTAGTGACTTTACAAATGAATAAGATGGTGCCAGAGGCTAATAATTATGTGACATGAACTGACTGTTAAATCCTGCAGTCTTTACTCAATATTTATACAGTCCTGGCTTGTGGGGAGTTCAGCTTGATAAATGTCAGAGTAAAAGAAGTAAAAGAGAACTAAATCCATTCCCAGGTTTCTCTTTAATCTTGTTACTTTCCTTCCCACTAAGGAACTAATTCAGTGATCAGTATGTTATTCACAGGATACTGGAAACATTTTAGCAGAAGTACTTCATAGTTTATAGCACATGACTACAGCATTTGAGAAATTCAGCTTCACTGACCCAGCTTGACATATGAGAGAGAGGAGTCCAACTTTCTACCAGCCAGCATGGTCTCATTAACAAACTGAATAAAAAGGGTCCTCACCACAGCAAAGAAAACAGATGCAGAAAGATGCTGCTTATCTATAGAAGGCGACACCAATTTATCCAGGAAATAATTCCTTTCTGCCTCCCAACTCACATGACTTTAAAAAAGATAACAATTTTCAAGGAATGCAGAAAGCAAAACAATTTTTTTGTACACAAGGTACTGGAGACAAGGTTATCTGACAACTGTCCAATTTGCATAAGCAAAGGTCAAAGGCTGCACAAGTACATAGACCTCTATTTTTAGCGAGAGCAAGTTCCCTTGGTGGATCAACACTGAAACACATTGCAGAGGTTGATTTTAAGGATGGGGTACAGGCCACGTCTCTGAAAATTAGGCCCTGTCAAAGATGTGCCACTGGGAGCTCTCAAAATCACCAGTTGTTCTTCATCCTTTGGGGCAGGAGAACCTGACCTTCCCAGAGGGTTGCAGGATGAACCTCATGAGACAATTTCAAAGGCCTCTCTAATAATCTGGGCCTATGTGTATGGTGCTGATTTCCACTGCAGAAAGATTTACTCAGGATTACCCAAAGAAGATGGAAAACTGGGTAACAAGATCAGAAGAAATGAGATGTCCCCAAATAAACCAAGGCTCTGGTGTCTGACATGTGGATTTATCTGCCCTTCGCCAAGAGTGCTTTAATTTGTATCACTGTAATCGGGTTAAGAATTATTGTAGCCAAAGTAATTAGCAGCAAGCTACCAACCAGATTCTTGACACAGAAAGCAAATGGGTTTCTCCTCCAAGTATTTTTCCCCCTGAGGGCTGGGAGGTAAAGAGGAGAAGGAGGGAATTAGGGGTGACCTTGCATTAATGAACAGTAACATGCTCCTGGATCAATAGGCAAACCTGGCATAGCCCAGAGAGGAAGCATCAACTGTGTCATCGAAGTATCTCTGATATCCATAGGGGTTTTGCAATGGATGCTTATGCAAAAGAGGTAAACACAAATGAGGCTGGTGCAACAGAAAAAAGAGCTACAGGAAGAGAGAGAGAAGGTGTGAGGATGTAAACAAAAAAATAAACAGAGAGATTGCTGTGGGGTGGTTTATTTAAAGAGTCCCTACATTTGCATTATTGGATTAAGCATTTTGACGAAAGTTTGTAGAATTTATTTTGGCCAAAAATGACTAATATGAATATTGGCCTCATGCCTGAATAAAGGAATGTAGTTTCTCTCTCTAATCAGGTTGCAACAGATAAAGGCTAAATAGAAATGAGTAATTCACCGTGACTCAATATTACATGGGCTGTATTTTAAGAGCTGAATTTCAAGTGCATTTCTGTTCTTTATTTCAGCTGTGCTATCTTTTGCTCACCCTCGCCACACTGTGTGTCAACCCGGCTTGGCAAAAAGGGAATAATTTTCTTCTATGAGCCTGATGTACTTTTTAGGAGACACTGTCTTCCTGGAAGCAAAATCAATTCAAGTATTCAGGAGGCCTCTAGTGGCTTATAGTTTCAGAGGAAGTTTCCTCTGAAGCCTAGCCTGTGAGGCTCAGAAAATATACAGAAGGTCAGGGAAACTAAAGGGACTCCCCATTTGTTGATTAATGCCATTGACAATAAACAGCAAAGCTTGGTCTCTGATTTCAGTATCTAAGAATCTGGCCCTCAAGGCCCGAGATACATTTACACAAAACACTCAGAACGTGCAGAAGAGAACAATAGGGTCTCAGGCTTCTTGGTGTATTGCATGTTTCTAAGCACATACTGGGAAAGAATTACAACGTGATGAGCCCTATATTTGAAACAGCTGTCAAAGGGGAGCCTATGCCAGTTTCATTTTGATCCACAAATATAAATGCTTTCTATTACTGACACTAGACTACGCAATAGGTTTCCAATGTGGTGCACGAGTGCGTAATCCTCCATTTGCAACTCTTCACCCCGTTCCCACACCAGGAGTAGCAGGTATGGCCAATCCTGACTGGGGTAATTGGCATCAGGCAAGCTATTGTCGTTTCCAACAGCTGAGGCTCTGCCCTGTTCCCTACTATACACAAATACTTAATATTACATATTGGGTGAGAACCTGGATCACCTGTAGGCTATATTTACACACAGGGTTATTAAAAAGGAAAAGAAGAGTAATCACAAAAGAAGGTGAGAGAAATGAAGTCCTGCTGCTCCTCTGGAGTTTTGGCCTAGACAGTCAATGCTTTCTTCATCACATATGTATTTCCCTGGGCCTATTTTTATATGTCATAGGATAGTCGAAGAAATGTCCTTAATTCCCGGCACTTTGATTCACCTCCACAAACTAAGCCTTGTTGTAGGTGACTTAGCAACCATGTGATCCACCTATTATTAGAACAGAGTTAGCCCTCCAAGCCCCCAAACTCCTGCCTCCCCTTGTCCTTATATATATATCTGTCTCCTAGCAGAAAAGTGGCACATGACCTCCTATCCTCAAGAATACTTGGCACAAGTCCCTACTTCTCAGCCGAAGCTATTGTTCTAGGAGAGAATGACACAGGCGTGCAAGAGTCTTGCTGACACTTTTGACTTTAAACATGAAATGCCATTAATCAATCAGCTGCATCTGTTTGGAAAAATTAAGTGGCTGGAATCAAGGCAAACATAATAAATAATCCTTAGGCAAACAGGAAAGAAAATAAGGGAAGACACGCTTTTGACTTCTTGTGGCTTCAAATTCATTTGATTTGTCTTTCACGTCTTCCTTACAAATATTAGGGCTTACTAAGTGTACAGTATGAAGATATGAAACTCTAAAGGCTTATGCAAAGTACTGCCACGAAATTAAAGGTGCTAAGCTTGCAAGATATAAGTGTCTGCCGTGGAATTCACACATGACATGGCAGCAGAGGGGGTCTGAATTCACAGATGTGAACCAGACTAGACTTGCAAAATGCCCAGGCATCACTTGAAAGGCTGATTTCCCTTGCTATTCAGTGAAGTTGCAGATGTGATTTATGGTCTCAAAAACATGTTCATTCCTGCTACAAATGCTTCAGAGACTTAATACTACATGGAATCCTTCCTGGCAGGTGCTCATATCCATCAAAATAAACATCTAGTAGATTTCAAACAACCCATAATTCCTTTCAAGGTGGACACCCACACAAATAGCACCTCAGTATTTAAGAGCCTGCTGCTGTCACCTCTTTGCAGGAATGAATGGAAAAATACTAAGCTGCACCTTGCAGTGGAAGAGTACCTGTCTCTTCCAGGAGGAAAAAACAAGGAATAGCTGTGAACAAGACATCAGGCTCAAGAGGGTCCTTGTTTTCCACACAGTCTCTGGTTTTTGCTCAGCCTGGAGTCCAGGATTGGAGCCCAGCTTTATTGGCCCCTGTGACTGGTTCAACAGGGGAAGAAAATGTGTGAAACATTTCTCCCTGCTAGTGAAACAATGTTCAACACTTCCCCAAACCACCAGACTTATGACCATGCACGTCTGAAAGCCTGGTGTGAAGAAGACACAGAGAAGCCTCATACCCCTCTCCAGCTGTGGGGATGAGCAGCACTATTGCTGCTGGCCTGCCTAGGATGGGAAACACAAACCCAACCAGTTTATAGTGTGGGCACGTGCAGCGACTGTACCGAGCCCACCCACCATTTCACACAGGCCATTAGAGGGGAGCCATTTCAATCCAGGCTGATGACACCCTCAAATTTCCATCTCGCTACCAATTCCTGCCACAGGGATCTGCCTGAACATTGTAAAGTAATGATACAAATGATATGTATAGGTCAGAATGACACAGGAGCAGAGAGTGGGAAAAAACACAGGAGCAAAGCATTATGAGGCCATCTCCATTGCTAAAACACAACATGTATTTGGCTGACTATTGAACTATTTGGTTAGTCTCAATCTGAAACAAGAATTCATTTCCTTTTCGAGCATTTTAATCCTTTTGAAAACAACATTTCAAAATGAAAATATCTCTTTGAACTCTACACTTGATTTGTACTGGCTGAAATGCATACGAGCAAAACACTTCAACTTTACAGAAAAACAAACAGAAAACTGCGAGGAGGGAACTAATCTATAAATATTTTGGTCCCTTACATATTCTTCATTTCAGAGTGGATTTCCTCTTTGCTCAATAACAGAGCTTGCCAATCTGTATGTGTTCCTGGAAAGGAGATGAATGTACCTATGGCATGGCCATGGATGAAGACTCAGCTGACATAAGTTTAACTTTCAGCTTTGTCTTTAAAGAATGCACTTCACCTGTGATGCCTCTCTTTCCTCTTCCACCATCATATTTGGGACAGAAATACCCTACTGCTCTTACATGTTTCTGCCATAACAGCTGCCACAACATTCCTGTTACTGATAGTATCTACATAAATAAGAGTTTGTAGGAAGAGCTAATACCTTTTATGAGACTAGCTGATAGAACTGATAAAAGTGAACAAGTTGTGGGGTTAAGAGTCCTTCAGGTACACTAGAGAATATGCTAGAGCACTTCAGTTCCGACAGCATTGCTGCTACTGGATAGATGAATAGATAGAAACCTCACTACACAGAATGAAGAGCACATTTGAGATGTCCCTGTCACTTCCTCCAGAAACAACAGAAAAAGGAATAGAATGACATACATATTTTCAAAGGAAACAACTGTTAGGAAAATAATTGTGGAGAGTCTTCTTTATCCTCCAAACCTTTAGTATGTGTAAAATGAATCTGCAGTAACAGCTCTCCACAATGCCAAAACCCCAAACTGCTGTCAGTCATTCCACTAGTAGTTGCCTGGGGCAACTGCTTTCACAATTATCAGTGGATTCACAAATTTGCTGCGGTAAAAAATGATGCAACTGATTTTTTTTTTGGTGGTCAGGTTGCAAGTGAGCACAAGAATATTCATACTTTCTAATCAGCAACACATAAATATATGAGAAACCCTCTTTATATCAGGCACACCTGTTATAGGCCATGGCCAAGGCCACACCATGTCAATTTGACAGATATATGCCCAAATACATGGATAACAGAAACAGCAACTAGATCTGTGACTATGGTGCTCCAAACAAAGCAGTGATTCCAGTAAGAGTAGCATGAAGCTGGTACACAATACAGCACAAGTTAAAAGCCCTTGATGGTACCACCTTAGCATATTCTTTTGACTTTTCTAGTAACCTAATGTTGAATAAGCCCTTTCCTTTAGGAATAAGAAGCTTGGTTTACAATTTTTGATCTTTAAAAGAGCCCATTTAGGAAAGAGCCCTCTTGTACCATGGGCAATAAAACATGCTCAGGGTCAACAAACTCACTGTAGGAAACAGCAAAGGGTTTTCATGAAAGAAAGCCAGGTCCCAAATCCCAGCAGAGGGTGACATTCCTATGTGCTCATCCCTGCTTTGGCACAAGTGATTCACAAACTTAATCTCTGCCACAGAGCTCTTCTAAATACAGGAAAACTAAGATTATATCAAGTTTAAGTCAAGGAAGAAACTTCCCCAATGGATACTGAATCACTTCAACTACTGCAGTAGACATCTCCCTTTAAGATTTACAGGGTGTTGGAGTTTTTTTCTTGCTGCAGTTTTAAAATCAGAGTTTATCAAGCCAGTTATTTCTAAACATCCTATGTTGGGCTTAGGGAGATTTCAATGAACAAACCAAGACTCAGTTGTAAAAATAAAAATAAAGCTTTTGCAACATATGTTATCTGACATGTTTGCATAAAACTAAAGGTCCAGCTGATGCCACAGTGCAGTCCCTTAAAGATGAGAGAAGCAGCCACTATTTTCATTGTGGTTAAAATACTTGGCACATCAGGCCAAGATGAGGGAAGAGACAGAAGAATTTTTTAAGGGTCTAACATACAAAAACATGAAGTCCAAGATATATTGGTGGCAACTCCAGTGCTGAACAACAACCAATAAATTCTTCAGCTGCCTTATTGAAAAGACATCTAAACATGCCATCTTTCTCAAAGCTACTCTTCTGGAGACAGCTACTTTGTGATGCACATAGTGATAATTAAAACTTTAAAAATAAGAGCCAGGTTCCATTAAGCCTGGACAGAATGTGCTGCTCTGCAATTGAAGTTATGTCAGAAAATAAAGAACATTCTAGAATCATGTAGGGACCAAGTTTAATTCTCATTTACAGCAGTTTTATCTAGAGACCTTTCCATCTTGTTCTCTGGAGTCACACCAAAGCTATATGAGTTTAGGGGAAGTCAATTGCGGGGGAAAAAAGGCAGAAGGAACACTGAATTATAGAAACTTCTATACAAATTGTAATGACAGGGCTCTGTTTCAGGATCCTTGCAGCACAGACTGGCAAGGTTGTTGCCCTCTGGAAGAGCTGCAATGTCTCAGTGATTGAGCTGCAGAGAGACACAGATCTGCTGGAGAGTAAGGACTATTGACTGGTGTGCTCTTTGCCAGCTCTACCTAATAGTGGCTTTCCACAAACTGGGCCATTTGGAGAGTCAAACAGAGATTTCCATCTTATTGGGGTTGTGTTTGAGCCATTTCCATTTCTGCTTCAGGCTTAGTTAATCCAGACATATGCTTAATCACACCTACTTCAGGCAGACTTAATCCCCCTGTTTGGTTTCTGTACTAAATTCCTCAGAATTTTTATCCTAACCAGACACAATGGGCTCCCCAAGATCTCCACCAAACTAAGCGTTCGATGGAAAGACTCATACATTCCCAGATGAAAGTCAGTTTCTGCCTTTATTATTCATTATGTGGCTGAGACCCATGTTAAACACTGATGTAAGGGGCTGTAAGCCATGGCCAAGCCAGCAGTGATATTTGTCATCCCTTCTCAGACCTGAATTGAAGCCCTATGGCCAGGTATAAACCACCAGTGAGGACACATAAAAGCAACTGTTGGGCTGTCACAACCCAATAAAGCACAGACCTTGGACCTTCTACGAAGGGAAACAATGCCTCAAATGTTTTTGCAGTTTTCAGACATCTCAGACATATTAACCCCATGGGAATGGGAATTATTACCTGTGCTGCACAGAGATATAGGTGAAAGTTCTAAGATGAAATGAGGAAAACCAACACTGAGAGGAAACTTTGCAACTACTTTGAGAACCAACCAAATGCTGGTTCTCAATTATCAGCATAGCAGATTACTTAAGAATTTTATTCCAACCCAGTTGTGGAATAAACCACGTCAACATGTGGTATTGAGGTTTCTTCTTAATTACAGCTGCTGTAATTTAAGCTTACATGCTGTATTTTGCTACTGGGGCAGGTTAATGTGTTTTTCTTCATAATTACAGTGGGCTACTTCATTAAGCCTCTGTAACCCATCTGTCTTTGCTTACAAGTTCACACTCTGAAGCTGAGCAAAAGACCTGTAAGGAGAGCACTGAAAGGCTGGCTTCAGGAGACTTTTACAACTAAATTAGAAAGAGCATTATGAAATGCAAGGTAAGTAGCATTGTACTGGCAAAGAGATGGCCTCGGTGATCTAACAGGTCTTTTCCATCACTAACATTCCTTGTCCAGGAACAACCCATTTAATTCCAGGCCAGTCATTTATTATGACAGAGGAGCAAAGTAGAAGGACATATATTCTACTGGGAAAAACAGCATTTTATTATGCCAACTGAACTCAGAGGACAGACAGTGAAAACATTCTTTCATTTTGTACCATTAGCTCAGCCAGGCCTCTGCAATGTAACATTCTGTCACTTTCTTTGGATTAGCTCATTTACAAAAACGTGCTGTTTTACTGAAATTAGCACAGAGAGAATATTGCGCTTCCCGAGCTGCCGCAGCATAACTGTTCGTCAGTAGATTTATGTAGTGGATTGTTTTCCTGCAATCCAGGATAAGGGAAATACTTAAACAATAACCGCCATGGGGAGTGTGGACAAGGCAATAATTACTTTCCATGGTGTTAATAAACCTCAAGGCTACTGGCCAAAGTATATTTGCACTGAAGGAGATGTCTGTGGAGATTACATAGGAAATTTTAAGACAGACAAGGGTCAGGAAGCCCATCTAGGTCTGCTTCCTCTGCTGCATTAGCAGACACCCCCACCCACCCATAACTGTTCTCAGCCAGGTTTTTTTAATCAAGCACTGTCTAGTGTTCACTAGTTCCTTTGGTGTCCTCTGCTGAGTGACTTGCTTAGCATGCCGACTAGGAGCCATCATTTAGTTGTTATCCTTTTGTTTTCTGCTCAACTTTTAGTTACAAACACTTCAGCTGTAAAATTGCAATTCCACTCCACAGGAAACACCTAATTTCTGTAAGATTATATAAGTAAAATAAGATTATATAAGAATTATTTAAACACTTAAAACCTGAGTGATTCCTGTAAGCTCAAGTCGTGTAGCTCAACTCAAGCATCATTCCCAGAGTGCTGTGCTCCCAATTCTCTGCCAGCCCTTGCAGAGAGCCCCACATCCCTGAGAATCAAGTTGGGATTTTTCAGGCTTCTAAGGCTCCTGTCACTGCACCAGAGAGATAAGCTTTGGCGCAAATTAGAGATCACATAGCTTTGGAGCAGCAGGTAGCCAAAAAGTAGGATCCAGGCTTTCCAATGACTGCAAGATTGAACAGCTTCTTGAGTTGATGTTTGCACAAGTAACACAGACTACAAAACCTTCTGTTTGCCATGGGCCATCTCCAGATGCACCACTTGTCACAGCAAACAGTCAGACACCTCAGGCCTTGATAGAGAGCTCTCCCTTCTTATGGAGGTCCATCCAAGGGGATGTTCTTGCTTTGACCATTACACTGCAGGGCATTTTCTGTGGAAACCTACTTTCACAGTCATGTTCTCTTTCTTTTTCAGCAGAACAAACCAGGACAGAATTTAGGGATGGTGACACTCGTGCAAGTCTGGAATGAAATAAAACTCAGGTCCTCCATACCACTCTCTGACAGTAATGCTATGTCATTTACTGACAAATAAAGCTTGTCTCCACTGGTAATGAAAACTCCCTTGGATCATTCTTGGGCACAGAGGACAACTGGCATGAAACAGACAACATCTATGCCATTTAACTCTCCTTGTCTCCAAAACAGGGTGGCCACATCCAAAACACTCACTGTGAAGAGCTTCTGGGCTGTGCTAAGCCCAAGTTATGCCAGACAATTGTTTAGACACTGGTAGGTGACAAAAGAAAAACTTTTACCAATAATTTAACCATATAAAAAAGCAGGTTCCAGGGCTTGGTCCCACAGACTGGCACCATCTGATATATTGGGATAGGCTGGCCAATCTGTAATCTACCCAGGCTTCACACATGTCAGTATGAAGCACTGCAAAGCTAACAGTTGTTCTTTATGCCCACATCACCAGTGAGCAGGGCTTTAAAAGGAGATTGTCAGTGTTCTCAGCACTCTGGGAATGGTTATGGCCATAGACGTCTCCAAGAAAATGTGCTTCTAATTTAAATGTTGTGTCAAACAAGTGGTTACTGAATTTGAGAATGGATATTGTGAGCTACATTCAACTGAGGCAATTGACTTAGATGTTCCCTCATTACAGGAATGACTAATCACACAAGTATTTATTGGATAGAGCACATCCCCCTTGTTCACATGAGTGAGCACGCACCAGCTCACACATGTTACCCCCAGAAGAGCAAACAGGAATAATGATGGGAAGAGACACTCACCAAAGTAAGGGCTGTGTGATCTGGTGGCATCAACTCAACCTACCTGCAGTGAAGAACATGAAAAATTTCCTGTTGCCTCATCAACTTTAGACTGGACTTTTTCCTCCGTCTGAACTGGCCCAGGTAAAAGGAAAAGCCATCTGTGGCTCTCTCAACTCCCTTGCTTTTTGCATGTGCTGCTGGAGCGAATACCTTCCTACCAGCTGACAACTGAGCAGAATAAAGCACCACTGTATCCCATTCCCAGGATACTCCTTGTCTTCTGCCTTATATAAGGAATGGAGAGAACACCTGGTGCAGGAGACAAATCCAGTAACTCTCATCCTTAGAGATTCTTCATTTTCAGATAAATTCTTCACTAAAAATTATCAGACAATAGTTGAGAAAGGACTTGGGAGAATGAAAAATAATTTGGCCTCGTAAGTCTAAACTGAGAAAACAGCTCTGGAAACCATAGGGAGATTTTATAAGGGCCTTAGGAACAGCAAAATGACACAGAAACATACTTGGAGTATTGCATCAAACTCCATTTTCCATTGATTGTAGCAATTCTGACTTGCACCAGCTAGGAGTCAAGCCCCAGACTTTTTCGAGAAAAGGTCTGTTCTATGAGTGCCCAGGAACATCCGTAGAAGGCAAATAGCAAAATGCAGTATTTTAAAGGTAATTTGACTACAGCTTAGAGGTATATTTCTTACTGCCCTATCATGAGAAAGTTCCCTATACACATTCACATAGTCACAATTATTACTCAATGAGTACAAACATCTTGGCTTGAAGCCATTGGTTATTAGTACCATGGGAAGTCATCACTGCCTTAAACATATTCCCCACAATAGTTAAGTATTTCCCTTAATTCAGGACTGCAGGAAAACAAGACATATATAAACTGAGTAACTTAAAGCTAGCCGTGACTTCAGAAGCATTTTACAGTCTTTTCACCCACATTGGGCAAAATAAAGTTCACTTCCCAGACAAATTGGTTCCTTGTGAGGCCACAGGATGCTGCACAGAAGCCACTCAAATGCATTAGTAGTATCCCAAAATGACAGACTGGTTTTGCTTTCAGCTCTCGTCAGTTCAGCTGGCACAATGATAAAAGATTTTTTTTCTCAATTAATATCCCATCCTGACACTGTTTGCCAGTCTTCGAAGGTCACAAAGCAGTCCTGTGTCAGCCTGACACCTTCCCCCTCCCCATATTTCTTCTTCCTCTCTGGGGAAATTTATGTCCGCCTGTGGCATCTGTCCCCTGTCCTCCTTTTGTGAGCACCAAGCCACAGCATGCGTTACATTTAGAAATGTTTTCTGACCATAAATTACCTCAGCAGCATCTTAGAAGCCTTCTGCTCTCCTTCACTGACCTCATGGCCCTGACACTCTGGAAGCATTTTTCATTATCTCTCTTAACCTCCTGTACAAGCTTCCTTTCATTCTCAGCATTTGCTTTTCTTATCTCTTTTTGCACTCTTAATTTCATTCTGTAATCTGTTCAAGTCTTCTTCTTTCCCTGGTGTTTTACACCTTAGGCTTGGTTACTCCTTACACATCCAGCTGTAACAATCCTTTGAGCTGCACAAAGTTTTCTGCTCCCTCTGGCAGCCCACTTAAGCTCCCTCATCTCACCCACTTGCCTCATGTCCTTCCCCTTCATCTCAGGCTTCAGGGCTGAAATTTAAGTACCATCCTCAGCAGCTGCCTATTCCCCAAAGCTTTTGCACCCCCCACCTGATTAGCTTCCCTTGCTTGGGCCCTGAAGCCAACATGGAGCAATGTGAAGCCACTGAGCAGTGTGACAAACCCAACTGGAAGCCTTGGAGAGCACTTGAGTCAGTGCAAAGCCACACTGGTCATTCACTCAGTCACCCCAGCCTTCAAACCCACCCCCAGCACTCCAGCACTGGGAACAAAATGCTTTCCTTTCCTGGCCTATTCCTCACTTGCCACTATGAATTGTAATGCTGCCACAGAGGTGAGTTACATAAATGATAATCCACACTCCTTTGAAACTCAGAGAAGTTCAGATTCAGCTCAAGAAATGGAAAAACCCTCCAACAGGTTCTCATTTTCACCTTTCCCAAGGAAAAGTGAACCAAAGAAAAATACTGATCTAGAGAAGAATTTCAGTCTCAATAATGTTAAAGTTTTCCTATGGTACTCTTTGAAATTAGTGGGATAACACTGTTCCTATTGATTGTAAGGAAAACTAATCCAATTCACAAGTACAATTAAATAATAAACTTCCCCTTCTCCACTTACATTTCCCTGGAGATGTTTTGCAGAAGAAAAATCTCTTCTGCCAACTGAAGGGGGAAGCAGCCTGCAGTTTGCTGTGGAGAAAGTTAGCTTCTGTCTGAACCAGCATCCTTTCAGTAAATACCATGAAGCAGAAATACTGTATTGCTCACATTTACGTTTCCAAAACCTTACCAAAAAAAGTGACTTTTCACTGGTTTCACCAACAGCAAGAGCTGCTTAGTCTCTCATCATGCTTAGGCTGCTTCATTGCTTGAGCTCACTTTAAACATTGTCTTTTTACAGTCACTCTCAGAAAATGTGGATTTGAACAAAGTTGTGGAATTGGTTAGTTGGCAGGTAGCTAATGTATAACATATGCACATTCAGTTCAGATCAAAAAACTATTTTGCTAGTGATGTTGTTTTCAATACTTGATCAGTCACAGACAGATACTTCCTCTTCACCTTCTCATCAAAATATGGCAACTTTAGTCCTATTAAATGCTAGAGACAGTGATCTCTTCTGACTACAGCTGGTGATCAGATTATGCCCTGAAGCATAATGACTGCTAACACTTCTCCCTTTCATCCCAATTACTGCCCTTGCTGCCACGCACCTACCCCAATCTTCTGAGAAGCTACATCAACAGGCAAAAAAAGGGATAAAATTCAACTGTAGTCTAATAGCTAATCTGAATATATTTTTATATTGATAATTACTGGAAAATAAATTATTTTGTAAAGATGAGAAATTTTTTCAGCAGAACTGCTGGGGCAAAAATCACTTTTCCCAAAACTGCAAAGACTACATTCCTCAATAAACAAAATGTACCTTTTTAAAGTGTAAAGTACTGAAGTTTTAATATACTTGAAATGTCATCAATATCAACAGAAAACACTTTTGGACACTGAAATGCAAACTTTTTTGCATGGTTAAAAAAACTTAATATTAAACTAATTTGCCCTTTAAGAATCAGGGGAGAAAAGTATGGGGCAAAAAACTAAAATACTTCTAGGGAAAATGCAAAGCAGTTTCAGTTTTAAACTGGAGAGAAGGAAAGAAGGAACAATAAGCAACGAGTAATACTGTTGAGGAGTGAAAGCATTTCAAAGAAAGAGCAAGGATGGCAGTGTTTCAAAGCAGAATACAGGAGTTAGAGGAGGACCCTGTCTCCCACACCGGATTAGATCAGCAGCTCATCTGCTTCCAGTAGCTTGAACCAATGAATCTCTAATAGCGGATCAGTGTTCAGCAGATCTCAGGTCAGACACAGCATATTTCATCTTAAATCTTTGCCCTTCGCTATTATATAATTTTTAGGAAATTCATTAGCCAAATAAGAACCTATTCTAATCTTTAATCTCACTGAATTAATTCTCTCAACAACATCCTGCTGCAATGACCACTACAATTTATATGCTTTTTTCCTACATGTTTTCCTGTTATTTGTCTCCTTCCTAAGGAAGACAAGTCAAGTCCTTTCATTTGCTCTCATTAACCAGTTCTTTTCATTATTTCATATCATCTCCATTGCCTTATCTGAAGAGTAAACACCACTGAGGAGCAGTTCCTTTTGACTTTATGTAGGTCAAAACTGTTTTCCTTTCCTGGCTCAAAACATATACATGTAAGTGCATTTACTTGACAAGAAAAAGATATTTAGGAACAGAGGAGGGTGTGTGGCTTAAGAAATAGTATCTTTGCCTTTTCTCATGATTGTGACCTCAAAAATCCCAGGTGACCAAAGGACAGTTACTGACTGGTGAGAAGTGATCTGCCACAGCCTAGAGGTAGCCCTGAGTGCAGGTGAGCAGAGGGGACACACACAGGCAAGGGAAGGGATACCAGGCCAGTTAATCATGAAGCAGCTCTCTCCATACATATTTCTTTGCCTTTATTTGCAGCATCCTTCAATGCCACCACACTCCTCAGCCTCACCTAACCCAAAGCAGCCCACCACATGCAGGTTTGTATAATCAGCAGACTGTACCAACACAATTCGGTTATTTCCCTTTAACTCTTGATTTGTGGCCCTATTTCCTGGGGATATGCAATAGGTCCCCACTTTTCTCACTGAGAATGAGCTCCCTACTCTCTTTTACTTACCCAGCACAGTGTCAGTATGATTAAATGTGTCAGGATAGACTGTGGTTAGTTCTCACCACTGAGGTTGGCCACTTACACTTCCCTATCCACTCACCCCCTGGCTTGCCTGATGGCTCTCCCAGCCACACTGCAATGACATCATCCCTGGTCAATAGTCTGGGGTTAATTTTTGTTTCTGTGTCTGGCCATTCTCAGCCAGCTGAGCTCCAAACCATTGATCTGTTCCACACTTGCTTCTCAACAGCCTTCAGTTAATAAAATTCTTTCTTCTGACCCCATTCAGTGGGGTGACTTAGTGATGTAAAGATGTTTGCTACCAAGGCCAGCCCCTTGAGCCTGCATTTGACTGTTCTTCTAGCAGAGCTTTTGATTTATGTAATAACATTTTTTCCTTTATCCTTCCAATCATGGAAAATGTTAGGAAATCCCATTGCCAGTTTACTGTCTCATTGCCTCTGGTTTTAAGACATAAGAGTTGTACTTCAACCACAGCCTTCCAGACCATCCTTCTCCAGTTGCCACAAACTACTCATCCCTGCTCTCCCTGCCATGCCACCTATTGGATTTTCTTTCTTATTTACTAAACCTTCACCTTCAGTATAACAAGCAAACACTCACATCAAACTGCTCTGCACTACAGATCACAGACAAGGAATTAAATACTGTACATTCTTCATTCATCTTTAATATCATTACAAGTCTGTCAAAGGATTTGTGTCCATTGAACAAAAAAAGCTGGAGGCACTACTGCAGCTGAATTCAGATTGCTAAATGTTTAACAAAGATGCTGACATTACAAAAGCTGGAGTCTCTGATCTCTCCTCTTGAAAGCTATTCAGGTTGGTTGCAGGGGAAAACTATGTCATGGGCACCTGGGCACCTGCACTTTATTCTGTCTCAGTAACCCCCTCTCAGAGGAAGTGAAGCCATAAGGTCCTGTCCCAGTAACAATTAAGAGAAACTAATGAAGAGCTGGTTTATAGCTTTTTCCCAATCCTGATGTCCTGTCTGTGTCTGGAGGGCAAATATAAAACATGTTTTTCAGTGCTACAGAAGGAAGTACAAGCAATTAGTCCTCACCACACAATTCACACATGAGGTTAATCAGGCCCCTCACTGGTTTTAAAGCAGAGGGGACAAACAGGAGGCTGAGTGCTCAGCCAGAGGAGGAGGTCAGCATGAGCATTGGGGGAGGCAAATGGAAGCATGTGTGCATCAGCAAAAGAGGGATCTGAGTAAATGTTTTTAGGGACCCTAGCCTGGCCCTTTCTTCTTCCCATTATCCTGCCTTTATCAGCTCTGTGATCTGTGAAAGATTGTCAGAGGAGCCCCTTGAACCTGCCAGTCTCACAGTTGTGCAAAAGGGTTCACTGCTCCACAGAGCTGTGCTCTCTTACAGACCCAGAAAAGGCACCACACAAAATTTTCCAGGTCCCCAAATCCTCCAGCCTGCTGCCCTTCTCTCATCCATGGTGGGAGGCAGCACTTCAGCTTCTCCTGATGTCAGATTTCTTGGCTCAGAACATGCCAGGTAACACATCAGAGACAGAGGGGACAGTTTTTTCTGTGTTTAAAAATATCAAAAAGTACAGGTGGTTTACTTGGAATAGCTGCAATTCCATCTCAAGAGAGAAGATTTTCCTCACCTTAATGCCCCATGAAGGACGACTACAGTTTTCTCTCTAAAACATTGCTTTTATTCCTTCAACTCGCACATACAACACCAAGCTAGTTCTGTAATATCTTATGTAAATCAAGGATTTCCTAGTGAATGTCAGAGGCTCTCATGATAGGAACCTTTGCTCCAGGACTTTGTAGATGACACAACACACAGCTGCAAGATGTGGCATGTCCACCTTCCAGGTCATTGCTGAGTTTGTCCAATGTTAAAAAATCTGGACTGGGAGTCCACTGGGCTCATGAAACATCAGCAACTACCATAAGAAACCAAAATTTCTTTGGTCTGCAGAACATACCATCCTCTGAAATTAGGCATTTGGACTTAACAGAAACATACTCCTGTTTAGAAACACCTACAATACAGGTAATAATAAACTCTAGCCTCTCTTTTCAGGGTTTCCTCATTGCAGAGCATTTCCCCTCCATGACCATCTTTAGCTTTCTTTATTAAACAAGTACACTACCCCTATCATAAAGATCTGGCTATACTGTCTGAGGTTAGGAGAATTCACTCCATTCTTACCTTCAAAATCCATGAAGAGCTTTGCTTTGAAAACACCCGACTCTTAAAACACAGGGAGTTCAGTTACTGTTCATGGGTTTGCTCAAATGGAGCAGCCCCCTGGCTTTATGAGCACAAGGTTCACTGCCTGTCTCATAAAATCTGCAACAAGAGAGGGTTTGTATTCTGAAGAAGAACCCCACACAGTATCTTTGGTGCAAATAAAAGATTTTTGCTCTGTTTCTATAGGACATTCACAATGTTTTCTTTAAACAAGTGTGACTCCACTTTGTATCAGGCCTCAACTGCCATATTTTTGCAGTAGTATGGTGCTCATTCTATATTTATTTTACAACCTCATCAAGATTTCCTTATTACTGATGTATTTCTCTCAGCAGTATGTTTTCACACTGGCTTCTGTTGCCCTCAGTTTTTACAGGTAAAATCCATGTACATATGCTATAATTGCATACACATAACTTTTTTCAAATTTCTTAGCAGCAAACACAGTCCAGAGGATGCCAAGGCTGGTACATACAATCCTGCTAAGAAGCAGAGGGAAAAAAACTAATCTCAAACTTTTCTGTATTCTGGTAAATATAAGATGAGGTGTTTCCCTCTTTCAGGCATTGTTCATGTAGTATCAGGCTTTCCCTCCTAATTCCATTTTTCATCCTGAAAAGTTTTTCACTCCTGAGCTAGTCCTATTGACTTAGGTGGTGCTCCAGACAGGGCAAGGGATTTGTCAGTGAGGATCAGATTGCAAAGTCAGGGCCTAGGATAGTAAAATCTTCCTTGTCTGGCATTCCAGTGTAAAGTGCTGCGAGCACTTACCCTGCTCTGAGATGGACGGCCAGTATAACGATATCGGTGTCGGAAACATTTCATAGTGCTTTTCAACAGTATGCCAGGCAAGAAAGGTTTCCAATCTCTGGCCCTCACCCTGCAATCCAATCCCCACAAATAAACCCTCACCCCTATACAAAGTATTATTGAAGTTAATGGGGCTCTAGACAGATACAGACTCTTTCCTGAGTGACACAAACAGAAAGACTGTGAGTTTAAGGCACAAAGGGGCTAAAACTTGACAAAGCCCTATGCAAGTACCTTTATTTTTAAGCCAGAGAACTTTTAAAGCAAGTGAGCTGGTCATAAGGGGTTTGAAAGTGATAACAGAGAGAAATTGGAAGGTTAAATGGTTGGTCTCCACAGATTATTTGCATTCTTTCTCAGAATGGTCAAACACTCACAGATCTGGTTTTTACTCCATTCCTAAGACTGAAGATCCACATACACCCCAGGTCTGACCCTTTACCTGCTGCACAGTAGTGGGATGCTGAAAAGTGCACCCATTCTTTAAGCTCCAGTCCAATGCAGAACTTGTTTCCATGTTACTCTGAGCATGTGAATCCATGCCATTGTCCTTATTAAGTCTGCCAGAGTGTCTGCAGTTATGCACACTTAAGAGTTTTGCTGGATGAGTGCTCTTTGTTTCTGGAAGGCAGAGAAAATGCAGGCCTGGAAACACCAACTAGTACAAGTCCACCTCTCATTTGTCTCACTTTTATAACTTTGAAACTCTTCCTTCACTTTGGTAATAATGTAAAGTATCAACTAAAAATTGCAATGCATGCATTTCATTTGAGTTTTATTGCCTTAACAGACAGCATTAGATTACAAAAGAGGACATTTTTCTTCTCAGTTTTAGCTTATTCTTATGATTTATGATTAGATACAGCAAGAGTTCATAAACTTCCCCGACCTGCTGACAGTTTTTACAGGCTCCTTGATTTATTTCCATCTCAAACTTAACAGCTTTCATGTGACTGATATTCCCAGAGTCCTGGCATGGCTGCAGCGCAGCCTGCAAGAGCTCCTCTAATCTCCATGTTACTAATTTAAATGAAGTCTTGGTCTGTTGTTTAAAAAAGACATTCGTCATCTCACGGAGGTTTACAGATCCTCTTGTAATGTAATGTCAGACACTTCTGAGATATGAGTTTTATGAAGCCTCCCGATATTGAGTGTTGTAAGACACACCAAGGTCACTTCAATATGCCAAAGAAAAAAAACAAAACATTTGCAAAACAAGAGAAGAGGAATCCCTAAGAAACTGCATTGTACCGGGGACATTTAGAAATGATTTATACCATCTGTGAGTACATTTCAAAGATAAATCTGGTATTGGGGAAAAAAGCAGGGGGAGGATAAATTTGAATCCAGAAAAATCCACAGACACTCAGCCAACAGCTATGAGTTCCTGATAAAAAACAACTCACAGAGCAGTATTCTCACAGTCATAGAGGTTGCAGCATCAACAGTTTCCCAGTGTGCTCCGAAGCTACTGTGCTAACTAAGGCTGCTCTTTCAGCAAAGATGCAGCTGGCATTCTGTTTTCATTGTACACTTTCCAAACAACAAAAAAAAAGATACATTTTGTAATAACAAAGACCTAACTAGTAAGAGAGAGAAGAGGGAACGAGAGTGAGAGCACCATAAGAAAAGTGGGTGTCTCTCCAAGCTCACACACCACCCAGTTGAAGACAGAAAGATATCATTGTTTTTGTCTCTAGAACATCTAAAAAGTGGCAAAAGGTAAGTGATGGGAAGGTGTATGAAGGCAGAAGGAACCTGAATGGAATAGATTAGGTAGGGTTTTTTTGATACCAATGGGTACAGTAGAGAGAACAAGACCCATAAATATCCAGGGGGCTCTGGAGGTTCTCCAGTGGGTATGCTTAGACATTTGAGGTCAACCGTGATCAAGCCTTAGTCTGACAGAAAATTGCTTTTGTAATATTTGTAGATCAGTTAAGAAATGACAAGCAACACTAGGTTATGACACACTGGAGATATAAATACAGGTTGCCCAGATCATATGATTGATTGAACCCTTTTATTTTTGCTGAAGAAATTTAGCTAGTGTTGCTGGCAACACACACAGAGCACTAAATAAACGTTACATACAGTAGCTTGTCAGAATTTATAAAAGAGCAATCGACATTTGCTTTACTGTCAAAACATCAGCCTACGAGTTTCCTCTCTTTGGAAGGAGAATGTGGGAAATAAAAGAATGCTATAACAGGGTATTACCTTCAAATCACAAATGCAATGGGTAAGCCTGCACCAGAAATGAGAGCTGCTCTCATGCAGTAAGCTCTGCCTGTCCTCTAACAAAAAAAAAAAAAACTGCTTGGGAGCCTCATTGCTACAACCCACCAGCAGCAGTTGCTGTATAGCTCAGAATATAGAGACAAATGTGGATATATCACAGAGCTTCCTATTCCACAGTCCAAACACAGATACTTTCACTGCAGATGGATGTGGAAAAACAGTGCTGTGCAGTGCCTGCAATTATATTGCAGTGAAGTGGATTATTAAGAATACAACAAGACTTTACGCCTAATTCAGAGTTTGCACATGCATGGGAATTAAAGTCCACAGATCTTGTTCACAATTACACTGAGTAAATCCTAAGATTTCTTTCCACTCTTCAAACAACATAAAAGGGACACATTGCACATGAAATAAAAACTCCCAGCAGTTTATCTTCCTAGGATTACATAGTGTTTTCAATGTAAAAATCACATCCTCTGTTGGGTAAAGGTTCATTTTACAGACCAAATCTATTGGATCAAAACAAAGACTGCAGTAAATCAGCTTTGTGGAGCTATGCTGATTTTCCCTTGCTGGACTGTATCTCAAGAACCACCTTTCAGGCATTTGTGTAGGAAGAAAAGTTTGTTATTAGTATTACCCTGGGAGATGCTTATTATTCCCTAGGGAGCAAAAAAGAAAAAAAAAAAGCTCAGCATCCCATGACCTACCTCTTCTCACTCTGATAAGGGCACAGAACATGTGTGTGCGCAGCCAGATCAATTGTCAGCAAGACAACCCTGCTGCATTTAAAGACATTGCATTAATTAACACATTTCTAAAGAGTATTTGTGTATCTATGTGTATATTTGTCCTTTTTTACAGGATCTCTCACAAGGAAACCCTCGCTCTCCCTGAGTGGTAAACCCACCTGCATCAATCCTCTGCAGAACAGTGAGTTCAGTGGGACTCAGGAGCCCAAAACTGCAACTTATAAACCAGCTGAAGGTGTATTTGCACAGACATCCATTTCCTCACCTCTTCCCATGGGTTTGCCGGGGACAGCAAACTTGGGTAACAGGTCAAGGACAAAGAATTTTTCATCCTTCATTTCTGTTCTAACTTTTTCTTGCTTCTGACTGCTGGGAAACAAGTAATAATCTGCATTTTTGGTCATGTAGAGCAAATGCTGTCTCTGGCAGGAGATGTGCCCTCCTATAGAAAGAGTTGAGGTCTTAAAATCAGTAGCATAGTCGACTATATCTGTTTTAACCCTCTTTTCTATGTTTTTCATTCCTTCTTAGAGGAAAAGGAGACTTGACAAGAACCTAGTACTTCATTGAGGACACATACTAATGTCTCTCTTTTTAACTCTGGAAATAGCAACAATCACAATGACTGTGTTTAAGTAGAAACTTTCCTTTACGTTATTTTTTTTTCTAACTACGAGGTTAAAAAAGGGTAAAGTTCAAGTACATTCCAGGCTAGACAGAGCAACTCAGGACTAGACAAGTCCTTTCAAATACTCTGAGTCACATTGTGAGCAGCTTCTACATGTTTCAGAAAGACAAAATATATCTATCTCTGGGGCAGTGCACAACATTATTCAGTCCTTCCTTTACTGGATGGAGTGAGCATGTGTCAGTCTGTCCGTTATTTCTTCTGTCATGGTAAGAACTGGTACCCAGATTTCATATCCTTCAAACAGTAAAGGTCAACAGATTGGTGGTAAGAGGCAAAGCTTGAAATAGAGCTAAGAAGGAAACAAAAGAGGGAGGAGAGAAAACAAAGAATTTCAATATCATACACTAAATACCTAGATGTTGATAAAACAATCCTCAATGGTTACCTGACAGGGTTTCACAGAAGGAAACTTGGGAAAAAAAAAACAATATCTATCCATTGTGCAGCATTTTTCTTTCTAACTCAATTGTATCCTTTATATCAGACTTTCATCTTCCCAAAGCTAAATCTGGGCATATTTACAATAAAAATAGAAGTTGGATTTGTTACAATTTGTTGAGACTGCAGATTTCCAATTAAAGGTGGTGATATTCCTTCTGTCTGTACAGGTTTTTACTTGGCTATTGAATGTAAACTAAATGACCCTTTAGAATAGCCTCAAAAAAATCACAAACACTGGTCTCCTTGAGAACCCATGAAGGATGAAAGAGGAGAATTCCTGCTTTGTTGTCTAAGGTTTACTCAGTAAAAGGTAGAGAATGTGAGACTTCAGTAGTTGTATACTGATTGTATGGCTTTATTTCCTAGAACAAAGACAGTGTTCCTTCAAAGAACACTACTAGTAGCACAGGAAAATCATTTTAATATTTGACATCCGTAATATTTTACGGTGCGACTGGATTTTGTTGAAGTGAAAAGAATTTATCCATGCCAATTAAATAATTCACTGCATAGTTCAAAAGACCCTGATAAGAGGTACACCACAAACCATACTGCTTTTCCTGCTTTAATTATGAATTTGTAGTTGAAGCACATGACAGGGTTTCAGGGCTGGGCTCCACTTCCCGCTCTGTGATGGGTTACTGGGGGCAGCTTCCTTCATCTCAGCCTTCCTGAGCCACATCCTTGCTGGTGTAAATCAGTACAGGTCCCCCAACTGAAAAGGCCCTCTGCTGATTTACACCAGCTGTTAACTTGACCTCTTGACCAAGAGGAAAAATGGGAATGGAAATGCATTTTCTGTGTCACAAGAGTTGCTTGTTGATGTTGGTTAAGGCATTTAAGAAGTTTCATTCTTTTTAACGAATGAGACCAATATCTAACTTCAAAGCCAGTAATGCAAAGAGGATTCAGATGAGTATATTAAAGCCTTTAGAATGACTAAGTTGTGTACTACATTTAATTGATAAACAGCATACAGAAGAACATTCCAGGAACAGGGTTCAAAATTACATGTAGAATTTTCTTTCCGTTTTCTTCTTTATATTTGGTTGAATATTTTCATTCTTTTGGATCAACAGAAATAAGAATAGCCAGATCAGCTGTGAAAAAAATATCCTGCTGCTTTTGCTGTGGCTGCTCCTCTTCATCAAGTGTTTTAACTAACACAGGGAAAATGGCTATTTCTTACGGATGGGGCTGTAGTATGAGTAAGTGAACTTCAAAGATGCCGGGCCAGATTGGATAGCAAACATCAAAAGCTTTTGACTCGTGCTGGGTAAACTTTGTATTCTGACACACAAGTTCTTATCTGTTCTGTTCCAGACTTGAGAGAGAGAGGGGCTGAATCTAACCAAATTACATTGTTTTTCCTTGTAGCTGCCAACTTGGAAAAATATCAGGGCACAAAGGAACCATTAAAAACAAAACAAAAAAAGACATGTTTTTGTTAGTTCCTAGGCAACACAATATTGCCAAGATGGTGGCTCCTATGAAAATTAGAAAATATTAGTTACACATCACACTGTTATTTATTTATACTGCTCTGTGAAGCATTTTTTTTTCCTTCTTGCAAACTGACAGATATTATGGAAAATCTGTTCTTTTGAGCAGGGTGTTTACACGACAACTGTTATGTATGTTTTGTCAGCAGCTTTTTCCATTTGTTAATTCCCATTTCTATTTTAACATTTATTTTGCTAGTTACTGTAAAAAAAAAAAAAAACAACAAAACAACAGAGTATGAGATAGAGGGAGAGAGAGAAAGAGGAGGTAGAGGGAAAGAGAAAAGAAAAGAAAAGAAAAGAAAAGAAAAGAAAAGAAAAGAAAAGAAAAGAAAAGAAAAGAAAAGAAAAGAAAAGAAAAGAAAAGAAAAGAAAAGAAAAGAAAAGAAAAGAAAAGAAAAGAAAAGAAAAGAAAAGAAAAGAAAAGAAAAGGAGTTTAAATTTTTTTTATCCACCAAAATGAATCCTGTTGTTAAGATTGTAGAATCTATTTTAGAAAATTGGAAATCCTATCCCGTGACTATTAATTGCAAAAATTCCATAAGAACTTTTTAAAACCTCAGCCTGCTTGTTCATAGCACTCTAGGGCAGTGTGGGACACAGGAAACGAGTGTGTTTCACTCCACCTTCTTCATTATTCAGCCACAATGTATTTACCACATGGTTCCTCCTACTCATGACAAAGCCCTGATTACATAGATGATGATGTTCCATGCTGGTGCAGGACTGAAATTACAGTAAGGTGACAAGGAAGTGTAATAGCTCTTGGGAAATGTAATTGCAGCTGCCTTGGAATCAAGTGGCAGACCCTCACATTTTGTAAAGTTTTACTCAAGAATTAAGCTAATGAGACTAGAAGGTCTGACTGCTTACCTTAGAAGGTAGAAGTCCCCTTAGAAGGGGGCATTCACATCATGCATCCTTTCAGCATTTTGATGGGAAGTTTTAAAATACAGTTGTGGAAGAACAGATTACAGTAGGGTATCATTCCTGCTTGCCACAGTGCGCTTTGTTTCCAGAAATATTCTGCGTGAGTTGTAGCACACACAGTCCTTCCATCACAACTGAAAGGTAACGTATCACAGATAGAGAGAGAAAAGAGAAAATGGAAGCTTCTCTTATTTAAAAAATGTCATTTCCTCTGATCCACAGTTCGCAGACCTTCTGAGACTCTACAATCTATCACACCAAACTCCCACCTTTGAAACAGACTGAGGAGTAAATGCTCCAAGGACAAATTCCAAGTCAACACAGAAATCTGAGCATGTCTGAACATTTGAATATGTTTCATCTGCACTTGTTAGAATGAGCTATGTGAATGTGGGAAGAGGCCCTTAAGGAGAAAAAGACACCATTAATGCATCCCAGAAATGTAAAACTCAAGACCACAGGTTTTTCAAGGCAGCCACTGCAGCATGCAGAGTCAGACCCCTTCCAGGACATCCTTCCAGAACATACCAGGAATCTTCCAGCAGCACTCATGGCTCAGGCAGCACTGCACAGAAGGGGTACAAACCAGAAGGCTGCTTCACCAAAGTCAAAAAAGTCATTTTTTACTGACACAACTGCTGTACTAAGACATCTTGGCCTTCCTTCTCACTCATCAATGGAGAAGAAATCCTGTCTGCATACCAGTATGAACAGCAACCCTTGGAATGGTCTTGTCTTCAAAGTTATAAGGCTTATTCAACAGAAATATTTAAAAACCTGGCTTTTGAAAGTGCAGATTGCTTTGAGGAGGGGCATAAGAACAAATGGCTCATCCATAATCAGGGTCTGACATGAGGAGATGTGCTGCTGTACATCTCAGTTTGCTTCCAATGTACTCCTGTCTTTTGCTTTATGTCCTGAAACAGGCACACTTGGGATGATTGAATTAATTTAATGAAACTATCTGAAGAATTTTAGATTTCACTTAGCTTTAGGTAATTCTAAACCCCAGTGTCAGACTGGAAGTTTAATCACCAGTGTAAACAGGCCCACCATGTTAAGGCTCTTAAACAGCTAGGATATGGTTTCATGCAGACTTTCAAAAGCTACCCTCAAAATTACTACAAAACTGTTTTCAGTACTTACTAGCTTGTTCCACAGAGGGCTTCTTTTGGCTTCACTGCAACTCAAGTATTGGGGAAGACCAGAGATTGTTTCACTCACCTCAATGAGATTTTTCTGTGGCATCACTTTTAGGCTATATGGATATTCCAAGACAAAACAGAGGACTCCCAGAGAAATGATGTAGGAGTGTGAGAAATACTTGCTTTAAGAGAAAACTTGGGGGGCTGTAAGTCAACAAGTATTAACCACATCATTAATTTTCTTCCACATTTACCTATAACCAGTAAAATTGAACAAATTTTGAGTCTTTGCTGCTCTTGTGGCAAACATAACTCATATCTAGTTGAATGATGAATTTGCAAACACCCAAAATGACCTGAAATGAACAAACAATCATTTTTCCAGCAGAGTTTGCACAGATATCTGCTTTATGGAGCTCTTAGTAAGGTAAAATCATCATGAGAGAATAAATATTTAACTTGGGCTGCAATGGGAGACTATATTAACACACCTCTGCACTTCTGGATTTTTGCTGGAATTCTAAGCAGAGGTGGCAAGAAACCACAAAGAAAATTGGTTTCAAACTATGCTTAGATTAACTGCAATGTCATTAAGACATGCTTTGAGTCACTTGTTGCATATCAGTTTTATCAAACAGAAATATTCAATACAATATAGAATTGGACTTTTCAGCATATACTGAGCAAAGTTCTCCAAGAACCTTAATTTATGTGATAAATCTAATCTCAGTTTGCTATGAGGCTTGCTGTCAAACAGCCATGGGCCCCATGTGGCAAGTGAGGAACAAGAACATCCAAGAACAGCCACACTAAGCAACATTACAAAGGAATTTATGGCAGAGGTATGATTTAACCCAAGTTCCTTAATCCCCAGCCCATCCCTGAAGCCCAGATTGGAAGTTTATCTCAACTGAATCAGCAGGGTTTTTTCTGATTCTTTTCACTGTATATCTCAGTTTGGAACAAAATAAAATAACAAGCAACCAGGAATAAGATAACTCTCATTTCTTAACTGGGATAGGCACCTGCCTATACCAAAGTTCTTCTAAGTTGGCTGGCTGACAAAACCCATTTTTGTTATCGTGGATCCCAAAAGCCAGCGGATCCACTTCTACAGGCACCAAAAGGCTCTGCTGCTTAGGTCAGGCTTTGCCCCTCCTTGAACTTGAACATGAACTTTGGTTGTTTGGTTTTTTATATGAGGGTTTTCCTTGGGTAGGCTTTTCTCTTTTTTTTTTTTTTTTTTTTTTTTTGGTTTGGTTTGGTTTGTTTAAAAGGCAGCCTATAGGAAGTAGTATGCAAGGATATCAGTTTTGACACCATTGTTGACATGGTATATATGACTACCATCTTCTGTTGGATTTGTTACAATCCATCTTCTGTAAGGACTTTGGGAAAGAACTATGACCTAAACCAACTTTGACCCAAGCCATCACATCCTGTGAGACATGGGCTCAGTCCTGCCAGTACCCTCCCCAGCCAGGTGAGGTTCCCTATTTTGAGAAGCACAGGAACCCAGGTGTCCCAGACTCCTTAGACAAGCAGAGCTATTTCTGCGTGAGTTCAAACCCAACTAACATTTTCAGCATCTCTGCCAGCACAGGACACTTGTCTCAAAGCTGCTTTTACATGTTTTTTCTCTGTGCTGACTATGGCCTGCAAACATCTGAGTGATCAGGTGCTGCTTGGTGAACAGGGGTGTGTGTGAGACGATGCACACAGGCACTGGCATGTGCAAACGTGGCCTCCTGTGAACTCTCGGTACTGTTTCATTACCTGAATTCTTTTAATTAGCAAACATCTGCCAGCTCCTGCACTCTGTCAGAATATACCACTGTTGTTCCCTTTGTAGTGCCTTTCATAACAAATGTAAACAGGCGGAAGAAAAATCGTGCTGTTATCATCTTTTGATTTTATGAGTACCTGGGACTGTTTAAACTATAGATTAACTTTTACAGGCCCATCTCTCTCCCCCAGCTCCCCCCACCATGTGTGAATAGCCAACTTTCCAGTGTGGGTGTGTCAGGTAAAGATCATTTTAGTAGATGTTTAAAAGGGAGGGAGCCTTGTTTCACAAAAACTAAAATCATAACATTTCATCTTTATGTATGTGCTTTGTCACCTCTCTTCCCCACAGCCTCAAATGAGTCTACATTCTTTGGGCCAACATCCCAGCCATGTGATGGGTCTCCTGTGTGCTACCATGATTGCAATGCTGGGGAATGATTCTCCAGGAAATTCAAGAAAATTGGTATTTTCTCGCTTTTTTCATGTCAATGTTTTTTACAAAGCTACCCTTACTATGGCACACAACTCCAGATCTCTGACAAAGTGAAGACCAGACTGTGAATACATTGCCCAGCCCAAATGGGAATTACATGTCCTCCCAAGGGTGAGTTAACTGGGAACGGTGAAGTGTCAGCAACACCAATTCTTCCATCTGAGTGGTGTTGTGGGAGCACTACACATACAGGTCTGCAAGGTGGACCTGCTTAGCCAAGCACATCACAGGTTAGGTACAGCCTGGGTACCTTCTACAGCCTCACACAGAATGTTTTATGAAGATACATCACTGTCCCACCTCAACTGACTAAGATGCTTTTGTTTCCACTCAGCCTGAAAATTAGGTGTGGTTGAAAAAAGTGGAAATACCATGCATTCCTTGACTGCCTGTACTTCTCTTGCATTTTAATCTATTTGATTTGTCTTCATTTTAAGATTGCCCAAAGAACTAAATACAAAGACAGAAAGGAGCTATTCTGTGTAAGAGATCTTCTGCAATTGTCTTCTCTCACACTTCTGTACAAAATAAGCAGAGCATGTACTTCCAGGATTTCACTTCAGGAGATGCAAGTCAGCAACAAGAAATAAGAGTAAAATATACACAGTTTGAAGCGTCCCAGTGACTCAAAGCCCTAGTCCCCTGCTTCTTTTCCCACATAATCTTTCCCCTTTAAATACATCTCCTTTCTCTTGGAACATATTTCAACTTAATCTGCAACCTTTGCTTTCTGGTTCTGAATGATTCCTACCTCCAAAATGCCTTTTTGCAACCAATTCTTCCCCTCAGCAATCAAAGGAGCCTTAAAACTTAGAAGCCCATCTCTGCTTGCTAACCCCCTTTTTTTCCCCCCATTATGCTGCTCTTTCAGCTCCAGTCAGTTCTGCCATTTCCATGATCAGTTCCCAAGAGGACCTCAAATGAGGTCCCAGGTGAGACATAGACTATTCTTTCCCTGGTCACATCATAATAAGTTTCATGTACTTCTCAGGGCTTTGAAGGTTGAAAGCATTTCCTATTACTCATTAAAAGTGAAGTCAGCGGCTGATGTGGCTGAGGCAGGCTTGGAAAAAGAACCTAGGTGTGCTGGAGGCAGACCGAAGGAAGGGCTTGAACAAGCATTCCTCAGTTCAGGAAAAGATAGAGAACATCCCACCAAAAATGCAGAAGCAAATTTCATTTTCCCCACAAATTTCCTACTGGCTAATTTTTATTTTTTTTTTAATTCAAGATATTAGAAGTATCTTCTCTGAGTTTGGATTAACTATCAACATAAGCACTTGTGAAGAAAAGTCAGTCCATGCATACTACAGAGAGATGGTTTTTCTACAGCAACCCTTTCTAAAGTGCTTGTAGCCACACAGAACATCTAAAGTGTTTGAACTTGTGCAATTAGAACAAGTTGTCAGGGACACAAAAAGCTTTTCAGAAGAGCACAGAAGCTGCCTGTATGTTATCTACCAGTGTCATATACCTTCAGCCTAGGAATCATCAGAGCCTAGGCAGCAGGATATGAAATAAAAATCTTCAACGCCAACCCTATTTCAGCAAGCTGCGATTTTTTTTCTCTAATAAACCCTCTTCCCTGCAGCTTTTCCTTCTGTCTCTAAGTTCTTCTCTTTTTTTGTTCTCTGCCCTCTGTACTTTTTCTATTTTTCCCCCATTTCTTTGTCTTGTCCCTCCTCTCCCCTTATTTCTTTTCCCCTTTCTTTCTCTGCTCCTCACCAGCACACATTCTCTCCATATCTCAGTCCCTCCTCAATCCCAGTTCTTTGATTCTTTTTTCTTTCTTGATTCTTCCCTATTCTTCTCTCTCTTTCTTTTTCTCTTTGACCTGAATTAGATTGTTGCAGTTGTCTGTGCCAAGTCAAGAAGCCGTAATTTCTAGCCTCATTCCAGAACACAAACCTCTTTCCTATTACAGAATTCTTTTGACATTTATAATTCAAATTTTTAAGGAAAAAAGACAAGACAAAAAGTTGTCCTGAATAAATATTCTCAGAGATTGAGCACTTGGATCTAGAGTTTTGGTCCCATGCCCTGTGAACACTGCGTCCAGTTGTGAGAGTCAGATGAATTTTCCCAGATTTTGGCAAAGGTTGGCAGCTGGCAAAGCCTCATGAATGGCAGACTTCTGGTTCTGGATTTTATACACTGGCTTTGCTCTGAATCAAAACAAAATATCCAAAATCTGAAATGCTAAAAAAAATTACTTTGACTCATGACATTTAAAGTATATAACATAAGAAAAATATTTTAAAGTAGAACTGGAAATACATCCTTCCTTTCTAAATTCTGAGATGTGATGTCCTCCATAGACTTCTGCACAAAATTTTCATTAATTCCAGAGGATTTTTCAAACTGCTCAGAAAAGGCAGGAAGAAACCATGGCAGTCTGGAGATCCTTGAGAAATGGTGCTGTGATTTTAAATGCCTTGAGCTTGTATGGTCCCTGGCTACACACTGCTGTTCTGCAGTACATCATGACAAACAGGATCAAATGTCACCTTAGTCTTTCTTGGCATTCTATGGACATAACTGAGCCAGCTTTAAATTAGCTAATGTGACCTCTACTAGCACCACAGTTATGGTAAAATTGTGATCCCTATGAACCAAAGGAAACAGGGAGATAGTTTGCCCAAAACAAGGCCTCTTGTGTCTTGTCTTCACAGTTTAAAGGTAATACAGGTTTGGCTGCAGCATCTGGAGTCACTGGGTAGATTTCTACAGGGTATGAACTGCTGGGGAGGAATAGTTGTGTCCTGTGCCCTCACTGTCCCTAGCCAGCCTAAACACCATAGACCAGATTTCAGCTAGCATTTGCAGCCAGCAGGACCTGTGCAGAAGCAAGCTAAGCTGCTCACACCCTTTTGAGCAAACACCCCTGCACAACCATTGCTGAGCTGTCTCTTACATGACAGGAGCCCTGAAGGGTGGTGCCAGTAGCAGGAAGTGTCCTGTGTGAAGGCACACTGAGACACCGTGTTACACTCAGCGCTGTTTCTTGTTAATGGGACAGCTGAAAGGACCAAGCTGCCATTTGGACATCTGAGGTAAACATTTGCTTTCAGCCCATTTAAATCCAGGAGGCCCATCCAGCAAGCAGAGCTATGGCCCATCCTCTTTCACAGCCAGGGACACATGCTCCCACACAGCCCTGTCTGAGCAGTGAATGGCCATGGTTTGAATTTACAGCTCAACCCCTGCCCACAGTGGACAGAAGGGCTGAGGCATCTACACACACTCCTGAGGCTCAGAGTTGTGCAGCAGTCTGTCATCACCCCCTTGTCTCTAGGACAAAGAGCCAGGGGCAGACTAAAGTGAATACTGTTGTGGACAGCAAACACCTGTATGTGTCCAGCAGGATCATTATATCCACCCAAAGTAAGCAGGACTTCTAAGACTCACAACACAGTGACCCCTCTCTGTTCTAGGATCCTTTCTTCCTTTTCCCACAGCTCATCTGTAAGTGGCTCTGTTAATTTCTTGAATTTTGAAATGTACTGTGATAGTCCTTTAGATTAAAGTACAGATCCTTCAATAGACAACTCTCATAGAATCCACTGAAGACAGGCAGGAAAGAAAATACAGACAGGAGTGGAACAAAGATGGAAGCTGGCATCACAACGAGGAACAGAAGAGTAGATGGAGAAGCAGTACAAGATGATCAGGTTTACAGAAGCTGTGGAATTCGGTCCTTATTGACTGGACAGGTCTTAGACCATGGCCAAGTCATTCCTACAAATCCCCTCATGCACCCTCTTGCACATCACTGGCAGAAGAAACAAACAGCTCAGGAAGCACCACGGACACAAAAAGCTTGGTGATTGATTTAGATGTATCATTCTCACAGAGTCTTACAGAGGAGGGTATTTCTCTTCTTATTTGTTCATGAAACAGACATGCCAAAGGACCAAGGTTTTCACTAAAGATGAGTGAGCAAAAATGGGGAGTAAAGCAGCCCTCCCGGTTTCCAGCGCACTACCTAGGCAGCAGAGAGAACCAGCTTGAATACAGATATTGGAAATGCTGCTAAGGGATGAGATGACACCATTTGAAAAGGTTTTTCCCTAATTTGCATAATAACAAATATATGTATACGTAGAAATAACTAGTAGGTACTTTTTCCATCCATTTGTTTTAATTATTTCAAACAGTAGTGTTTGTAAATGTGATTGACACTAAACCTTTATTTAGACTGTGCTTTGAATAAGTGTATCCACATTAAAATTAGTAACCATAACCTATAAGTCACAAGTTGGGTTTGGTTATGAATGTTACAACTGCTATATTAAGCTTCCAAACAGAATTAATTTCTTGCTCTACAAGACCTTGAGAAGTTGTGCATTTCTAATGCAGAATGAGATCCACAACTTGGATCAGCTGCTCACAACAGCTTTAATTTCTGAGAATTGGATTTTCTCATTGCAGCCAGTTTAAGTACATGCTGAGAGACAGAACATAAGTTACATTCCCAGTACTGCATAGGTGAACTCTGCCATGAGAGGGGAGATTTTCAGTGGTACTACTGAAAATTTGGCATCTCACAATTTTCAACTGTCGCTGAGAGTTGGATGCCTTTCTTTCTGTTGTTCTTTGTGCATCCAAAAAGAGCCTATATTCAATTATGTATTTTTTTGGAAAGGACAGAGCTTGCTTTCTAAATACCTTCTAACTCATACACGATTGAAAATCCAAAGGATATTGATTATTCCAGAGGAGCTCAGTTTATTACTTTTTTATGCTGTGATTTTACTTCGGATCAAGACCAAGTATCAAGATTATGTTCTCTTAGGACTATAGTTTTCCATATTGATCCTGCCTTTGTTATCTCAATGGCTTATTTGTTAGGCAGAAAAGATATGACTAGGCATATGTCACTCTGGAATACAGGAAGATTCACTGAGATTGATGCAAAAGCAAAGGACAAGCATCAACCAATCCAGCTGTCTGAAAGCCAGGGCTAATGTTAACCAAGAAGCACATTACTGTGATTCCATCAGAATGTTCTTTTATTTATTTAACTTTCCCATTTTCATTTTTTATTTGGGTAAGATAATTGCCTATGATAAGCTCTCTCTGTGTAGGTGGGAAGCATGCAGAAAGCCAGCCTTTAGACTGGAATATTTACACTAAGCCTCAGCATTAATGATGTGTAATGGCCAGACCATATTTGCATATTCAAATGATCTCAATTAAAATCCTTTATCAGATGACTTCAAAGAGAGAACCTCTCAAACTACAATATATTTTTTCCATGAAACACAGTCTATTAGGGATTTAATGTGTTTATCTGCATTTCTAGAGACAATAACTTTAGTTTAATTTCATAAGTAACAAAATACACACTTCTTTCCTTAGGCTCCAAACCACAAAATTCTTTTATCTTTCTTTGTAATGCACTTACTGAGCCCTGAACTTCTTTGAAGGACAAAAACATAAAACACTCAACAGAACTTGAATTAAATAATGCCTTGGCCTTCGATATTTTTTCTCATCTCAAGAATCTAAGTACATTACAAAGATTTACAATGTCTAAAAGAGATAAGAGACTTAGAGGGTTCTCTTCACCACCAAAGGAAGACAATCAACTTGAGTAGGCACACAAAAAGTTTTTATGGCATTGAGAGGCAGAATGCAAGTGAAGAGTCTTTGCAAGAAGCAATAAAGTGAACTACATACAGAGGGTAAAATGATTTTTAAAAAACAGAAAATGATAATTCACAGATTTCTTGATCAATTTCCATTCATTTATAAAGTCTCCAGCCACATGCAAATTTTAAATCTTATGTTTGAAAAGGCTATATGCAGCTTAAAAAGGGAGAATTCTGATAGTCTTTTCAAGGGATTTCAGTTATTTTCACAATATTTTAAAAAATCTGTTTGTTAAAATAAAGACAGTAGCTGGAAAACACAGCATTTCACTTAACATATAAGAGTGAAAGTTAACACATACAAACCTTTGGAAAACTGGGTTCCAATAATAGATTATTTTCTTTCTTGTAGCTGGGATCTGTCATTGAAAACCTGCAAAAATTTTCTTGATATTTGATTTTTTATTGTTTTCTAAAGCCAAACTAGTCATTATTAGTGAGGTCCGGGATAAGAATTGTGCCTTCATAAAAATATCCTTAAGTTCCAAAGACAGAAAGATTTCAGCACAGAGATTTTTTCATCCAGAATTTCTCATGGGAACTAGTGCCACCTGCAACTCAGACACCCAGCAAGGGGGAAGGAATGATACGGTACCGTGATTTGAGTGACCTACCAACCCTTGTAAATAAAAAAATTGCCAAAGAATAGGCCCTATTTCCTCAAATCTAATACTACATTTTCTCATGCTGTAAGGAGTGACAATCTTGGAGTCACCTATTAGGGATAAACTCCCTCAAATTACCTGACATATATCATAAGATGCAGTGTACACAGGGAAGCAGCTGCCACATATCAGCTGCTCTGGGGTGATTACTGGTGTATATTCTCACGGTAATGGTGAGGGCACTTCCTCATCTTTCACTTCAGAGCAAACCACCTTGCATTTATGACAGGGTAAGAGAACAGACAGCCTAGTTACCACACAGTCACTGATTTACAACAGCTTACACCCTTGTGTATGCACTCTTGCTCCTCAACAAGCCCAAATAAGTTGAATTAGCTCACCTTGAACTTCAAACTTATAATTTTCATTATTTGAAATAATTTCTTATCTGTAAGGTCTTTCACTAAACAAGAAAATGAAAGCTATTAAAACAAATAATTTATTTTTGCAAGAAAGTGCAGGCAAGTGTTTGGTTTTAATTAAGTTAGGAAAGAGGTGGGTTGTTAAGAATTTTAAAATAAACACCAAGTCTTGGGTTCTGCCTATACTGTGGCTATAGCACTACTTTGTTTAGGCAGCATTCTGACTATGAAATTTGGAGTCCAACAGAAAATCAAAGACTACAACATAGTGGAATCAAACTAAAAACAATGAATGAAACTTACTGTAATATCTCTCTTGAACCACCTGTGTGGATTTATGGGATCAGCCTAGATTTACCCATAAAAAAAGAGTAAGTATGATCAACATTGAAGAGTCTATAGTCTGAAGTGTCTTTATCTAAAGGAATTCTTTCAACTTTCATAGCACAAATATACTGTATGCTCTATGGTATGTTTAGCAACCTTATTGACTAGAATTAGAGGGTAGCAGTAGTATTTAAATTCAGTACAACTAGTGCCTAGTACTAGTAGCAGGTATTGATGGTACTAAATATTTGTACCAGCAGTAGTAATATTTATCTGGTGCACACACCAGAAGACAATCAGAGTAGCCTGCAGTAGTAGCATTTGTGATCAGAATACTGCCCTCAACCAGAAATAGAGACAACAGTGACAGTGAATTTGGGGCTGAATGCATCAGAAGACAATCAAGAGTAGCCTACAAAGCATTTGTCATCATAATCCTACCACTGAAACAGAAATAGGCACACCAGTGTCAGTCAGTTTGGGGGTTACATACACATTTCCAGTGTGCTCTTTAGAATTATTTATTCTCAGATAACCAGCCTTCCATTATAGGTATTAGGCTAGCAAAAAAACATCCACTAGCTGAGGCAGAACATCAAGTTCTGTGTTTCAGGAGGTGCAACATTCCCCTTGGGAAATAAGAGCAGAAAGAAGGGCTACTGAAGAAAGAAACTCGAAGGCATTTGCAGCAGAATACCAACATCCCATTTAGGTTAATGTTTCTCAGTTTATTTGGAAGCTTGAAAACATTACCATCATTCATGCTTTGCTATAATTGGACAGAGTGATTAGAACACCTTTTTATATTAAATGCACATTTTCCTTTCAATAATATCCATGTTAAATGAGAAGAATGCCATTCAGCTCGTCAGCAATGATTTATTTTATCCCTCATTTTTAAAGCTTTTTCTAATTTGTGGTTTTGTAGACAAACTGTACATGAAGACTGTCAATGTACAATGGCTTTGAAAGGAGAAGAATCAGAAGAGAAGCTCTTTCAAAATGTAGAGGATCCTGTAAGGAGAAGAATTGATTACTGCCAAATAAGATTTCTGAAAATTTATCATTCAAAACAAGAGGTCACAAAGACTGACATTGACAAGGGAAAGACTTCAAACAGCAGTATGAGAAATTCAGGCAGAATATCCTTCTGCAAAGGACTGCCATTGCACAGAATAAAATGGTCTTTGTTGAAGTCAGTAATAGATGTAAATGGGGAACATCGGTTCAAGAGGGAGCTGAATACGTTTGGAGCAGGGAGCGAATGTAGCCATGCAGTCATAAGAGAGATAATTGTGCATAAGATGGTCAGCTACCATACCTGGTGATTTGTATTTTCTGCTGCCAGAGGGAAGGGTTTGATGGACCATGTGCTTTTCTCTGGGCTATTATTACTTGTGTGTCTGTAAAAAGTGCCCTCTGCTATCACAGCAGCCACAGTAATAAAATGTAAGTTAATAATATTATTTATCCTGCAACCATCACTCATGTTTACTGCTCAATCACATCTTTTTCCCTTCCCACTATACCTCCCTCCTATTTGCATTTGAAGGCTAAAATCTCAACAAAAGCTATTTAGTGTGTGGGTCTTTTTCAGCTGTCACTGTCCCAGCTCTGCTCTGCTGTCTGTGTGTGATGCATACACACACATAGGCATATATGCTCAGATACTGTCTCGAGATCTTTCTCTTCTTATCTCCTCTATCTACATAAATCTGTGCTTGAAATCACTGCACAAGGAGGGACCACGAGCCTCTCCATCTTTGCCTTTGAAGGGGAATGCTTGCCAGATTCCTACTCAGCCAACCACTGTCAAACCAGTGAAACTCAGCTGGCAAACCATGACTTCCATCAGACTCTTAAGCCACCTTCAGCCCAGCTGCATCTAAACTGGGATGTTCCTAATATCTCAAAATGGGGTCACAGTGATGTGGAAAAGGGGTTTAACTGAGACACAAGCTGAAATCCATCCCAGCCCAAGAAACTGGACCATCACAACTCTCACACATGCCTGTTTCCTCCATCCTCCAGGAGCAGGAAGGAATGGCAGAACACAAACCAGAGAAAAGATTTCATTGAGTCTGGCAGGTACACTAACACTATAATGATGCTGAATTACACCACTTTCAATCCTATTTGTCAAAAAAACAGGAGAGGTAAAGAAAGTCAACAACTTATTTAATTCTATAAACTACCTAAACCAGAGGTTTGTCTCAAAAAACAACTTATCAGAAAAATTGTCTATCAGGCATTTAAAAAGAAAATAAACTCTTTTCTAAGTGGGCTTTTTGCCTTTACATTACTAGTCCCAACCAAAATAATCCTGACTGGACAGACACAGTCTCCTACATGCAGCTGATGCAGGTGGGTAGATGAAGGAGGAGCACAGAAGTGAAAGTCAGATACCCATGCCCATCCAAACTCAGCAGCAAGGCACAGCAACCCTCATCCCACCTAGAAAAAGACCTTTTCCATTTCACACCACTCAGGAAACAAACCCCACCGCCTCATTTCAGTCAACACAGCAGCATCAGTATTTACCTAAAGAGAAGACAACTGCCTCCCATCTGGTTTTGGTATGAAATCTGCTGGATAGATTACTGCGCTGGTTTGGAGTGGGATGGAGTTAATTTTCTTAATAGTAGCTAATATTGAGCTGTGTTTTGTATCTGTGCTGAAAACAGTGTTGGTAACACAGGGATGTTTTTGTTATTGCTGAGCAGTGCTTACACAGAGCCAAGGACTTCCCTGCCTCTCACCCCACCCCACCCCACCAGCCAGTGGGCAGGGGGTGCACAAGGAGCTGGGAAGGGACAGGGCCAGGACAGCTGACCCCAGCTGACCCAAGGGATAACCCAGACCACATGGTGCCATGTTTAGCATATAAAGCTGGAGGAGAAAGAAGGCAGCAGGGAGGCATTTGGAGCCTTGCTGTTCTGGAGATGTCTGAGCACCTGCCGGCCCATGGGAAGTGGTGAATTAATTTCTTGTTTTGCTTTGCTTGTGCACACAGCTTTTGCTTTACCTGTAAACTGTTTTTATCTCAACCCACAAGTTTTCTCAGTTTTACTCTTCTGACTCTCTCCCCTATTCCACTGTGGAGTGGCTGTAGGAACTTAGGTGCTGGCTGGTTAAACCACAGCAATGATTAGGCTTCATGGCAGGTTAGAACCAGGTGTACCTGGGGCCCTTGCTGGGGGCTGCCATCACCCTGGGCCTCCTCCTGACAATGTCTCCACAGGGGCAGAGACAGGAACCTCTAAGGAGCAATTTAAGCTAAATAAAATCTGAATTGCTCTCTGACGTGACTGTTGTCCTTCACTGACTAAGGAGGAAAACCAGGTATATATCTGTCCCCTAAATTGATGCAGTCAATTACCCTCTCTTCGATAGGATGCACCTGGACCTACCTGACAATTGCACTTTCCTGGGTTCGAGGCCAGGTTGGATGGGGCCTTGAGCAACCTGGTCTAGTGGAAGGGTTGAAATTTGATGGTCTTTAAGATCCTTTCCAACCCAAGCCATTCTGTGATTTTAGGATATTTGGATAGAAATGCACAAAATGGATTAAGGCATTCTGTTGGTGACAGCACAGGGTAGGCTAGGAAAAAAGCCATAAATGCATTGTAACACACTGACAGTACCAGTTTTCTGCATCTCTTTTGCAGCCTCCTTCCAGCAATCCTGAAGTGCTTCCGAGAACCCGAAGCCTTCTCATTCTAGGAAAAACACATCATCTAGGAATCCCTTTGTCCCACTTAGTGCACTTCTAAGCAATTTCTGACTATGCACACGAATGTGAAATGCCTTCACTCATCATTTCCCTTAATGTCTTAGCTTCAGTTTGCATTGAAGGTTCATACTCCTACACTAACTCCCATTTAAATCCCATTTTTGTAGGATTTTGTGAGATTTCTTTTGTCCTGAAAAATTTATAGTCTCTCTAGGCAAAAAAAGATAATCCTTGCTTGTGTTCTGCAGAAGGGAAGGGAAAGTGAGGAACAGGAAGTCTTTATTGTACTGTTCACACTCATTACTGAGACTTAAAATTGTTTCTCCATTAAAGCATGGAATTATCACGATCCCATAAGTTAAGAGAAAGACCTAGTACACACCTTTGCTTTCTGAAATGGTATTATAGGAAGAACAGTTGAGAAGGAAAAGCAGGAAATCAAATATTGAGGGAATCAGTGAACTATAGAAACACCTATCGTTGTATCAGAAATTTAAAATGAAGAGTTCTTAGTGTCCTTTAAGGAAGGTTTTCTATAGCAATGGGAACTATTCTTTCCCTTAAGAGTCCCATGCAAAAAGAAACTTCCTTTAAGAAAGTCCAATGGTTTTGCCCATGGCTCTTTGATAAGGGCTATTCACTTCCACCTTATTAAAAGAAAAATATTTTTATCAAGCCTTTAACTTTCCTGAAATTAGTAAAAATGCAGGAATTCATCCTCAGTAATGTCTTGCTCATCTTCAGGCCCATTTATTCCCCTCTCTCACTCCTCCTCTTAGACCAAGATTCACTTTATCAGTTCAACAGAGAGGGCTGAATCCAAACCCCAATTCCAAACACATTTGGCTACTAAGGAAATTCCAGTCAGTGCCAGCTTTAAAGGCTGATTCTGAAAGACATTAAGCAGTCTTACAGCAGCCACAGAATACAAGGTCCTTTTGAAAAAAAAATCCCCTTTCCCTTCATCTGTGCTTATTAGAGCTCTAGAGACTTAAATGAAAGTCCTACTGCACCTGCAGCTTTTCAGAGAAACACACCCTTCTTCACACTGCTATGAAAACCAGGCCAACAACAAAAAAGAAGTAAAATTTCATCTTGAAAACAATGAGGCTTCAGGTGTGAGGAAGGTCATAATCCAAAGACAGTACAGTTCACAAGTGAAAACGGGGACAGAACTCAGCCTGAGTTCTTTATGGTGGTGGCAGATGAGGGCTGGCTTTAAATTCCTAGGTAGAATTTTGAAAAACTGAGGTTTGAAAAAAAAAAACAAACCCAATGTCATTTTATTAATAAACTAAGTAAGTTTGCCCAGGAAAGCACAAAGATGCAAACATAGAGGGCTGCAGTGTGCCATTTTAAGAGTCAGTAGAATGGTTTAGTAGAGAGGTTCATGAAGGAGTATATTAAACAACTTTCCCACCCTCTGTGTTAGGATATCCTTAATGCTTCTTTGTTTTAGGAGCATGAAAGGACATTCCCAATATGTATGCCAGACAAGGATACCGTAGACTTCCACAGTCTTTATCTGAAAACGTTTTGGGTTTTTTTTGCTGAATGTGTCCTATCCATAGCAGAGGGCTTAGCAACAATGCAGTACTCTTCTTTTTTTTTTTTAAGTATGCCATTACTTCTAAGTGTTATGGTCTTCTTTGTAAAGACATTTACACTAGAAAGCAAAGAGTACTTTACAGCACCCTGCAAATTTCCATAAATAACAATTGGCCATGAGAGGTTCTTTTCACCTATTCCACAGAGGGGGACATCCAGAGAAGAGCCAGAAAAGGTGGAGATCACTTTAAAACGCTTCTCTCTGTCATTTCCAATACCCCGCCTAATTCAGCTGGGCCAAAATGTCACTTGAAGTGAGCTGAAGTAGAAGCTTTTTGTGTGTGTATGGAACCGCATCCAGCTGGGAGAGCAGTTAAATGCTTGCCCATCCCCTTAACTCTGGGCATGTAAATTCAAGAAGAAGAGAGCTGTTTTGACGTTCTTGGCTGGAAATCACTCTCCACACCTATACTTTAATGCATCTCCTGTACGTGGTAGTTTGGCTGCTTTCTCTCCCTACCATCTGTTCCGATGGCACGGTGCCTGCTCACAAGTTGAATGATATATAGGTGCCAGGCAACAATGCTTTCTGATGGGCAGACTGCACAACACTGCAATTGTCATCTCTTGTGCAGGAAGGCCACCTCGGTGCCAGCAGCCAGGCATTGGCACTTTGCACCTCCATGCTCTTGTTCACACCTGTTGACACTGACGTGCCAGAAAAGGACTACTTGAACAAGGGAGTTGTTTAACTCCCCATGAGGGATCAGCAGTACCTGGAAGTATATCCAGCCCCTGGCCCAGTCATCATCCTGTGCCTTAAGCAGGCACTGGATCAAGCCTGGAATATTTCTGTGGGTTTTCACCTCAATATTTTTCTTTCTGAAGGGAAGAAGGAGCTATATGCCCACTGAGATGAAAACTCTCTGACCAGGCAAGACGCTTCTCTTCCATGGTCCTATACAGATATTTAAGTGCAAGTCTATGCAAACCTTGTATTTTGCTCATGTCCCAGCTAAGGGCCTACAAACTTAACATTCATTTCACCAGCATGCTGCAGGTCCATGCCAGCTTCTCTTCTCCTTTCCACATTTCTATATTCACATGGATCACCACTCTGAATCCGTCTCACCTACGGACTTTATTTTTTCCGAGTTTAGATCAGTCCCTCTTCATGGATCAGGTTCAACCACGTGCACCTATCATTCAGCTGCACGAGTAAAGCTTATTCTTGTAGCTTCCAAAATAGCAACAATTTATACTGATGGGAAAGAATATCAAAAATTGAAGGTAATGTGGAACATCATAGATGAGTTTAATGTTTTTTCAAAACAGTGTATTTGGGGAAAGGAGAGTTTCTAATCCCTGCAGTGGGTACATGCAGAAATTCAGTGATTTAGAGAGGAAAAGGACTTACACACACTAGCTAGAGCTAAAATATGTGATTTTGTAAGGAGCTGTTGAAAGACTCAGGAATGCACAGGGACCGGACCAAAGCATTCTGCTCTAGCGGAAAAAAAAGCAACAAATTTAAACCTTAATCTTAATCCTTGCCTTTAGCAGAACAGATAACTAAAATCAGATTTTTTGCATATCCTTGTAGCTAAGAAAACAGCTTTGCCGAGAAGGAGGGAGTAGGGGCTGGTGGCAGGGCTTTACTGATAATATAAGGCAAAAGAAGCTGAGAAAAGAGCAAGAGAGGCTCCATCAGCACCACACAGACCCACCATCTGTGGGTTACATGTATCTTTAGCAAAGACCAGAAGGAAGCAGGAAATCAGTAAAATATTTCCCTGATGCAAAACCTCTGGGGAACTGTCCAGAAGAGATGGAAATTACCTCAAAATGCTTTCCTCTCTTTCTATCCTAGTATGCCTACTTCAGCTTATTCAAAATCCTATTGCAAAAGGCACTCACAGCGCAAATTTTTGCATAGGAGAAAATGAAAGCAGCTGAGGGTACATGTAGGTGCTGGTTGTGCATCCCCTTGGAGACAGTGGAGAGCACGGTGAGAGCTTTCCAACAATGTGTTGCCACATTCATGCATCAACTGGATTCAGAGCCCAGACCTGGAGCACTTTCAGCAGGGTCTTTTTAGATATTGATTTGGGTGCAGGTGTGGACTTTGTCCAGACATACCTGTCCAATTTACCTATCTATATATTTTTGTTAGACTGCTGAGTATCTTAAGATTATAACTTTTAATTATTGCAACCCTGGCTTATAAATACAGATGGAGAGGCTGAAAGGCTGTAGAGGACCTAACACATGCACTTGGTGAGAGGGAGGAGATCTGTTAAAGCCGTCAGACTCTGTTCTGCAGGAATAGAGCCAGTAGCTGCCCTGAGCAGGGCTTAGCCTGCCTGGAGACCAACCCCCAAGCCTTGCACACCTTGGTGCCCTCAGTGGGAAAGAGGAGAGATGCAATCACAAGAGTTACTGTACATTTGCTGCCCGCCGTAACCAGGTAGCTGCTATTTCATTTCTATGACATATCATAACTATGTAAATAACTCAAGTAATAATTGTAAATGGATGGCTGTACTCAGGGAGGTGGGGGCAGGAACCATAACTGCGCAGCTGCTAAGGCTGTGAAAATTCAACCTTAAGCAGCCTAAACATTCATTTTACAGTGTACACTACTGATTACTTAATTACATCTAAAATATAAGTCAGATCACTAAAAACTCCAGGGAGTAAATTACAAGAAGCTATGAAGCAATGTGCACGCATACACTCCACTTTGACTTTAAAAAATTATTGTTTTCCAATGGCTATGAAGGATTTTTCTATTTCTGTTCTGCAAAACAGGTTACAAACAGGTAAATATTTCTAAGTAATATTAGATGTGCGTGGGAGCATCCATCTTCAGCCTTTCACTGTGGACTCTCACTAAAGGTTCTTATCTTTATGTATATTTGAACAAGAAGATCTACATATGCTTGATCTCGGTATGAACCTCTGTATGACCTGATTTTGTTGCCATGGCCACCAATTAGACCAGCCTTGTTGACTGCAGAACAACAGTCAAAGCATCTCTATTAAGTTCTGAATAAGAATGTTATATTTTATCAGCACACTACAACAGCTTATCCTTGTGGTAGGGCTGTACTGTTTGTTTCTTCCATTAGCTTTGTATTTAAGCATCTAACTTAAAAGACAGGAAAAGGGGGGAGGGGTGAGTGAAGCAATGGCTAGGTCACTACCCAGAAGGTTCGCTTCTTTCACTTTTTTTAGTGTCTGCTTTTGTTTTCCAGGTTTCGTCCTCTTAGAAGGTAGAAGACAAAGACTCTCTTTGCTTCACTGAGATTAGCATAAAATTTTTCCTTCAGTTACTGTTTTTGAGGATCCTACCAGCATTTTGCCAAATGTAGTTTTTTAAAACATTCTCCCTTCCAGTTTGTGACAAATCAGTAGAGAGTTGCCTCAAAAGCTCACTTGGCAAACACTGCTTGTTAAACTACCTTTGCCCTGCACTAAGTGTGTGTAAAGATACTGAACAGTGGCACATGCAAGAAAAGACAGTTCAGTGCCATCAATATTGTATTTTGTTAATGCCTACATGAAAAAAATCCCAAACCAACCAACTTGTAATGTACTCGGTTTACATCAAAACAAATAGAGGTTGGAGGATAGCAGAGTTCCATGACTAAATCTTTTATTTCTCAGGTTTCCTCTTCAGAAAATAATTTTCTTAGTATTGTTTTCATAAAAGCTTTCAAATGCCCTAAAATAATACAGAGAAATTGGCTTTTATTTTGAATGGGATTTCTCAATATGTACTGCATCTCTTGGCATATCTATTATATTAACTCAAGCCTTAATGATACAATGGTTAAAAACAGCGTACAGATGAGTATAAATGAAAAATGTAATAGATTTCCCTCTTAATGTAATAGAATTGGCACGAGGTATTGGAAACAGGAGTGAAAGTAGTCACTCAAGCATTGTGTTTGCATGTTATTTAAATACAAGTGGTTGAGGTATAAGTACCTCTAAGTACACCTGAAAGAGATGGTGCCTTGTAATCATTGTTTCAGCATTTGACAGTTGTTTACACAACAGCAGCACATTCTCTACTGATTTGAATAATAAACATGTTTAAACACCAGCTGGATAATAGAAGGATAATTGAAACATAGTTTAAAGCTCTGATTTACAGGCATTGTGGCAACACTTTTATTTGTGGTACAATGCTATACTTCTGTGCAGCCTCTTGAAAAAAATTAAATAGGCATTGTTTCAAACAACTTTGGGATATATTTTACTCAATTAATCTATCATGCATTTGTGTGCCTACACACACAGACAGACAGACAGAACAAAGAACACACCATCAAAACTTCCAAAAGCCTTTATGCTGGTGACCTCGCACTACTTGTGCTTAGTTATAATTAAAGTTTGCTGAGCCCTTACCTTGTGCTGATACTTCCCAAGTGTGAAATTCAGTGCCTACAGAGTTCATAAAGCCCAGGGACCACAGGAACCCAGAAGGCAAAGCAGGTGGAGAGAGAAGCAGTCTTCCTTCAGTCACCTGGCAGACCATGGGCCACAAAGGAACCACAAAAACACTGTGAGATTTGAGGTGCCAGCCACTGCTCCTCCCTTCTGCTCTGCTCCTGAGTTTGAACTGCTCAGAAATTACCATTTAGGGCCTGTTTCCTAAAAAGAAAATTTAAAGAGAAGCTGAGGCAATCCTGCTAAAAGTATACCTCTCTATTGGTTTTCTTAAAATGCCTCTGCAAATACTTTCTTAATGCAAAATCTACCAGCTGAGAAGCCTAAAGATGTGGCTGTAGATTTCTATCAGACTTTCTAATTCCCAAGCATCAGATAACCCAAGGCAGTTCATCTTTTGTTTTTCATGCTGTTTCTGATCTCTTATCCCAGTTTTGAACTACAATAATTCACTGATAATTATTGAGGTGTGGACAGTTTCCACACATGCATTTAGGTTCAGCTCTCTGACTCAGTCTCACACTATATTCAAATGCTGTGGGGCCTGCTTAATCTTGGTCTGTACAGAACCTCTAGCTTACTCAAGAAGATTACAGACACCAGGACTGGCTTCTTTTATGTACCAAGCTCTAGCAGTTGCTGCTGAATGACCCCTAAATTAAAGGCTTTCAAGAATCACGTCGACTCAGACCCTAACCAAGAAAAGCTTCAAAAGAAGTAACTTACAGTAGCCCCTGTTTTCAGATCCTTCGTTCTTTACAGGTATCAGGTACAGAGAGGAATATGGATAAGAGAGGAATATAAGTAACTGTCTCCAGGACTTATGTTTTGGATATATACATGTGAAAGACAAGACAACTTGTGTCAACTTTTGGGAAAATGTCTGTCACTCCCACTGAAAATTTGTTTGCTTTGTACTTGTAACAACAATATCAAAATTTTTAAAACTGGCATGAAATTTTACATGTCTAAAATTACTTTTTTATTATTATTTTTGCCTTGTTGGGTTTTTTTTCCTAATGTTCTTAGGACAGTGGCTTTTCAGAGCCAGTATTTCTAAAAATGGCCTGTTATTTTCCCTGTCAGTGCTCCATTGATTTTTACCTGGTTATAAACTGAAAAACCAGGGCAGGGAACTCACACCAGGCTTGTGTGTTCATGTCTACCTGCGTTGCTGAAGGAATGCTCCTCCTTTTCATTCCATATGGAGCTTGTTCAGGGCATAGATGACCATTCTAGACTTCATTCCTAGATGACCCAACTTGTACCTCTCAAGAACTCACAAAAAGCTCAAAAAACTGCACTCTTCCAGCACAAACACAGTAAGACCATACCCCTATGTACATCAGTTTCACAGTAGTAGAATTCTGAAAAGATGGGAAAGGAAGCATGAAAGGTATTTCATTATAAATCCTGAAACTTAAAGTGGTAGAAAGTCTTTACTGATATTGCTATGTCTATAGCTGACAAATATACCACAAATCCTATTAAAACCAACCAAAAATTAAAGAAACATTCTGCCCTATGTATTGAAACCTACTCACTTGTTCACTCTGTGTCACTTTGTCACAAAGTGAACACTTTGTTCGCTTTGGCATCTCTTGTGTTTAATGTGTCTGAGGGTGTGATCAGACCTTCCCTGGAAAGAGTGTGTTCGCTATTGCAACGCATCCACAAACACGCACGTATGCCCCAGCAAACCTGGCATGGATAAGTTTGAAAAAAGTAGAATCCAGAAATAAAATACAGGAAAACAAGACACATCTATACATACCTTTCAGTTAATAAAGGTACAGTCTATGGCTGCAGCTGGAAACTGTATTACATTAAGAGACCCTAATCTCTTTTTGATACAGAGCAGAGTTCTGTACAATGTTGCTAAATACTGTGTATGCCATACATTTTTATTTCTGGAAAAGAGAATAATCACAATGAGCAACTTCTATCACCAGATGACGGATGGATGCTCTGAGATACTTTTGGAAGAGACATAAAAGAAGAAATGCACCACATACAGTGATATAGGAAGAGGCACAATAACAGAGCGTGGATCAGACTTAGGGAGGCCTTTATCTAAGGAACTAACAAACAGAAGCTGCACTTGATAACAACATACAGTTGGATAAGATGCATGGAAAAAATCACCATGAGCTTCCACAAGATATGATGGGCAGACAATGGTGTGTTGTAGCTGTGGGACAGAGTTAAGCAGTTTCAGTGAGCTGCATGTGTTGTGGTTCCTGGGCCAGATTCTGGCCCCTTTGTGCTAGGTCTCAGGAGTGCCCTACAAAAGCCAGGGGATTTTCCTCAAAAAAAGGAGCAATGCCAGGTGGCCGAGTGCCAGGATGACTCACTCTGCACTACTCATTCCTTACAGGAAGACACAAGTTCCTGAATAGGAAAGGATGAGGCAGGAGTGCACATAAATCCAGCTGTCCTGGACCCAAGAGAACAGCTCTTCTCTTGCTAGCCCTGTTTGTGATTTTGCTCGTTGAGTGTCATGGGGAACTGGGCCAGTCCCAGACATGCCTCTCACTATCAGAACTTCTCTATATTCCTAGGGCAAGGAGCACAGGGGAAAATAAGGCCCAGAGCCATGGAGGAGCTGTACTATTAATTCTAATATCCACATAGAAAGAGGCCTATTTCAGTAGTTTTCTGAAGCACAAAAGAAACAGGATATTAAAATTCACCTTCATGTGATGCAATAGCAGAAGTTGAGAGAAAATCTGCAGTAGTGAGAAGTCTAACCCTAGAAAACATACTCTGACTTCGGGCCATGGACCCATCCTATCTGCAAATGATAGAAAGGATTCACAGGTGCCCTGTTTGCTTGTTTGGCCGCTCTGACTGTGCAACCACTGCATTATTAGCATCGTGCTCTAACCCACTGAGCTAAACTACACAGCTTGGAGGCAAAACCCAGCTCTGGAATGTCTTGCCAGAAGCTCAGTAACAGGGAATGGTTACTGTGTGTAGTATGTGTAATTCTATAGACACATACATGTGTCTATAGAAAATCTGGCAAGGCAAACACCTTCCCAACCTACATGCCTTGCACAGCTCAGTTCTCAGATATTTACTAACTTAGAGGGAATCATCACACTGAATGCATGGGAAAGAAGAACCTCACTACGATTTGATCTTCTCCAACAAATTCATGATGTTATTTTAAATATATTTTGCTAGACAAAGAATTTCAGTCAAAACATCTTGTTGTTAAGTGTCTTATAGGGTATTAGCAATAGAAGGAAAATGACATTTCTTTATCAGCCATAATACATATAATGTGACATTCAAATACAACAAGTGCTACTCAATAGCTTGTAAGTCACAAAAGGTGAATGAAAACACTTACCTCTTTTGTAAAAAAAACATTAAAAAAAAGAAAATGGAGAATTCTCAACAGAAATAAACACTTTGACTTAAAATATAGGATAAGCAGCATTAAAAATTTCTAAGCATAAAGCCAATCTATTAAGATTCTGAATAAATAGTAAGTCTAGCTAGGAAGAAGTGTTCCTGTTAATGTAAGGTTAGTTATGTCAAGGACAGTAAATGAAGCTGTCTTTCACATGCACCAGGTTGATCTATCCAAACTAGGGCAAGCTGTGCCACCAAAAATGTATCTCTATAAGGTGTTAAAGGAGATCAAATGTTAACAAACACAGAAGAACAATTAATAAACAATAACTTCCCACTCCAGCAGTAGTAGCTGTTTAACTCACATGTACTGTTGATGTGATACTCAGCTCAAATGAATACTCTAGTAAACAAGCTTTATTTGTAAAGCTACAGACCGCCAGAGGAGCCAAAGAAAAGAGATTTGCAGTTTTTAAGAAATGCTTCGGTTGAAAAACTATTCCCACACAACTGGTACAAAGCCACTGCAGCTACTCCGTGAGACCATGCTCCTATCATCTGCAAATGAAAGCCAGGCAAATCCAACTGAGGAATCGGGCGCATAATTTAACACGAGCGTCAATAAAGGCATGAAATGGTGGGTTCATCTTTTAGATCCTTCAAATGAAAACAAGATGTCTTTCTGGCTGATATGTTCTAGCCAAATAACAATTTGTATGGCTCCATGAAGAAGTGACTGGATGAAATTAAGTGGCTTCCTCTGATATTACAATGAACTATTTTAGGTCAGCATTCAACAAAGTGTTCAGGAATTTACGCACAGAACTATGGCTATATTTGTACGACAGAGGATGTCCCAAAGGATATCCATCTTTTTTTGAGCTGGCCACCTGGGCACCTCTGCTTAAAGCTGTTTGGGATTTAGGACAGACAAAAGCCAGCATCTAAGTCCCTGGAGAAGTTAGGTACATTCCAAACACTCACTACTCACTCACACTAGCAATGGTGCTTACTTCTCGACAAATAGTCTGGCACTTCCAGCACTTATCTAATTGTGAAGGCAAAATATGGGGCCTCACTTCAGCCTGAGGCTTTTGAACTCAAATCCCATGAGAGTGCACAAACCATGAAGATACAGAACACTTTCAAACTGCTGGGCAGTCAGGAATGGAAGAATCATGGCTCCAGAAATATCTGATCCTCATCTTGTAGTTATGTTCCTCAGCTAGGAGAGAAAAGGGCTTAGGGCTCTCATCCTTTCCTCCTGAATAGTTTCTGGATACAAGTCAATAATTAGCCAGTGTAAATCAGAGTCTCACTAGTTTTTCTCACTCCCACAGGACTGACCTTCTGCACCACAACATCTGACTCTGTGTATCTTCAGTTCTCAACTGACTAACAGCTTCAGTCCAGCAAGTGAGATCAAAAATGTTGGGATTTTGTCCTCTGAAAATCTCACAACTTGCTGTTCTGGACATATTCCTGGGTTGTAAAAAAATGTGACACCTAATGCTACCTGCATGAGTAGACTAGAACTCATCCTTCCTTTTCATGTACAAGAGCACAGTCATTGGAATTTTGTCATTTTGTCAGAGATTCTTCCTCTCCACCTCTCTAAGAAAACAAGGTTCTCTGTAAAAATACTCTGAATTACTCTTTAACAGAAGTACTCACCTGTGGTGCTGAATTCATTACCATAGCTCATAGTTCCAGACAAATCACCTTGCCTGCAATTCCTATCAGCTGGTAAAAATGTCTCAGGAGTTAGGCTGCAAGTGGTTCCCTGTGTAGAACCTAAACTCCCCTATACTGCTTTTGGACCCTACGTATAGATCTCAGCTCTGCCATCACCCCTGGGACCGACCACTTCACTCTTTCAGACTGCCCATAAGATGTCTGAGGAACGCCACACCTTTCTTGAAATAGTGCTGTAGTTCTTTAATAGAAATTTCAGTCAGTTGCTTTATAGGTGGAAATGCATTCCAAATTATCCAACTGTATGGCCAATGCAGAATACCTCAGGAGCATCCTGTTACCCAGTTTGGCCTCTTCATCATCTGTTTGGCTGATAAGAATTCTCCTTAGCTTCAAATGAAACATGAGAATTTCCCACAGCTGGGTAAAATATTCCCTTGCAAGAAAATGCTCATGCCATGGCACCAGCTGCCTGGAAACAAAATGTAGGCTAAGTCAGGAGAGCTATAATCCTAGCAAATAGACCCAGAAAGTCCATAAGACTGTACAGGTTCTTAAACATACATTTCAGTGCTCCACTGGATTACAGCTTTAATTACATATTTCATAACTACAAAAGGGTTCATTTAAGATGCAGTTCAGAACAGAAATGTTAAGTGTGTGTTTTCTTTGCCCAAAGCAAAATGTTCACATTCTCCGTGGAAGGCTGTTTAAATGAATAGCTCAGAAAAAGATGTATACAATGCCTACTGTAATGAGCCTACCCAAAGGTTAAATACAACAGAAAACAGACTTAAAATTCAGCATTAACACCGAGACCACAGTATGTGTTAATTTCCATGGTTCCAATGAAATTCCATAGTCCTGTTTTGGTTTGCATCTTGTTCATAATATATTTCCCTGTGTACTTGAGACAAATGCATTGTGTATTTAAATGGAGATGTCTAAAAGGAATATTACAAAAATAAAAATTATCTTTGAATTCTGGCAGTCTCTTGGATAATATTTCTGGTGTTCTGTTGAGAAAATAAAAGGGGAATGTGACTATTCCCAACAACTACTTGTCTATTGAGCCAGAACTTTCTTTCTAGGAGCTGGTTCTCAGGATTCTTAATCTGCCTTCCTCTTATTTATACCACCAGGGGAAATTCACGTTGCAAAATTCAGCTGGAAAATTAACATCATCTCTGGTGTTTTCACAAGCATCCTAAGTAGCACATGCAGCTGTGCCCACCAAAGGCTGTGAAGGACTGAGGGACAACTGCAGCAGCTCCATGAGGCCAGCCTGGGCTGGACCTTGAGCACAGGTCACAGCCACCATCAGCTACAGACCATGGCTTTGTGTCACCAAAGTGCAAAAAGCAAAACCCCAAACTGAATATTCACACTTTGGTAAACATCAAGAACTGTTCTATTAAATGAAACTTTCAAGTTTAAAATAAAATATTTCCTACACTGAAAATATTTTGGTAGTGGCAGGAAAATCTGTTTTATCAAAGAGGCACTTACATGATTGTCATCAACACACTCTCCAAAAATGTTATAAGCAATGCCCTGACTTGCAGGATTGTGTCTCTTCCTTGCAGAGAAGAAACAGACACAGGAAGGGTAATGTTAAGATTTTATTTTTAAATTTCTGGTGATTTGTAATATCTTGGAGTTGAACACTCAGTGCAAGACACCTAAGTATTATTAATCCAAACTTTCCTAAACCTTCTGAATCCAGACGCCCAGAGTCTGAATCCAGGGCCCTCACTAAACATTGGAATGGATGCTGCCCAGAAAGGCTCACAGGGGCTGCAGGACTGACTAAATTGCACCCTGGAGTTGACAACGTTCCCAGTTATACCAGGAGGACACAAAGTGGAGCTGCACCTTCCCCCCATCTGTGAAGATGTTGCACTTTCTTGCAAAAACATGGTGAAATGTTCAAAGGAGTTTCCCCTTGCAAAAACATTTTTTTTAAAATTTAACATCTCAAATGGTTTTGGAATCACTATGCTGTGCAGTTTCATTTTTCAGATGCTGTTTTCAAATATTCTTATAATCAGTGAATTCTGACAGAGTTATGAATATGGCCAATCTGAGTGTCACGTAACATTTTTAGAAGACTTACAAAGACTTAATAAATTTTGCAAATATTTAGAAAGAGAATTAATGTAATATATGTAAAGATCTGCACATATTTGATAATCTTGAACCAATTTAGTAAATCCTGTCCAGTTTTAATAAACACTGGATTAGGGTTAAACTTACTACAAACAATAAATTAATAATGAAAATGTTTAATGTGGACTGTATATACAGTACTTTTAAATTTTAATTGTTTTTCAAAGATCAGGAAAATACCTGCAAATCATGTTACTGTTTTAAAAACTTTGTTATCCTGGAAAATATGCACACAACCCATACTGCTACCAGCATGACTACTTCTAAGAGTCTACAAAAACATGGTTTTCTTGCCCTCACAGAAACGAAATTTGGGTAATGACCCAGGGGGACAAAACAAAAAAACAGCAACCAAAAAAAAAAAAAAAAAAAAGAATGTGTGACTTTATAAATTAATAGAGAAAAGTGCAAATAGAACCATGTTCTTAAATCTACTTCTGTTTACATGTGTAGCCACTCCTCAAGGGCAGCACACCTGACATTACTAATTTATGGTGAAGCACAGCACATGCATAACCTTGTGCAGGGCCTTCTCAAGCTTCTCCATAACGTTCACCCTGGGGTACCTGAGTTCTCCAAACAAAAGAGGAACTGCTGCTGTTGGAAAAATCAAATTGCTATGTTTCTCACAGGAATGTAGCATTTACAAGACTTTTATTTCTATTTTCCCTACCACCAGTGGAACAATTAGGTGATATAAGAGACACAAAAATGCCACCGCACCTTTCATGTTAAAAATTAACCAAGTGAAAGATGGTATAGTGGTGATATCGGGTCTTTTGAATATGGAATTTTTTTTTATTTGGATTCATATACAAAAGTTGGCTCAATACAAAAGTTCTTCAATTTAATTATTTTATTGCCTTTTTTTTTTTTAATGTCTCAGTCTCTTAGTTATGGCCTGTACTTCTGGAAGTCCTTAAGGAATGAAAATAAGGGAGGATCTGGGTGAAATACAAAAGAATGCTCTGGGTAATAGGTATAAGATGATAACTGAAAACAGAAGTAAAATATAAGGTAAGGATCCAGGGAGGATACAGAAAACATAGCTAATCTATAAAACAGCAAAATGTATCCTAAGGATTGTGATGTTATGATATCTGGTAGAGACACCAAAAGGACTGTCTTGAGGAATATCTGCCAATATGGAAAGACAAAGATGTAACACCAAACTGGACACAGAAAATATCATACAGACACCTTAAAAGGCGTCTTTTCCACCTCCTTTTTTCCTAAATAATGTAGTTACTACAGCATACTGTCCCTGCTGTAATGAGACAACATGCCCGCTGCACAGAGCACAGAAACTATGTCAGGCCAGGACAGCTGCAGGGTGAGGTCCGTGCTAGTCTTGTAATTTGATTTCCATTTTATACTTGCACAGAAAATTTCTCTGTGCTTGGAAGTCAAAGGCTTTTTCTTTAAAAACATCGTATTCTAAAACACCGTGAGGAGAAATGTCTTATCCTTTGAGCAGAGACTTGATTCTTTAAGATATTCAGGAAGGGATCAGCAGACTCAGTCACTGCTTCAGATGCTTTCCACAGTGGAAGCCTTCCTAGAGGTAGAGTAAGTCAGGTCATTGGAGGTCATTGCAGGTCATTGGAACTGAGAATTAACTGTCTATCATTAAATAATTATAGAAACCAAACTGAGGGAATCACAGTGATTCTGTAAGCAGAGACAGGATACATTCTTTTCTGGTCTCTTCTAGTAACAAAACAAATGATGTCATGCATACGAACGTTGGGTGGAACTAAATATTCACCTTAATTACTCAGAAAGATGGAGCAATATTGTTTCTGCCTATCTAATTTTCCATTGGGTAATATTCTTCTTTTTTATGACTGTGGATGTGACAACCTGGTCAGAGAATGAGAAAATGGGATTTGTGGACTTTTGAGACTTTTTAGGGAGTTGTAGAGAAACAATGGTAATTTGTTAGTATAAACAACCTGCAGGTGCTGTTTTCCTACTCTGTTTTTCTGTTCTTCTCAAAGACTCTTTGTGAGAAAGATGTTTTTGGTAATTAGCCAATCTAGTAGAATGTGCCAAACCTATGTATTAAAGAAGGGAATTTTCATATTAAAGCTGCTGTTGTGCAAACCAGACTTCTGGTGAATTTGTGCCATTTCTTGCTCAACAGTAACATATGGCAGAACTAAATACCGGAAACAATTAATTAAGATTCTTCGTTTATCAAATAAAATTATTCTTAGAAATATACACCAAAGTACCTGGAGAAATGTCTATTAGAGGAATGAAGAGGACATCTATTACTAACTTGAAATTTTTGCAACTGAGTTATTTATTGCCTGAGAGTCAAAAGTCCATCAATCATAATCTCTCTGTATAGACAGAGACAACAAAGTTTGCAAAAGCCTTCCACTGTATTGCTCCAACAGCGATTTCCCTGGTTCTTCACATGCTTCCCTAGTCTCAGTAAACTGGAATTCTAACAGAGCTGTTTCAGGCACATAAGCTTGCAACAAAAATTTTATTGATTTCAAAAATCTAAAAGCAAACTTTTAGAGTGCATTCTGTTGTTATATCCCACCATGCAATAGCTCTTGTCCACCTTCAGGTATGAATTGGCACAAACTGTATTTTAACAAAACTTCTCACCTAAGCAACAGCAGGGAGAGTCTCTGCATCAGCACAGCAAAGTTTCCTCTCCAAACTGCTACAGATCAGTGCCTAATAAAACCTTTCCTGAGTAAATCTGGCAATGAGAGGAACTCCTGAACAGACTGCTAGAATCTATCAGTTATAACTCTCTGCAGGAGTGGCATCCTTCCCCCTCACTTTCTATTCAAGATGTTGGTGGAATAGGACAAGAGCATTCTGCTTGGCAGGAAGAGGGTTAACTCTGTGATACACCTTGATCACCAGCAGGTATCAAACTTTGTCAGGAAAGGAGATATCCTCCAAACAGGAAGAGACACAGCACTGCTGAGAATCCCCCATCAAATACAATAGAACATGAAGGTATGGCTCAGTTTCTAGCTCTGGCATCCAATAACGAGTCAGAACCCTGAGGACATTGTCTTACTCAGAGATGTGAAATGCAAATGAACAGTAACATTGACAACTCAGGACCAAGCAGAAAACAAAGGACTTGAAAGCTACCTGGAAAGGTCTTTCCAGGAACACACTTTTTCTTTTTTCTTTTTTTTTCTTTTTTTTTTCCTTTTTTTTTGTGGGCTAGAAACATATTCATTTATGTGAAGTTAAATGGGTGATTTTGCTTATAACTGGAGTCCCTGAAAATGCTCTAGCAGAAACAAAACCTTGAGATGGTACAGAAATCATTTAACAGTGAAAGTCACCAGGAGCTCAGAAAAACTGGCTTAACATAAAAAGTTGTGCTGTGTGAAATAGAACGGATGAATTCACTTTCCTGAAATATGATCACAGGACTTTCCAAGATATTTTCCATCTTGAAATGTATTCCTAAAGATATGAAAAATCTAAGGTAAATCTTCCTATCTTCCTCTAGTGCTCTGTCCTAAATTCTCTGAGAGCCAGAGTAACACTGTTTCTACCTGCCTAATTCTCCTTTGGCTCAGGTGCTTGTATTCTGTAAAACAGAACCATTTAGCTGCAGGAAAAAAAATCAGTATCAATCTTGGCTTATCAAGGCTAAGAATTATTTTCAGTAAGCTGAGAAATGCTAGCAAAAAGTCATTTCTATCAAGACAGAGTATTTTACTGATACCTGAGGGTTAACTCAGCAAGAGGCTCACCTCAGGGGTGTCACATGTGTTTCAAGGAAGGGGTCTGTGAGCTGCCCACATCAGCCCCCATGTCACTGAGAAAGCCAAGCCAAGAGGAGGGACAGATATGTCAAACCTTCAGCCCCAAAATATGATCCTGATGGGACCAGTGACAATTCCCCTCTCTAAGCTGGGTGGGCAGTTTTTCTCCAGGGAACACACCAGCCCTCCTTGACCCCACAGAGGGAGGGAATCTGGGCACAGAGGAAACCTCAGCACCCTTGGCACCCAGCCCCTACCCACTGCCCAGGCAGAGACCAGGAGAAGGAAGCAAGAGGATGAACAGCCTGCACTACTTAAACCCATGAGGAGGGTTTGCAACAAATCCAAAACAGGTTCTGAGTTAAGGCATGTTAAAAGTTGGGTTGTATTTACAAACTTTTCAGTGAAAGTAGGGCCAAATTTCAGCAATCCCATGTCAAGGCTGAATTCACCTTCTCCAGATAGGGCAGCAGGCAGCTTGTGGCTTCAGGAAGAAGCAGAACAAAACACATCAAGAGACAACACTGCCTGATCTAAGGTTGAGGACATGCAAAAAATGAATTAATTTCACATGATTCCACCCCAGATACTACTCTCTTCCCAGCACCCTGGGGAAAAAGATATTTTATTAGAAACTGAGGGCAGGGTCAAACAAATTTGGCCTGTGTTATCAGAATGTGCAGATTATAAAAACTTACAGGAGAACTCAGGAGACCTAAGACTGATAAAAAGTACAGAAAATATTTTTGTGAACCCAAAACAGGAGTGTATAAGGAACAATAACTTCAAGCTGTGGGAAGGGTAATTGTTTGCTGGTAAAATGGTAGAAAATGTAGTGGAAGCAGTGGCTGGGGGAAGATATCAAAGAGCGGTGAACTAATAAATACATGGAAAAGAAATGTTGAGAGCCCTTCCTGGACTGCAAGCCCTCTCCTTTTTTACCCCAGCAGCTGGTACATTTCCTGCTTTCTTGTCCTTGCATACATGTACAGCCACAAGTCTCAGGGGTTTTTTCAGTACCTAAACTGCTCAGAGGTAAATTTGGAGGTTCAAAGAAAATGTCTCTTTGTTATATCTTGAAGGGACAAAAGAAAACGCCAAGTTTACAGCACAAGCAGATAATTCAGCAGGATAAAGCATCTGGTATTGACATGCCTAATAGCTGCCTTACAGGTGTCCTAATGCAAACATACTCACATTTCTTTATGCCATCAAGAGATTTCTGAAGTTTCTGTCTCCCTCTTTCTTCCTATCCAAAGAGATTAAATCCCTTTTTTGACTCCCAAGTCCCCATCTGAAAAGCAGAGACCCTCTGATACCTGTTCATATCTTTGCCTCTGGCTGTTTTCTATCGATATCCTCCTTCCCACAACTGGAAGATTGAGTTGTGAGCTGCTGAAACTCTCCCAGTTCAAGCAACATTTTTCTAGTTTGTGCTTGAAGCCCAACACTTGCTGCTCCTTGCATAGTATCCAAAGAGAGATGGAACTTCGGGCTGAATGCTCCATCCCCAAACCAATTTCCCAAAGTGTCTGACTGTTGCCACATGATGAATTGCTCTCTCCTGGCTGCACTGATGATGGAGGGAGCCTGGACACTTGGCTGAAGTGCTCTGAAGCTCGTTGTGAGGGCCAGACATTCACCTGCCTGGTACTGCAAAGGCAAAGCCAGGCTCTGAACAGGGTGGTGTGAATCTAGCCCACTCAGCCCAGGAAGTCTCTAAAAACTACGTGTGTTCCCAATTCTCTCCCAGGATCTGATACTCAGAGAAATACTGCACTATGCAAACAATACATCTGAGCAATTCCATGTGCTCTGCCCACAGAACGTGCCTGAAGGTCCCTTGAGAGCTGCGTGGGGAAAAGCACACACCATTTAGCAGAGACATCACTACACACAAATGTATTTTGTTCCTTTCCCAATAAGGCCGTTTGAATTTGTTAAAAAGTATTTGCAGAGAAAATGAAAGGAGCCCCTGGCATCAGGAGTCCTTGGAGAGCGAGCTGTGCACTGGCTAAAGGCTCTGCTGATCACAGTTGGAAGGACAGCCTGACTTTATCAGGAGGATCAAGGAGAAGAAGAGATGGAATATGGGAAAGGTTGGAGGAAGATAAAAAGGAGGAATTTATCCACCAAGGTCAGCTAATTGGAGAGAAGTTTCTGCATTGGGGTGGCTGGAAGCAGTATTAATCCAAGCCAAAATTTTGCCCTTTGGAATCTTATGCGTTCCTCCTGTAAGGCTTTTACATTGCCATAGAAAAAAAGGGTCTATTTTGGTACTGAATCATTCTGGGGCAGGCTTTTCTCTCCATATGTTTGCATAAATCTACAGAGGGCAATGGAGTTACACCACTGCATGTTGGTGTGAGATCAGAGGCAAGCTTAGTATCTCTCACCTTGTCTGACAGACTCTTTGACCCATTTCACTCTTTTTTACATTGTCAGCGTTCCAAGGTCAAAGACCATGCCCAAATCTAAAGCAGATTCTAACTCTGATGATGTATTTTAAAGACATAGCCTCCCTTTTTTAAATAATGCATTATTTAAAATACACTTTCCTTTGTGTTAGCCTTCCTGCTGCATCCAAATGATCTTGACTTGGGCAAGGGGGCACACATATTTCTGGTAGGAGAGATCCCATTTCCTTCACACCAGTTTCCATAGTATCTTCATCATCATCATCATCATCATCTGCTTATTTCTGCCCTTGATCACATCCTCTGGAAAGCTGGCAGATGTGAAACCTGAGCTACCCATGAGCCTCCACGCATCCCATAGCAGTAGGCATCCAAAATGGTTCAGATCATCTCTAATTTCTCTGTGGATCATATGTCTCCTTCAGAAAAAGGAGCAGATGTGCAAAAACAGTGACAGAGATACTGTGATAATCATATTTCTCTTTTACAGAAGGGAAGGGTGACTATGTGTTCTGACCTGGGGAGGGAGAGAGAAGGAGATGTACAACAGAACAGCAGAAACTTAAAACACAGGTATCAGATTGGATACATGAACTCTGTGTGAAAGTTTCCTAGTGAGAATATTTCCTTTTGGATGATTTAACAAATGTAAGCTGGATCAAGTCTCCATTATGCAAGAAATATGTTAGGTTTCTTCTCTAGCTATGCACAAATGGCTGGGGAAAGCTGGATATAGTCCCATCCTATAAACCAGAATCAGAAATAAATTAAAAGATTTATAAATTGGAGGTGCAATTCTTCAGCTACATTGGTTTAAAGATGGTGAAATGAATGACTAAAGCATTCACTCACAGTGTTTTATGAAGCAGATCTAATGTGCAGGTTTTGTGACCTGCAGTGACTTTAACTTCTCAGTAAATCAAAAAGCTTAACAAATATTAAGATGGCAAAGATTACCTGTGTGTGCCAGATTTTATCTTTTATCCGTTATCATTTAGGAAATGAAAAGCTTGAGTCGGAAATCAGACAGCCAGGCACGTGACTTGGGCGGTCTGGCAGCCCCACAAGACAAGAAACTACACATTCACTGATTAGTTTTCAGTCCTTAAGAAATGGCTCTTTTTATTGTTATTATTGTTAGCAACCAATGAGCTTTAGAATCAGAGCAATTCCTTTCTAAATTCCACTGCGCTGAAAATTCATTATCACAAGCTAGGGGAAGCAGCTGGGTGTATAGCTTAGCTCACAGCCAGGCTTAGGGGCAGCTCCACACACATGGGAGCTTCAGAGGTGCTCAGATTTGGGGTACAGACTACCAGGACCTGTTTGCCAACACAGAGGCAAAGAATTCTCCTTTTTCAGTCTTGGCCCAGAGCAGCAGGAGCCTGGCTGGCAGATAGGATCTGGGCTAAGCCACAGGCTATAGATCCACAGCATGTGGGGAGACCACCACAGCTCAAGTACAGCATGCCCTTGATTTGGTGATTCTGTGCTGCAGTTCCTTCCTAAGAGCACAGGAGGAAGCTGCCCCAGCACAGGTGTCCACAGCCCTCCGAGTATGATGCAGACCTTGAGGGTAAAACAAATACTTATCTTCTACCCCAGCTCCCAGCATTTCCCAAACTAAGGGCTGAGGGAGCCAGTGTAAGATTAGTAACTACTGCCAAAGCAGAGTTGGATTTTTTCAAATATTTTTGAAATATCTGCTGATATATTAAATTAACATCAGGTCTTGTCATGGTTTGACACTGGGACAATGCCAGTGCCCCCATGAGGATACTCTCTCCCTGGTTTCTGCTGTGAGATGTGACCAGGAATAAGAAAAGCAGGCTCCCACTTAGGAAAAAAAAAATAAAATTATTAACTAAACGACAAGGGAAAGGAAAAAAAAAAAAAAAGAAACACACAAGGAAAATGAAAACTTCACAAATACATCTCCTCCTCCTCCCCACCAAATTCCCAATACAATATATCCCCCAAATCATCGACTCTCGGTCCAGCACCACCCTTCAGAATACTCAATCCTCAGTTCATCAAGAGGAGAAGGAGTCCTTCTTGTGCCAATGGTGACCTCTTCCTTTCATGTCCAGCGCTCTCACCACTGAACACGGACCAGAGCTGCTTCTAGGGTTGACTTTTAAGGATGCTTCGTCCCACTGCAAAAAGGCACAGTCTCAACTTTGGGACATCTGTCCCCTCATATTTTTCACCCCCTGGGGCCAAGGGGTACCCACACCGAACCCTCTTGGTCCTGAGGCATTGCCTCCCCCTAGAATGCAGTCCCTGTATCACAAGGAAACATGGCTCTGTCCATGGCTACACACAAAGAGTCCAGCATAAGCTACTCCATCATCTCTTCCACCTGCGTTCTTCTCTATTTCTCTCGTGGCCCATTTCCTCTTAGCTCCTCTATATCTCTCTTCTCATTCAGCTCCAGGAGGATTAGCATTTGTAAGGTTTCCCTCAATCAAGGAAAGGGTTAAAAATCTGAGGCTCTGTCTGTCCAGAACTCCCACAGCTGCCCAGCCGGGCACCTTCTCGCCACACCCCCCTTCTCCTTCTCGGCCAGCCAAGCACAGGCACAGGCTCGCTCTCTGTCTCTCCTGGGCAGGGGGTGGCTGCCCGATGCCTCTCAGTGCTCCTCCACCCTTCCATCCTGCAGGGGCCTTCCCCTCCCTCCTGTCCAGGGCCCGGCCTACCTCACCCGGCCCCATGGCTGCCCCTGGGCCTACCTCACCCGGCCGCATGGCTGCCCCTGCCCCGCCCAGCCCGCAGCCGGCAGGGCAGCTCTGAACCTTTCCCTGACCGGAACCCAAGAGAGCCTCCCAGGGGAGAGCCCTGCTTTAACCCCGTGCTCTCAGAGGCGGATCCAATGTCCCAATGGCCACATTAGGTGCCAATATTCCATTGGCCTAACCACAGCATCCCAGAAAACATATTTCCTGTTAAACCACCACAGGTCTGCTGGTGAGAGTCTGAGGTGCAGGGGATAAGGCCTTTAAGGCCACAGAATAATGTAGAGATCCAATAGCAATAAAAATTTGAACCTTTCTAAGGTCCAGCCTCAAATCCATACAAAGCAATGCCATCAGCTCTATTTGTTTGCATTGTTTTTTCTTCTTTTTCCATACAGAAATGTAGATAATCCCAAAGGTTAGTCAATTCCCATACTAAAATCAGACCTACAACAATCACATTAGCTATGGGTGACACTGCAGACAGGTGAGGGTAGAGGGTCTGTAGAAATTGTCTTTGATCCAGGAAGGTCATCCCCCCTTGCACCCCTGCAGCCTCTTGTCCCAACTACCAAATGGCATTCATGGCCATCCCTTCCTCTTCCATCTCACAGCCATTGTGAATACATGTTGAATAAAAATTAAAGCCCAAGGAGAAAGCAAATGGAAAGAGTTTTATAAAATGATCCCTTTTTTCCCCGGAATGTAACATCTCAGTTTAAAAATCAGTTTTCTTCTATTTGGAAGCAATACTATTGTTTTTTAACACAAGATGTTGATCTTTAAAGCACAGCAAATAATAATCAATCTCTCCTTTTAAGCACAGCAAATAATAATCAATCTTTCCTTTAGCTGATACAAAAAATGTGAGAAAAATAACAAGACCATTCAGTAAAACGAAAAATAGAACTGGGTTTACACTGTTATTTCCTATATAACTGTCCCTCTGTCACAGTCTGGAAAAGACCATGGGCCAAAAACTGACAAAGTGAACCATTTCCTTTGCTTCTCCTTGATGTGCATGGGTAAAAAAACCAGAAATAACTCCATGACACACTGCTGCTTGGGCAGTCAGCTTCATTCAACCAATGTAAGAAGTTCATCATCAAGCAATATTCAACCAGTGTTCATCATCAAGCAGTTCATCATCAAGCAATATTTGGCCCAAAATGTAGTGCAAAAAATAATGCTAAATCAAAATAAATTATCCAGCACTTTGCAGGTAAATCAACGGAACAACTTATATATTAATAAATAGAGGCCACCAATTAGCAACAATAAAAGTCAAGTAAATAAAGAATCCAACTTCAAAGAAAGAAACTGTGGGATCCTTTATGTTAAGTAAACAGCTTTGCTGTAGGTTCAAATATGTATTAGAGCTCCATCACAAGAACATGTAGTGATAGGACAAGGGGGAATAGTTTCAAACTGAAAAAGAGTAGGTTTAGGTTAGGTATTAGGAAAAAAATCCTGACTGTGAGGGTGCTGAGGCATTGAAACATGTTGCCCAGAGAAGTTGTGGATGCCCCATCCCTGAAAGCATTCAAGGCCAGATTGGATGAAAATCTGAGCAACCTGGTCTAGTGGAAGGTGTCCCTGCCTGTGGCAGGGGGATGGAACTAGATTATTTTAAAGGTGTCCTCCAACTCAGGTCATTCTATGATTCTGTGATTCTACCACATCCATGCTAAAACTACTGTGGAAACTCAGAATTAATGATGAATATTTGTCCTGAAAGTCAGGCCACGTCCTGAAAAAAGTTGGAAATGCAAGTATCCAAAACTGTGTAGAAAGACATCTGCATTCTGATAATCCTTTGATAATGTGATAATATAATAGATATATATTTGCTATAATTAATTAAATATAGTGTATTTATGGAGTCTTCACATCTGCCTCTATTTTTAAACTTCTGGATTGATCATTAAATGAAATTGTGAACTATTGTCCCTGTATTGGAGCATGAACAGAACAAACTCTGTCAACTAGCAAAGGGCTAAAAGGTAACTGTACAATCTGCTCTGAGCAAGGGCTGCTGTGTATCTTTTTTCTGCCAAAAGCAGATTGCAACTCAGCAAGTCAGTTTTCTGCCCTGCTCTCCATGACTTTGGGAAGATGTCTCACGGCGTGCAGTCACCCCTGCCACACGCACAGCCTGACACCTCTGGCCAGTGGCAGGTGCCTGAAGAGATGAGGGCAGTTTGCTTTCTGTGTCCTACCCACTTCTGCCTTGCTCATACCTTGATAGCTCTGGGGTAAACCCTTGCTCTCCACACCGAAAACCTGGCATCTGCATCAACCAGAGTCTGACCAAAGGAATTAACTGACACCTCTCTTACGCCACTTACCAGCCCTGGGCTCCAAAGGAAAGGTACCGGTAACTGAAGGTTAAAATAGACCAGAAAACCCAAATGACCCCACAAAATAATATAAACAACAACAAAAAAAAAAATCCAGAAAAACCAACCAACCCTAGACTGCACAGTCTCATTACTATTGCTTGAGCACCTTGCTCCAGGGCCTGAAATTACATGCAAAGACAAACTTGCTATTAAGACATCAGTGTCAGTTTGTGAACAGAGCAGGATGGGGTAGTCAGCTTCTTCTTCAAAAACTGTTTTGTCAGGGAGTGGGACAATATTCCTTAGAGAGGCACTGTTGTTTCCATAAGTACACACATCTGAACTTTTATTTTCCTATTCCCTGTTTAAAATCACTGAAGAAAGGACACAACCATACTGCTTTCTGTTCCCACCTACCACCAGAACTGATTTTAAATCATGTTTACTCACACGGAGCAGACCTTGTAGAGGGTCATGGCTGGAGCTGAACCAGAAGCTGTGCCACAAAAGCAGAGAACCTGCAGAAACAGAAATAGAAACTGTGTTAACAGGTACAAGTAGAAAGCTTTCTCGTTTTACATGGACAAGTCTGAGTAAAGAGCATGGCAAGTCCATGAACACTTTGACACAAACTACATGCAGTGGCACTGCATTCACATTCTTGTTAGCTGCAGGGTGAGCCACTTTAATTATAAAACTTCTGCTATTAAATGAGCTTTACTAACTGAATGCATTGCCATTTCTTCAGTTCTTATTACAATTTAATTTACTCATTTATTTTTCTGTTCTCTGACTTCTTAATAAAATGAATAGCTGGCATCTTCCAGTCCTGCTCCCTTTTGTATCCTTGCCAATAGAGTAACATCACAGCATTTTGCAGAAATGTGGTTTGGGCCATTTGACATTTTTATGTCAAGTGCCTTTTATTTGAAATTCTAGTATTTGTTTTACTCTCCATTGTTTCTAATATCCCCTGAGAATCTTGGAAGTAACATTATTTCCTTAACAAGTTTGGCCTTTCTTCCTCCTACTCAGCAAATCATTTTCTTGCAGCCTTATCCTTGCTGTTATGGAACATAAGCAACAGCTCAAAACATTGTTGCTCACATACATCTGGGCTAGTAAAAGGAATTTAGAAATAAATAAGTATATATCTTGTTTTTTTCCTGATTTTTGACATTCTGCAAAAGAGACCACTGGAGAACATCTCCTCAGACCCTGAGTTGTTTACTCCTCCACTAAACTTCTGTCACACTTGAGAAATCCCTTAATACTTTGCTCTCCAGCTGTAAAATTGGGCCTGTAATGATAATACTGTCATACCTTGTTGTTATTAAAAATAAGAGGAGGAATAGCATTTGATGGAAGGTCATGTGGAAACCTCTTTAAATTTTGAGAAAGGCAGATCCTGGCAGATAAACTCCCACATGAGAATCCCATATGCAACATGAAAACCAGGACATACGACTGAGGCATAATTTAAGATGACCAAATAGATCAAGTTAAAAGAACTCATAGCTTTCATTTTATAAGGTGCAAAGCTCAACACTTTTACTTTTTTGCCTTAATCTTTCGTTGTTGTTGTTACCATTCGATTTTCTCCAGAACATAAAGGTTTTTCTTTTTAGAAATATCTTCATAGTTACCGAATGTCTTTTAGTGCCACAGATTATATTCCTCAGAGTAAAAATGCCACATTAAAGTCCTTATTCAAAGCCCCTTAGGACATGGCATGGGGGGTTTAAAATCTTTCCAGGGGCTGCATGGACTTAGACTCCAGTCCATGAGATACCACAGAGCTGAGTATCACAGGGACCTGGCTTCCAGTGTCCCAGCCTTCCCCTTCCCGTAAACCTATTTGCAAAGCATTCAGAGGACTTGAATCCTCTAGATTCCCTTTTATCTATTTATTGGTTTTGCCTTCTAGCCTGGCAAAGAGAAACTGTTCCCAGGCTTTCTCCTCAGCAATGTAAGTAGCAAAATAGGCAAATGCAGTTAACATAGGGATTCTCTTGTGACAGTACATCTGCATTCATATTTTTAGCATTCAGAAATTTTTAGTACTTACACATATTTAAGAACCACTGAGACTGGAAGCTTCCAGTTCTTAATTTCAAGGTTGTGGCAGGGGGAGGCCAGGAAGAAGGCCAGACTGAGGTGTTTATGGGAGGCAACACATGTAATTGTATCTCACCAGCACTGCCACAAACTGCCCAGGACACTGCTTGCACAGGCAGAGGGACAGCAAAGAACAGAGCACCCTGCTTGCATTTCACAGACCTTTGTTGGTTTGCTTTGAATGCTGCTTTCCAAAGAAAGGACCTGGGATGCTTAACAGCCCACAGGCCAAAGCAGTCACAATGGCTATTTAATTATGAAACTCTTCTAAGCACTTATAAATTAATTCATGGTCTAATGTGGTGTCAAGCTGAGACGAATAAAGGTTAACATATTCTATTAGTCCCAATTGTCACAAGAATTTCATAGAACTGTTTAGATTGGAAAAACCCTGTAAGATCATCAAGTCCAACCCTTAGCCTAACACTGCCAAGTCCACCAGTACACCATGTCCCCTCAGTGCCACATCTACACATTTTTTAAACACTTCTGGGGATGGTGAGTCCACCATTTCCCTGAGCAGCCTGTTCCAATGCCTGAACACCCTTGCAATAAAGAATTTTTCCCTACTATCCAATCTAAACCTCCCCTGGTTCAACTGAAGGGCATTTGCTCTTGTCTTGTCACTTGTTGCCTGGAGAAGATGCTGCTGACCCCACCTGGCTACACTCTCATTTCAGGCAGCTATGGAGAGTGACAAGGACCCCCACTAAGCTCCCTTTTCTCCAGGCTCCAACTTGCTCAGCCACTCCTCCTAAAATCTGTGATCCAGAATATTTTTCAGCTTCATGGGCTTTCTCAGGACACACTCCAACACCTCAGTGTCACTTGTAATGAGGGGCCCAGAACTGAGCACAGCATTCAAGGTGTGACCTCACCAGTGCTGAGTACAGAGGGATGATCACTGCTCTGGTCCTACTGGCCCTATCAAACAACACGGTTAATTAAATATAGACTCTAAAAATTATGTTTCTCTTAATAGAAATTATTTATATCAACATGACCTGAATAGTTGTGACTTTAATTAATTTAGACATTAATTTAATTAGCACCTGATTTCAATTGAGTCTCTATTTGAACAATAAGTTGTGTTGTAGGCCACATACTGGAAGCACTATCTAAAATGAAATATGGCACAATGAGGCACGATGCTTGTTGGTGTTTCCAGTTCCTATCCCCCTTGCCTCCTGCTGTGTAAGAGCAGCACACCTGTCCCAAACAGAATCCCATTTACAAAAAAAAGTGGGGGGAAGGGGAAGCTGTCTCCCACCAAATTACAATAGTTAAGGATCTCTTTGAGAAAGAATTGCTGAAAAGTTAAGTGGGCTCTTCCAGGACAAAGAACAGGATGGAACAACTTAGCCACCATGGATGGAAAAAGCATAAAAAGTCCATGTTGAGGAGCTGCAGTAAAACACAGCCCAAGAAAATAAGAGGAAGGAAAATGTTAACTCTTATCCACAAAACACCAGTGCCAAACTCATCTTCCTGAGGCTCCCCTTCACCACATCCCTGCTTCAGCCAGTGTCATATTCTGCTCCCCACAGTTGTCTCCATGCTTCCCTACAGAGCTGTAGGGATGCAGGAGCACCCCACAGAGCACCACCCTTTGCTGTTTCAGCAGGGCCACTTAAATTCTTCATGACTCGGTTTTCCCCTCTGCAGAACAGGGATAAAACTGCGGTCTTGGCAGAGGTCTGAGAACCTTAATTCACTAATGTCTATAAACCCCTCTGAGGTTCTTATTCGGAAGGCACAGCAAAAACGCAAAGTATTATCACTGATTCAAACTGACCTTCCCCTTGAAATATCACCATTTGAGCTATAATTCCAAATCCTGACTCTAACCAAGTGCTGCGCTGTGGGATTAACCACATTAATGCTTAAAGCTGTTGCTCTTTTTTTTTTCCCCAGTGTTCACAAGCTAATGCTTGTAGTGGTCTAATCTTGGACAATTCCTTAATGATACAGATTTTCAGATGAAAATTACTGCTACATTTTCCTGTCTTCTAACAGATTTTAGTCTCACTGCATGCACAATCTTGACATGTTGTTTAATTACAAATATAATATGTTTTTAGATATTCTTTCCTAATTTGAGTGTGTCTATCTGTTGTCTGCACACAAACTGTAAATCATTGTATTAAGAGTGATTACACACCCACTGACACAGAAAATTCGTGATCGGGTTGTGAGACATAAGAGGTTTACCAGATTGAATGTGGCATGGCCACATATTCTACAGAATTTATTATTATTTCTAATCAATCCTCCTCCTCTAAACCAAGATCCCTTAACTATAGCACTCTCGCTGTACTTAAGAAGGACATTTCAAATGGATGTATTTTCGAAATACACTTACATAGCTACACACAGCAGTGCTGCAGTCACATTTTTGAGCAAGGTTATGGGCAGGTGGTTGGGTTGTCATTGTTAGGCCAAAGCTGGCTTCACTTGCACAGACCTGGGGTATGTCTGAGTGTATGCTGGTTGTTTCTCACCAGCAAAATACCCTAAAATAATAGGATGGAGAGCAATGGGTGGTGTCAAACCTATTCTCTCAATTGTTGATCTACCCTGGGGCTCTGCCCAGGCAGTGCTCCTGTCAAAGTCATTCAGGCTGTCTCCTGTAAGGGGCCTTGAGCTGATGCAATTTAAGAGCATTCCTCATCTCTGTGACACCATGCTGCTGTGATTTCATTATGTGCCCAGAAATTAGCACTGGGGAGTCATTATTATTATTATTATTATTATTATTATTATTATTATTAGTCTTAAATCTTGTTAACCTGTGAATCTCCATAAATAAGCAGACCAGACGTGTGATAAAGGACATGATGCTGATTGTAGTGATGTCAAATGTGACCAAGGGAGAAGGAGCTTCCCAGCCCTGTCACCACAGGAGCCAGGACACCATGGCAGAAATGCATTTGTTGAAAGTGAGCATACCAGTGCCCAGTATGTTAATTTTAGTACAGAAAAGATATCCCTGGGGAGCAGATGGGCACAGCCATTCACATCCCCAAAGCCTTGGGACAGACTGCCATGTGCAGGAAGGTCTACATCCATCCCTGTATCCTGGTGAACTTGTGGTGAGAAATGCTGTTCTGGCCACCAGGCTGTTTGACTGCTGTAGGTGGTCAACAATTATCTGTCCCCAAAGGTCCCCGGGGGTCCCTGCAGTGCACAGCAGCACTGCCATGTGCAGCTCAGTGTACAGCCATCTGACCTGAGATGAGATTCAACGTTTAGGGGGAAAAAAAGGTAAATTTTCCCCCACACAACAAGCAATGTGGTGATCTCTGCAGTGCTCTGGGGCATGGACTCAAGCCATGCTCCTGAAATACCTCATAAAGCAGAATTTGCCCTCATGGGAAGTAATGGTTAAGAAGTTCAGCTTTTCAGTAGCATTTTAAACTCCCCAGTGTTAGAGTGCCCAGAAACTTGGCATTTCAAGGAATATCCAAAGGACAAAGCCATCTACATATTTTGTCCCAGAATCCCAGAGTACAAAAGTCGGACAAAGGGACAGACAGAGGATGAGCGAGATTAACAGGCCAAGTAGGTCAGGACCAGTGTGATTCTCAGGCCAGTACAACACAGCACATTGAGAAAGCTTCCAAGAAGCGTAAACAGGAATGGATGTTTGAGACAATGAATGCCCTAATTGGATGCCCATTCTCACCGCTTCCCTCAATTAAGAAGAATCATGGATAATTCTGCCAAGATATTGATGGACAATGTAAGCATTGGCTTGAAAACTTTGCCATTTAATGAACCAAACCCTACCCAGTTGTGAATTACAAGAGATCCAAAAATAAATCCAGCAGAAAACAGTCCAGTGACAGTTAAGTCAAAAAGTTACAAAATTATTAATCACTGAATCTTAATAATTTCTCATCAGAATTACTACAATGCATAGCTTTTGATTTCATATGTTAACTTCATGAAGTTTCTGAAAACCTTGGAAGACTGGGTGGTCCAGAAGACATTAAGAAAGAGGAGAGTCAACATTTGCTGAAACTGAAGATGAATAACTCCAGGGACAGTCTCAAAGATTGACAGTCTCTTAAAACACAGATGCTGAGCCAGCTGTGAGCCCACCTCTGCCCTGAAGTGAGAGGCAGCTATAGAGCTCTGGACAGACTGATCTGCGGTGACTCCAACATGTACTTGAGGAAACAACATCTGAAGTCCTATTGCAACGATGGTGTGAGATTAACACTGAAATGGCACACATTACAGATGTCCATCAATCAGTTTGGTGTCCTGCTATGTCAGTGTGAGGGCTTAGTGGCCACTTGCATTCATCAGTGGCTTTAAGGCCAAATTTCCTCACTGCCCAGACTGTTAATCTGGAGCTGGTTCTTTCACAGCTGCACTGCAAGAGCTAAAGAAAGTTCTGGGGTGGTCCTGTGCTTTTATAGGCAACCAAGAACACCATCCCTGTGAAGTGAAGCTTCCAAAAATTCCTTTGTGCTTCATTTGCATTTTGAGGGCCATTTTTACATAATCAGCCCAGGGTTTGGCCTTGCCTACAAACCCCATTTTCCTCCTGCAGCAGGAAGCCTACAAGGGCAATGTGAGCACAATACCAGGGTTTGGTACAACTAATTTTTTTAGTGACAGGACAAAGCTCAGGCACACAATAGATATAGGCCATATGTCTCGTGGAAGAACTTCAATGTGATATAGTTAGCTGTGTCATCTGTGTGATGCACTGGCTGTCAGCAGAACGAGGAGTGCATTGAAAAATGTTCTTCCACTGGTATTACTCAGTATTACACATGCTAAGATCAAATTAAAAGGAATAAAAACCCTTAGAGTACAAATGTTTATGTTGAGAAGAACTCAAATATGTAGGTAAAAGGGAGGAGAAATTAGAACACTGCCTGAGTCAGAAGTGATAGCACACTTCTGCTCAAAAATCTGGTGCTCTGATTTTAATGCAGACCAGGCAGTATTCGGCTGTTCCCAATGAAGAGTCATTTTTTGCTAGTTGAGAGCAGTCAAACCCCTTGCATCATAAAAGAGATGCAAAGATTGGTTCAGCAGCATAATTTAAACTTGCCCTCAAATGTTTGCAGATAGACCTTGAAAAAAAGGACATATAAACACATGACCTTGTGTAATAGTCCCATTCCTCTCTTCTCTGCATAAAAACGCAGGCTCACGCAGATTTAACACATTAAAACATTTATTAAACACATTATTAAAAACATGTATTAAACACATTTTGAAAAGGTTCTTTTCAGTTTATCACAGCCTCTCCCTTGTGAAAGTTGGTGCACAGGGCATCACCATGAGGTCAGAATGACAAGGAGCACAACCAACAGTCCAACAGTAATGCTCCAGCACCTGACACTCTCACTTGCATTGTTGTTTTCTCTGGTGTGCACATAACAGAATTTAAAAAATAATGACCCCTTGAGAAACCTGACAAATCAGCACTGATAGGATTGCAGATTGCTGACAGCAGCAATGGGAGATGTATTTTACAGAGTACAGCAGGGTGATCAGACGTATACAGTCAAAAGGACTGACCAGAAATGTGGGAAGAGGAAGCAATCAACGACTTAGGGAGCAGTTGCTTAAACAAGAACATCTAGAGAGCACTAATTAGCAAATGAACTAAAGGAGAATGGGGAAGTCATGAAGGGGGGCATCAGTTCAGGGCACCCAGAAGCCTGGCTGGCAGCACAGCAGTCACAACAAATCAGACAAGACAAAGCTGGAGGAGTCCCCAGGACCCACAGCTCAGGCAGCTGGCACAAGGTCTGGGTCCATCTCTGTCCTGTGTGGTGGGAAGGTGGCGATGCCGCACTGAGAGCGCCAGTGCTGCAGCAGGCACTGCCTGCACAGTCTGTAAACAAAGAGGAGGACAAAACAAGATGAGCTGCGTCACAGAAGATGCCACGAGGTATTAAAAAAAAAAAAAAAAGAAAAATAATGGGCTTGTACCTTTGCTGACATTTGCCTTTGTGCAAGCACAGTCTTTTGAAATTAAGGGCTGTATTATGAATGTTTGAACTTTACTAATATGAAAGGCTTGAAGTGTATATTATTGCTTTGTATAGCTACATACTTGGGACAGAACTGAACACCATCAAACATTTAAATCATAAAAAACCCCACGTGGCTCTCAGGCTTTGTGATTTATAAAACTTGAAAGCACTCAGAAACCAAATCGCTTCTGGCAGTCATTTCACCCATCCTCTCCTCTCCTCTCCTCTGCCTGCCAGCGCACTCAGGTGCTCATGAACTGGGAGGGGTGAAGTGGCACAGATTTGGCTGATAGTTCATGCAAAATATTTCTTCCTATACACAGTGCATTCAGGTAGTCTACTAACTCCCCATACCCCATTGATCACAGTGCATAAGGGTCTCCTAGAGTGGATCATGTCATTACTGTCCCAGGCTGGATGATATCCAACCCTACAACACTATATTCAGTCAAGTTATTAAGTCGGTGTCTAACCTAGGTAAAGGAGTAGACTCTTGAGCCATGCACTTACTTATTAGACAGATTACTAATGAGCTACAAGATGTGCCTAAAGGCCCTAGAGAGGCTTTAAGATGGCTATGCAATCATATCTGAAGAAAATAGAAATAGTTTACATTACAAATGTCTGTAAAAATACTTACATTTAGTCATATAAAAAATTTGCAAGCAACTGTGTGTAGATTTTTTGTGTGCACACACACAGAATCATCATCATGTTTTTAAAAAAGAAAAAAAAAGGAAAAAATGCTCTCATAAATGTTTTCAGAAAATAAAAATTATTACAGATAACAAAGGATGTATTCCCTTTTTTAATTAAATGAATATTCTCTATTCTTACCTCACCTAGCTCTGATGCTGAATGTCCTTATCATATGATCACAGAAATGTTCCTACTACCCAACATTGCTTTAAATTGCTGGGTTTGGAGGAGGAGGGCATCTGGGTGTGGTGGGTATTTGTTGCTTTTGTGTTGGGTGTTTTTAGGTCTCTCACAAATTTTACAAGGCTACATACACTTAGCAGAGCTCCATTTTCACATGTGTCTCTCTTCCATAAAAGCTGCTCACTTATTTTAAATATAGCTACAAGCCAAGAGAAAATTATTAGAAAAAGCACTATCATTAGTTTGGCACCATCAGGACAGTGTTTATATGAGTTTATACTACAGAGGAGCTCATATTTGAATAACACATGCATATTGTCCTTAGACAAGAAAAAAAAATCTAACCAACCATGTAAGCCAAGTCACGAAATTTAATTAGGAAGATAAGAGTTGGATTTTAATTTTTTTTTTTTAGGTTACAGAAAAAGATAATTTTAGGCAGCAAATTAGCATCTTCTAATAATCTTAGACAAAAATGATTTTGTTTTGCTTTGGTTTGTAAATTAGCTCATGATTAAAGTATCTCTCTAGTTGAGCTTCATTGTCTTTTTGTGCCTATTTTCTGAATGCAGCCCTGACCTGAATACTCTTGTAGCTCAAGTACAAGATTTGAAAGCATGAGAGGAACAATTATTATAAAGTGAAGTACTTACAGTTTTGCTGCAAAATCAATGAACTTTCAAGTGATTTTTATCATATTTTGCAGCTGTTCTGTTTGCTTTGAATGATGTTTATCACATCAAAAATTTGAGTACTTTTAAAGGATGCTTTATCTAGAAACTTCCTCCACCTTTATTTTCTTGCCCCACCCTGTGCTGTAAATGCAAGGATATTTTTATCTTGTGATTTCCCCCTGCTTCAGAAGTTCTCTCTCTCAATATTTAGGCCAGTGACTTTGCTCATTCCCTGCCCTGTTCTTTCTCATGGTTCCTTAAATGAGGAAACATTCCAAGTTCCCAACCTAATTCACAGTTTTGCAGCAGTTATATTTTCCCATTGAAAACTATCTCTGTGGCCCTTTTGCTATCTAAAGGAATTATGCCATGTGATCTCAGTGTGCAGGAGCTCAGACTGTCTGTCAGGAGCCACAGAGGGAGGAGTGATGAGCAGCACTCCTTCCCTGGGACCAGATCCATAAAGTCCTGTGGACACTAGAGGTAAATATTCCACTGATTCCAGTTGCATAGGGTTAAAAACACAGAGAATTAGATCTTATCTTATTCTCATCTTATTTCCTGCTACATCTCTTTTCAAATCCATCCTCTACCTCAAGGAAAGCCATTTCCTTCCCCGAGTGGGATTGCTAAAGTGATGAGATTAACGAGACGCCCTGCACACCAGCCTTGACCTTTTCAGCCAACACTGTATGCTCTGGGCAATGCTTGCCATAGATCTGCTTCTCCTTCCCAAATGCTGTGGATTCTGATGGATGTTAGCAACTCAATCCTACAAACTTTTGTCCCTGGGCAGAGCTCCCTTAGCAACTCCTTGAACTCCAACAAACCTATATAATTATTCATAAAACCGTAGAATGGTTTGAGTTGGAAGAGCTCTTAAGACCATCTGGCTCCAATTCCCCTGCCATAGGCAGGGACACCTCCCATCAGACCAGGCAATTCCCAGCCCTGCCCAGCCTGGCCTTGAATATGTCCCAAGGATGGGGCAGCCACAACATCTCTGGACAAGCTGTTGCAGCACCTCCCTGCCCTCCTGGGGAAGCATTTTTGCTGTGGTACTCCACTGTCTGAGCACACACAATTCCTAAGTGGAAGGCCTCTTACATCAGATAATTTACAATCCAAGTCCGAACTAGATCCAAAAGTAGGGGCAAAATGCAAATGAGGGAAGGTGAAAGACAAGAGAGAATGAGGTAACAATTAAAGGCAAACAAACAAACTCAAAATATAGATAGACTGGCACAATCTTTTAAGCAATGCAGCAGAAGAGAGTTTGTTCATGGTATAATAAAATTATATTTCGTACATTTACCAGTATATAAAATTAATGCAGCTGTGTAATTCCTATTATACTTCCTTATGTAATTCATATCATTTCTATGTTTAAATCTGTTTAAATCAATAGAAATTTAATTTTATTTAAATGCTTACTGATCACCAGCAAAACCTTTGCTTTCTTTTTTTTTTTCCTCTTTTAACCTGAATTGTTTGTTTTATAGAGCTAATACAGAGCTGTACTCACACAGTTTCACGGTTCAAGTAACTGTCAGTCAGACCTACTTTTAAACCCCTTTCACTGACCTTTGAGACAACTTCCTTGGATGCTTCTGACCAAAATACAGATTATGGAAGTTTTGCAGTGTACCACTCTGCTGCATAACTTAGAACAGGAGTAAATGATCTTTAGTATTGCCACTCTGTGGTACCTGACCAGATAGGTACCTCTGCCATGGGAATAAAGGTGAAAACACATCAACTAAAACCAAAGGGAATGTGGCTGTGAAATCCACAGCCCATCTAATATATGGCAAATCAACCATACATCTGAGCCCAAGGAAAAGAACAGAGAAAAACTTTGAACCCCTCTGTAAATTACATTAATACTTAAAAGATTAATTTTCAGAGGAATAATACTTTGAGGATGTGTATTGGCAGTTATACCACTACAAGAGCATTCATTTAATGGATCCCACCCTGGAGCATTTGAACCATCATTGCTTATCTTCTGACCAAGCAGGATCATAACAATTCCCTTAAACCCTTTCCCTGGAGCTGCCTAATTGGCCTTTATTTAAATTTTCCTGTCTACAGCCTTACAATCATAGTTTCCAGCCTCTGTCTTGTATCCTCTAGCTTTTCATTTTTTCACTGTTTTTTTCTCTTTTTCAAAACTGATGTTAATTTGATTCAAAAATTGACAAACCTAAGCAAGAATGCAGATCACATTTTTCCAAATGCAAGAAAAGAGCCTCACTCACAATTATTCCAAATTACACTGTTAAATAGGTATTCCAAAAACCATACCCATCCCGATGCAAACAGAAAAAAAGAAATGAATGTTGGTGAAAGTCTCGTATTTCCAAAAAAAATGCACACTTTAATTTTTAATAAAATTAGGAAGAGCCTAATTTCAGAATTGCATTATTATTTTCTCTAACACGTCAATATTTACAGCGCATATACATACAAGTACAGAATTATACTTGGTGGGTTTTGCACTTCACTGTAAAAAGATTGAGCCAGTTGTTCCTGGAATAGAATCTTCTCTCCAGTTTAGGTGCCTTAAAACCATTTGACACTAAAACAGGTAAGCTCTTTGCTAATTCTTTTTCAGGAAGTTGTTTATACAGAGTAGTATAAGTGCTGTGTATGTCACAGAAAAAAATCTTAAAACAAAAAGATATGACCAAAGGAAATGTTTATTTCTGCAAATAATTTTGAAAGAAAAATACATACTCTGCAAATGAGGTTTGATAAACTGCATAAACAGTAGGCAAACATCAATGTTATTATTTTCACCTCTTCCATTCTGACTGAATCTCTATTATCTCCCATTTTGAATCCAAAAGCCATGATTAAACTGCAGCACATCTTACAGCACAACACAGCAATATTTTCCAGTGACAGAGAAACCACTTCAGCTCTTAAGTTGTTCCAACAGTTAATGATCCTCATGATAGAAATGTGCCTTATATCTAGTCTGAATAAGTCAAGCCTCACCTTCCAACCCTGGACTCTTTTACAATTTCTTGCTCCCATCAGTACGTGTATTTTTTTCCTTCTGTAGATATATTAATCTCTGTATAACCTTCTCTTTGATGAATAAAATTAATTAAATTCCTTTGCTCGCTCGTTCCAAACCAAGTTTCCTTTCAGGTAATTCTTTCTGCCACTCTTCCCTGGACTCTAAGCGTTTTAACTTCCTTGTAAAGTGTGGCCCTTGGAGCAGACACAGTAGCAGCTGCTTGTCCTCAAAGTTTTTTTTTCCTCTCTCCAAGTCAAGGGATTTGTCCTTCTGGCCCCATTCAGCTGTAATCCAGAATTTCTCTGCTGGAGCCTCAGCAGATTCCCAGTATCACATAAAGTGATTTGGCTGCTAGAAGAGCCAGGTGAAAGGAAACAGAAAGAAAAGTTGTTAAGAAAGGCACGTCTGTGCACTTGGTTTGTTTCCACTGCTGCCCTGAATTCAGCCCTACACAGGTGCAGCTCATAAGCAGCTTTCTGCAGCTTTGAGGCTTATTTCATTTGTATTGTTAATGCTGCACTGGGAGAAGCCTCAGCAGACCTGCAAGCACCAAAATCTGAGCACATGCAGCATCTCCTTAGGCAGGCCTTCCCTCTCACTTATTCCCTTGGATTAGGAGCATAAAAAAACATATGATCAAAATCTGCAGGGAAACATTTGATATAGACAATGTGTGGCTCTTGTAACGGGAGCACTAAGTTTAGGGAAACCTGTTATCTGGCACAAATTCTAGAGCAGAGGGCTTAATTCAGCTAGTTGCAGCACAAAAGCTTTAAAGAACATTAAGGAGGAAATTGACACAAAAAAATGGTTCCCTCTGCAACATTACCTGCACTCAGATGGGCTAATACCCTCTGTGGTTTTGCAAGGCATTAGTGAAAAAGAAATAATAATTAAAAAAAAAATCCAACAGCAAGTAAAGAGCCTTCAGGGTCTGGGCCAGAAATTCATACTAAAATAGCATTAGTAGTGACTGTAAGCCTCTCTAAGGTTTCAGAAAACAGAAAAGTAGTCAAGATACTTACAATTTTAATGAATTGTTTGTCTTTTCTCAGAAATAACTTGCAGGGATGAATCCAAGCCCTGCAAAAGCTGGTGTCAAAGGTCTTGCTGACTGCTCTGTGTGTTGTCCCCACAGACTCCCTGGCAGAACCAAACCAAAGCCTTTGTGCAGTGTAACACAGCCTTTTGGAGGGGTTTTAAATGTCTATATGCCTCACAAACCACTTGTGTGTCTTAAAGAATCAGTGAGTCTTTTTTACATAAGTGTCCCTCGTACGCTGTATACTATCAAGTATCTTGAATTACATTCCCTAAAATCATTATACTGCCATAAAAAGCTTCTACACTCAATATATTTGATGCTAAAGTAATGTATTTAATGCAAGTTCTATTTAGAAGATAAATTCTCAGGCATTACGAGGCATCTATTGAACAAGTGTAACTTATTGGCCTGAAATATTTCGGGTCACACAGAGTGCTTATAAAGGAGTGGGGTCTCCCTTACTCTGTATAAAAGATGGTGGCAGGCTGTGATGGAGTGTGTTTGGATTGTTAGGGAAGGCAGGCTCTAGGTAAGCAATAAATTGCTGTATATATTGCCTTAGGAGCAGGTTAGAAATTTCCCTTGTTCATTGGCACTGACAACCCCCCCAAAGGACAACACTTCTGAAAGCACAAAGTTTAACACAGTAATAAAAACACATCTTAAAAGCCCAAACCCCTGTGTTCCAGTGCTTAGAAAAGGTGGCAGCTTGACAGACCTGGAGACTGACAGCAGCAGTGTCAGCTTTCCTCACACTTGTCTGCCAAAGCACCTCAACCTTGACCTGAGGAGAAAACCACGAAGGGTTTGAGTGGGATTTCATGCCCATTCTCTCTGGCATCTCTGCTGAGATTGCCAACAAGGGGGCCAATTAGTGCCTGCTTCAGAGGATGGTTTTTTTGACTGTGTGGAAATGACACCTGTCCAGGTGAAACTGGGCAGAGACCCTCCAATTCCCAGGAGCCAGCCACTGTGCAGCCACTGCAAGGGTTACTGCTCCTGCCTACTCCCCTTGCACCAGGCAGGCAGCAGCTCCATGTTGTTGGCCAAGTGGGAACAAATGCATTTTCCTTTCCCAACAAGTAGTCCTTTCTGATTTAAAATAGTAGCCTCTTGGTAACGAGGCTTAAATGAGGCTTTTTTTAATTTTAAAAACTGATTCTTACTATTCAATATTCTGGAGCCTGCATGAAGATCAAAAGGCCACTTTTGCTGTGCAACCAAATAAAATCCTATCAAGAACTTGCACCAGGGCAGAAGGAGAGGAAGAAATATGGCTTCAGCATGTTTTATTAAGCAGAGGCAAAATGCAATGTTCCTGCTGGACTCTTTGCCTCCTCACAAGACCTAACTGGCAAATTTCTTATGTGCTTCATTGGTCTTCAGCACAACAGCAGCTACCTGATCTGTTAGTAAAAGAGAGAGGGTTACAGGAAGGCTCCCCCCTCACCAGGAGATGGACCAGCTTGAGCAAGCTGGTACAAAACATGGGATTGATCATAAAACCATCAACTGATCTTCATGGCGAAGACGGGAATAGCTGCCACTGGAATATGGATAGACATCGGTCTCTTTAATTTAGCTACCATAAAAGTCATTCGCACTTTAATTAATGACCCAGCAGTGTAGTTTTAATAGCAGCCCATTTGCAGGGTAAACTTGGAATTATTACTTAATGGAATGGGAAACTTCATTACAGATTAAAATAACTTTATCAATATTATCTTTCATAAATTCCAGTCCATTCAGCTTCACTTTATCAGACAAAAAATGTAAAAGTCATTCTCTTTGAAATCAGACATCACCCTCCAGTTCATCTGTCACCAAGTCAAGTTTGCTAACCTCTCTGAGGATGTCATCTGACTGGAGTTTTCTGTCATTCTTTGTCATTCCAGGTGCACTTCTTGACAATTTTTTTAGATCCCTGTCCAGAGTCTCCTCCAGGAACCTAGAAGGACCATGAAGATTGCATCAAGGACTTGATTAAACAACAGACAACATGCCTATCCAGCACACTAACCTCATTTGGAATCTCTCACAGAAAATGATTGACAGCTGATGCCCTAAGCAAAACTGCTGTTTATGAAGTCCTTTTCAGTCCAGCTACATTAGTCTCTCCACATAGCAGAAGTCAGTACACTGCTATCAAAACCAAGTCTGTGACTGATAATACTGAATTCTTCATTACCCCAAGTGTTGCTGCAAGTAATACCATGAGCTTGGACACCACCGTTCAATAAAGGCTTATTATTATAAATATTCAGCCTATGTCCTGACGAGAACAAACAGCTTTGCTGCCAAGGTGAAAGGGGTGAATTGCAAATAGGTCTAGGTTATGATAGACACAATGCCCTCTTTTTGTGAAGTGACCTTGTAACCTGGCACCAAACACAAACTCAGTGGAATAAACTGGATCCTGCGTATTCAGACAAAACTGGTTGGGTATTAGCAGTGTTTAGAAAAACTCAATCATGGAAGGAAGAACTTCCTTCAAATGATGCATAGAAGGCTTCTTCTGTTGTTTTAGTCTGCTATTTCTAATACCCTTATTAAGGTTCAAATCTTAGCAAACGTTTGGGAACTTTTTTTTATATAGTTTCTTGAATTAGATAAGGCACCACAGGGAAGTAGTGTCTGGCATTACAGCCCAACTTAAAAGAACAGAGACTTGTCCTGGCCTCCTCTCCTAAATTCACTTTCTCTCTACTCTGGAGGTGGCTGCATGCAGTACTGGCTGTTCAGAGCTGGCTGTGCACCAGAATCTCTCAGCAAGATAGCTACTAATCTCTCCCTGGGAAGAGCACCTGGATTGCTCTGCCCAAAGTCAAAACACACCCTTCTGGCTCCTTTGTCTACTCTGTATTCAGCCTAGTTAACCAACAGCTTCTAATGACTAAAATAATAAAAGTAAGACATTACTTCCCAGAAGTATGAATACATTGATTCATATGTGCTGGGCAGTTGCCCTGGCAGCTTTGTTGTAAGAGGAAAAAGGAATGATGAAAAAGACTTTCATTTGACTGAGATCCTTACTGCACTTGTGTGCTGTGGGAGTTAAATTAATCAAGAACATCACTGGATCTGCTGATGTGTTGTTCCCTGAAAATTTGGGGCCGATAAGGGTGTTTGATCTTCTAAGGTGAGCTAGAGCAATGGTCCAGAGTTACAAAATGTGCTCAAATCCTGCAGAAACTCACAGAAAGCAGCAGACAAGAGATTCCAGGAACACACACACCATAATAGAATCCCTTTCAGATTATGACCTGTACATTTATTACCTCTGAAGGGAGCTCATTTTCACCTGTCCCAGCCATATAAAAGAGTCCTTTTTACCTCAGCAAAATCTCACAACTACATGAAACATGTAATATCCCAAGAAAGTACAAGCACTATTATGCACCAAGAGTTCAGTGGGGACCTCAAGACAACCCTGAAACACCATGGTCAAACAGGGAACTGAAGCAAGCTACCAGTGGTGTAGCTTTGCAGAGATTTAGGGAATAGGTCATACAGAGCTGAAACACTGATGATCAATGGAGAGCAAAATTAATAGGGCAGTTCAGAGCCATAAGAGAAGATGAACTACTTCTTTGACTTGCTAAGAAACAATTATAAATGCCAGCCCATCCCTCATTCATTCATTAAAAGGAGAGAAAAATTCATTTCCTGGAGAAAAAACTTATTTTTTAGTGAAAGATAAACTGTTGCTTATGAGTGCAATGAATATCTAGATTGGAAGGAATCAATCCTACTCTAGCAAGAAAGTCCTCCTGATAGCAAACATATGTCCAAGAAAAATATTTAAACTGAAATCTTAGAGAATTTTTCTGAAAAACCTAAGCACCTTTATGCTTAAGATATGTTCCTAGGGTCTCTCAGTTATCCTTTAAGTCTCTAGAATATTTTCTCTTCTACCTCATCAATGATTCTCCCCTCACAACAGCCACAACACAAGCCATTCATGCAGTTCAAGACACTTAAGACAGCTCCCATCATCAGCTTTCCCTCTGAATTAGTGCCAGTTAATGTGCATGCATGTTTGAAAACAGGAGTCATATTCAGCAGCAACTTCTGGAGAGTGACTCAGAAAAAACTTTTTGTTGGTCCAACAGGATGGTTTTGTCATGTTTAATGTCTTTCTTAATTCAGTCTTGAATCTTTCCAAGCAACAGTTCTGTGCATAAATAACCACTGTCACTGGTACATGCTTAACACATCCATGGCACAACAAACAGAGCAAGTCAGCAAGAACTGCACTTGCTGTCACCTTCAGCAGGGATGGTGTAGTGGATCCTGCCCTGGGACATGGGCCTGGCACCTTTATCCTGGGATTATCCACTCTGTGGCTGACAATAATAACCTCAGAGCAGAAAAGTCAGCTCTAGAACTGCTGCATTTTACAGGTCTATATATGAAAGAAACTTGGAGCCAATCTGAATTTGCTGTAGTATTCTGGATGGCTAATAGTATGAATCCGAGAGCTGCTGGGACATCCCCTCTGGAGCCAGCAGTTATAGGAGAAGGAGGCACAGGGGAGGGCAACTGGTTAGGCACCAACACTTAAAGCGTACCAGTTTAATCTGAAGCCATAAGTGAGTCAACACCTCAATTAAAGTGACATGTCTCACTAAAGATTGCACATCTTTCCCCCAAAGAGATCTCTAGGGAGAAGGTGAAGGTAAAACACAGAGAACACAGGCATTTGAAGTAATAGGCTCACAGTCCTTACTCAGGCAAGCCATATCCTGAAATACAGAATGCCACCTGGGTGAGGACAACATGCATAAGTAAGAGAGCTGAAGTTATTTAATGCCCTGTACTCATTCTGATAAACAGGTAAACACTCAGGCTGTTCACATGACTACACAGCATTGCCCAAGGCCTCATGTCAGTTTTGCAGTCAATAAAACAGGGACACTATTTCACAGAGATGAAGCTGGGAATCCCTTAAGGATATCTGGTGAAGGTTTTGGGAGGCTAAAATTCTATGTGCCTTTCAACTGAAAAGTATTATTTAATATGACACAATTACCAAGCAGCAAAAAACACAGGACATCATGAAATTACCAGAGCTGTTTCTGTGTAGAGACAATGCAAGCAATTGTCTGTGGCAACAAACTACCAGGGTCAGCAAAACAGGCAAACAAGGACTTCGCTACAAAAATGGTCCAGAAAGCCAGACCAGCTTTTTCTGTCTCCAAGAGAAGTATCTCAGGGCTCAGGGCATTTTCCACTGCTGAGGAGAGGAAGAAGGTTCTCCCCTCAGGAACACTGACCACTTCTCCCAAGCCTATTGTGAATCACTGGAATCAACCCTGCATGGCCATTTCTCATGCTCCCTCTGGGGGCAGAGGTGGCCTCTCCTGGCTGTCATTGTGGGTATTCATATTCAGTGGTGCCTACATTGCTGAGAAGCCTTGAATCAAAATTGCATGTAATAATTTCCTATGTCAACAAAGTTATTCGCATGACCCAACCATTGCAGTAAATACTTTGATTCACATGACAAAAACCTACTACTTGGACCAAGCATTATAGGATCAAGTTTCCAGATAATTCATGATGGCCCAAGCTGTGTTTATGCAGTATCAGAAATAGGCATGTGAAGAGTTTGCAGTTTAGGGCCTCCATCCAGCAATCCATGCTGGCAGACCTGTAAAGGAGTTTGGACGTAGTACAATGAATGATAACAGTAAACAATGGGAGAGAAGAGAGTGAGGGTCATAACTGCAAGACCATCTGGTTGTTTCCATTTGCTGTGTACACATCTTGCTAGTCCTGCCGTTAGAAAGGCAGAGAGGGTTGTTGGAATATCGAGTTACTGATGAATAGTTGCATTTATACGTCATATACCATTATATATTTTTATATCACTAGTTGTGGCAGCATTTTGAATACTGGTTTCTGGAAAGGCCAAAGCATGAATGTTTTTGAATGGAAATATATCAATATGCAAAATAATTTGGTACATGTGACAGTTTTCTTATAAGAAATTTTAAGCATTATTTAATGGGTGAGTGTTTTTCCCTTTCCTGTAGTATTGTCTGTAGTTCTTGATTCCCTTGCTGGGATCATCAGTACTTGTATGATCAAGCCCATAACCAGCATTATGGGTACAAGGACAAAAGAATCAATTACAATAAAATGAGTAATGCTGTATGCTTTTTGGTAGGACACATGAAGGAAACTCAATGATTTGTAATTAGTCAATATGGATCAATATTTGATTTCTCCTTAACAAATCTCCACTAAGCTTCCAAAACAATGAAAAGAACACAGATTAGGCAGATGTATCTTGTTCTGCACTCTACCTGCAACCAGATGTGGGCTTTACTAAACCACATGTGGGAGTGAAAACAGAGCCAAGGGCCCTTCTCAGAGAATCACCTGTGACTTGACCATATGGTTTCAACCTTGGAGTCAGGTAGCAAGGGCATTCCAGCCTTTTGCAATCTGCGAGCTGACCGAGTGGGAGACATGCTCAGAGATCCTGTGAGCTATCCAGGAGGGGCAGAACCAGGACTGGAAGTAGAAAATGGCACCTCTTTCTGCTGAAGAGAGATCTGGGCATCTCCTCACTTAAATTAGCGTTATTTGAAAGGTCAAGAGTGTAAACCTGCAGGAAATAAGATATTCAAGGCTGAATTTTGTTTGAGCATCCTCCATCTGAATTCTGAAAAAGTTAACTACCTTAGGTACCCAGAAAACTTTTTTTAAACCATAAAAATTAAAGTGAGAGGAAACTTGATTTGGTCAGGAGATAAATCCTACTATCCATACCACTATTTTACCAGACAGGAGGATGAAAAACAGACTGCCAGGGAGCTCAAAAAGCTTTATTTCCTGACGTTCATTTTTCATCACCAATCCTGAGCAGACCCCAAAACTCAGACTAATTAAAGACAAATAATTAAGCACATTCAGACTGTGAAGGTTGGCAGACTCTCACTGTATTGTGAGACCACCTTGGCATTTAAATGGTTAGGGACTATATCCCACAACATCATGCTCATCTCATTGTGGTAGAGAGCTCTTGAGAATGTTATTAGCTGGGTGTTCGCCTTGCCGTTTTTCCACATGAGGCAGATGGGTAATTACGAAGCTAATAGTCTGATTGAGAGAAATCAGATGCAGTGGTTTGCCCAATTAGATGATACATTAGCTTCCTTCTTTGTAAGCAGCTAATGTGTGAAGCAAAGTGGTATTTTTGAGGGTCAGAATCCTTAAACAAGTGCCGAGTTGCAGATTATTGTGTCTCTCTTTTTTTTTCTAATGGAGGAAAAGTGCTAAGTCTTCATTACTAAAAGCATAGAAAATGCAAATCAGGCTCTGAAACAAAAGAGTGAAGGGACAGGCGAGAATATTTGGTGTCCAATGTGTCAACCTACAACATCAATTACATTGAAATGCAATGCATGGGAGCCTAATCAAGGATAGTGTAATTGTAATAATTGCATGCTTTTGTTGGAGAGCTGCTGCCATTGTTATTGTCAACCATTTGTTTTTCTCTATTGTTTAAGGGGAGAGTATTTAAAATATATATATGTGTGTGCATATGTAACTGTGTATAATTGTCTGAAGAACAGTATAGGTAGAAGGTTCTGCCACTACACACAGAATGTGTTGAGTCTTATTCCTGTTCTTTGGATGTTAGAAGCCCAAGAGCCTGAACTCGGTTTAGGCAGGTAATGCTGAAAACTGAGAAATGGACATTGACCTACAATCTATGCTGAACAAGGAGTTACTTTGCCTTTTGCTGACACATCTCCTGATCCAGAGAGGTGGGTTACTCCCAGTGACTGGCAAGTCATGAAGTGAGTCAGTGCTAAATCAGCCAAACAATCCCTGAGATACCTTTGCTCTGCCTTCCTTAAAGAGGTCAAAATAAATATTTTGTCCTGTTATATTTCCTACAGATCTGCAATCTCTTTCTGCCATTTAAAAGGATTTTTAAATACCCACAATCTTGACAACAACATTCAAGATAAATGAACATAAAAGAGAGCACTGCATGGGAAAAAATGACTACATGAATTTACTCAAGATCTTGTTAAGGGGGGAAAATGTAGGAGCCTCCTGTAAGTAAAACAGTGATATTTTTCTGTATCATGAAGTTAGGCAGGAAATTCTTCTTATAGCAAAGTGCTCAACATTCAGATCAAATGAGAGTTTTATTTTCTCGCATCACTTGGGCTTGCCAATAGGTTGAAACGGAGGCACAATAGAAACAGGCTAAAACATTTAACATAGCTGTTAAATCTCATTCTCCACAGCTAAAAAAGAACAATGCTGTAGCGTCTTTACTGAGAATACACTCTCCTGCCATAGGAGGCTTTTCATGTATCTCTAACAATCCTGTACATACTCCAAAACTCACACTAATTAAAAGCAAATAATCAAATACATTCAATTTGAAAAGTTGGCAAACTCGCTTGTATTATTGTGTTAGCACCTTGGCACCAAAATGATCACATCGTGCTAATCTCATTGTGCAGGAGAGCTCTTGAGCATGTTATTCAGTAGGTCTGCTCCCTGCCCCCCATCTCCCAAACCCACCCCATCCTCCTCCTCCTCTTCCACCAGCACTCTTTCTTTAACCAGATAAAGAAATGAAAATGGTAGCAAAGATAAGCAAAAGCAGGACCGTATTTTCATCATGTTTCACTCAGAGGTACCCAGGACTTGTGTTACCTTTTACAGATATTTTATTTCATCTGAGCTTCATTTCATCACCTCAGATACAGTGGGTAAACCTGAGATGTTTCAAAATAAACTAAGCAAGTTGCATGTGTTTCTCATTAGAGAAACTTATATAACATTCTTATATTATTGGATGGAGTACTTTCCCACCACAGAAACATGCAGAGTATAAATGCAATAAACAAAAGACTACAAGTTAACAGCTTAATGCTGACTAGGTGATGAAACCCAGAAAGAAACACTTTAGGATTTCTTCTCTTTTAAAGATTTATTTTACAGTCTTTTGCATACAGGCCTGTGCACACCTGAAGTTAATGACTAACACTCTAGATGCCCATTTGTGTGCTATGAAGAAGCATCAGTTTCATTTTTTAGCAAGAGTCTGGGAGGAATTTTCCCAAATAGTCCAACAAATTGAGACTGAACAGACTTTCATGACTAAAGATGTATTCATCCCAGTGTTCCCAGCCCCTGTATTTTTTTTACAGCTGCAATAGTAGCTATGACCAAGGGCTAGGTATGACCATGAGCTGGGTAGGTACAACCATTCAGCACTAGATTTTCTGCCCTGTTGAAAAGATAGGCTAGTTTTCAGTGAAAATATAGGCTAGAACCAATATATTTCCCCCAACATTTTCCTCTTCTGGGCTAACGGAAGCATAATTCCTTCCAAAGTTTTACGCTGGGGTCTTGTGTGTATCCTTGGACATGTATTTGGTTATTAAATATATTATTCTTATCAGTGCCTTCAAATTTGAGATATTCCAAGGTTCTATGACATGGCCTGCAATTCTCCAGCCAGCACTTGCAGGTGGTAGACTTTTGCCTGCATTCAAGAATCTCTTTTGAGAAAGAACTGTCTCTAAAAGACAGTGAATTAAAGGTCTGTGTCAGGAGAAATACGTTTTGTTTTTTTTTTATTTCTTGACATTTACTGGATAAAAACCACATTAAAATTAGGCAGATGCTACAGAAGTGCAGCACTGAAGACCATGGCATTTCGTGTGGAAAAATAAAAAAAATTATTTAAAAAAACAGAACCAAAACCAACCAAACCAAAACAAAAAACACCCCAGGAAATACAGGGTAGTTGGAGGACCTTTTTGATAGGACTGGAAGGGTCCCACTCATCTTTTAGCACAAAGGCACTCACAGTGGAAGATGGCACTCTAATATACTCTTTAATTGAGGAGGGTGCTACATAAGAGAGTCTAATTAATTTGTGACCTTCAATACAGTTCATATTCATGGCTGAATAATGAAGGAAGCCCACATGGCTGAGCCTCTTAGAAAAACAACCCAAAAACTGCTGGAGAGTCAGTCCCACTGAATAGTCCCTGAACTCCCTAGAGGAGAATGTGCTGTCCATACACCATCTCACATGCTCCATTCCTCCTAGCAGGGTCAGAGGACTGCCCTAAAGCCTGAGACAGACCTGTATCTAGTGGGGCCATGGAGGGAGAGCCAGACTTACTCAGATTAAGGTAACACAGACTTCCTAAATTGTGCCAGGTTGTGGTGAAGAAGCACTGCTTCCAAATACCCTGCTCCTCTAACTGGAGGGTTTAGGTAACTATAAACCTGACTTCTTGAAAAACACATTCATCTTTCTGTTGACTCCATCAGGTTTAAATCAGGCACCATAACATAGACAGGCAAAAAGATGTATACTGATGTTACTAATATTATCTGCTATGGCATATTCATAGTACAACGTTTTGTTCATAAAGTTTGCAGGTAAATGTTGCTAAAAGGAGAACTGTGATTCACAACAAAATAGTACCTCTTTGACTAAGCATGTTTTACATTGGATTGCACCTAAATTTCTGTCTGTCATGAAGAAAAGTTCATAAACTAACACAAGAAGTATTAAGAGTAGCATCCAAGCTTGGAAAGCCCTGAGTCCACAGGAAGAACTCCCATTGCTGCTACCAGGAGAAATGCTTGTAGACATCAGGATAACATATGGTCTCTGAAATCAATATTGGTTTGCAGCTTGACACATGGATGGATAGATACCACAGAGAGATTGAAAGAAATACGACAAGCTAAGTCGTACAAGGCAAACATGTACACACAATCACACTTGAGCAGATGCTTTGGCTGAAACAGGTGCTTTAGAGGAACACATAGATCTGTGAAATGGAAAAATTTAGATCTGAGAAATGGAAAAATTATTCTAAAACCTACAGTAGCATAATGAACTTTTGCAAGAAAAACTGAGGGAGGATTCAGAGGAACCCCTCAGAGACCATGCTAAGAGAACATACTGGCAACAAAGTTGTTGATGAACCTGGTGTAGTTTTAACAGCAAATCTAACAGAGTGCTTCCTTCCCCCAGCTTCCATATCAATTGGACCAGAGAGGTTTCAACAAAACACCCCCACAGCACAAAAGAGAAGGAGAAGGTGGATTTCTCCTGGGCATTACAACAGGCTGATGCAAACACTTCAGCCTTGTTTGTGGTTTAATGCATCACCCCAGAGATCTGAGTGTGAAATTTGGACTTAAGGAAGAAAATCCTCATTTAGCAAGGAAAGCACTGCAATAGCTATGCGTGAAAGTTTGTCCAACACTGTTTTCTGCTTGCCATATGGCCAACTTCAACCACATTGAGAGCAGCTACTGAGTTGCTCTCAGCATCTTGAAAGAGACCCAGAGAGAAATGCAAGAGTCTCATCAGCAAGCATGGCCCAAGGAACACTCAGCTGTCTGTTTACACTGTTGCTTTATCTTTGTCTGATGCTAATAACAAAGAAAAAAAGAAGTACCAATCCCAGTTTGTTTGAAATAACTTACATACTTCAGTGGTTTTGTAGTCAAAATTATAGTTTCAAACAATTTAAACTATTCCAGTATCTACTGCTGCAGATCTAGGGACTGTTAGGAGGTGTCCTAAGGTCTTTCTACAGACTCATAATGTACAGGAGCTAACAGAAATATTAGCCCTGTCTCTGTTAAATATATACACAGGCATACCCCATAGGGAAAAGAATCCCCCTCAGCCTCCCATCCTACAAAACCAATTCCTCACCTGTGTTTGGCCCTGATATTCAAGGGAACAGGAATGTGGTTTTGGTTTTCAGAGGAAATATATAGGCACCATTCACTCAGATTCAGAATGCCATGAATTTACCACAGTGGGAAAAAAAACTTTTGCCTCCCTTTTTTTCCAGGGACTCCGGAGACTGTTTACTGTCAGCTAAGCCAGAAAACAGGTTCCTGCATCCCTCTAAAATCCAAATGTCTGTATTTACAACAGATGATTCCATTTAAATAGGCTGCCTCACACTTTTCCTCCCAGAACTTAGTGGCACAGCACTTGGACACCAGCTCTGAGCACCAACCTCTGCTCAGCACTTGCAGCTGCAGGGGCAAGGAGATTCCTTGCTACAAACAGAAGTCCCCAAACCTGCTGGCATCATCTGCTCAGCAGCACCTGAGGCTGTAGCCAGCCTCCTATGTCCTGTTGGTTTGACACACCATCTCTCACCAGGAAGACTCCTTGGGCAGGGCTTTCAAACATTGTGCAACAAGTCCTGAAACAGAGAGAGTTCTGAAATAAAAGGCCTCACATATGACCTATTGTTCTATATTGCTTTCTCTTTACTGTTTGCTAATTACTGATGCCAATACCTGAGTATGTTCCTGCTTCCCTTCAGCCTCTCCTTCCCTTATTTAGATCTCTCAGTGAGAGCCAGAGTCCTGCCTGTGCCACAGAACCACGTGTTGGCAAAGAGCCACCTTAAACATCACAGCCAGGTAGCACTGGAGGTTCACAGACACACCTGTAGGAAGAGGGGGTGTGCCTCAGTGAATAAAAAGCTTTAAACTCTTTATAGATTAATGCTGTGATGAATTTATAGATGGATTCATGTAGATGAAAGCTTAAATGGATTCCACCAAAGAAAATCAGTATCTGATATATCCAGAGGGTAGAAACAAAGAAGAGCCAGAAACAAAGCAGTTCTGTCTGAAACTGCCCTGCAGAAACATTCCTTGGTCTTGAGCTACAGGAACCAACTTTAATGGCTCCATATCACTGATATTTTCCTAAATATTTTCCATTGCTGTTACTGCTGATGGGAACTCTAATGTAGACAAGACACTCATCACTTCCAACATTTTTATGATTATGTCTTTTAGTCTTTCTGTTTTGCAGGCTGGATGACATTGCTTTGCTTATTCATCACTTTTACTTCTGGGAGCTGCACTTGGACCTATTTGGTAACAGTCAGAAAATTTAATGTAGAAAAATTCTGCTCTGCTGCATTACCTGCTTAGCCCCTGGCCTCCCTGGTGAGAATATCATCAAAGACAGCAGCTAAAGTAATGTGCAGATTAAAAAATAAACAGAGACCACCCATTCAGTCACATGCCTCAATGACTAGCCTTTATACCACGTAACAAATTTCAGGCTCACAAGAAAGTATGGTTCCATAATCCATCCCTGACTATCCAGGTACTGAGAAAATTCTTTGCATAGGTATGAATATTCCCCTTTAGAATTAAGCAGAAATTATTAGCTTTTGTGTGAAAATCAATAAAAACTAGCACCGGTACCATTCAAATCCAAATTGTAGATATATTTTGTGTAGTATTTGGAAAATTTTTCAGTTTTTAGCCTGGCAAATAAGAAAGTAAATTACCAAGGTAAAGAACAGCTATGTTCAGTGAGCACTGAAGCCTGGTAAATATTCAGTTTTTAATGGCATCCACTTCTATTTTGTTCACTGAATTATTGGGCTGACCTTAAATTAGAGATCTGGATGGAGCTGAATTGAATATCGTGAAGATGAGTGTAATTACCTTGCGTCCCTTTATTCTAATTCATTTTATTTTTTTAATTCTTGGTCTGTGTGACAAACTGAATGTCAGACTCCTTGTGGGTTTATCCTCACAGCAACAGAGAGCAGAGCTGATAGAGCAGATAGTGGCACAAGGGAAGATATATCTGCATTGCGGTCAGGGGCGTGACTGCAGGACCTTCCTGCCTTCCTCTTCATGGAAGGCCTGCAGTTGTATGTACTGTCCAGGTGTCAACACAGCCCAGAGAAGAATGCCAGGGCTCTGGCACCTGCAAATGAGGCCCCTGCCTTCCTGGGAATTTCATCCAAACCAGCTACACCCCAGGCTAGAGTAGCAAGGCAAGTGCATCTGCCCACCTCAACCCACAGCAGAGGCACGGCCCTGGGATGTATTTGGGGCTGTCTTTCACTGCTCCACAGAGCCATTTCAGTCAATATCTCTTTGTACCTTCTAATTAACTTCAAAAACTTTCTAATTTTTTTTTCAGGCATATATTTGAACTTTCAAGTATCTCCTGAGCTCCCCTCATAATTAGTGCTATCTAACCTTCCATATTTTGTCGCTGACACCTTCTCTCACAACTACTTCTCCTGACCCACTTCATCTTGGGGAAATAAGACTCAATACTCTTTGATAACCCATCAAGTAACAAAACCCATGTCTAGTCAGTCAGGGAAACTTGGAGTTACCACATGTACATAGACACTCAGCAGAAGTAGGTGTAGGAATAGAGAGAGTCCAGCTGGTTAATGAAAATCTGTACAGCAGGCAAAAAGGAAGAAGGCCAATAGGAGCTCCCGATAGCCCTAAGAAAATGTGCAATGGCCTTAGCTGTGTTTGATGGTAAATGTGACACGTCTGAGCCAGCCTGGAAATTACCCCTGAAGACCATATTGCCTCAGAAGTTAAGTATTAGCAGCTGCATGCATGTCATTAACCCCTCACCTACCATGTGATTTTGCACTTGCCCAGGGCCAAAGACGTTAAAGGAGGGTTGGCTGATTTTCCTACAGGGGGTAAGAAAGCTGCAGGACTTACAGTGCCCAGAAAAGAGCACCCATGTACAAGTGCCCTTTCATAGGACATTAATGTGATAGCACTGAGCATTTCAGGACTTTCAGCTGATTTGAAGGTTAATACCCCCATTCAGCCAAACAGCAGGATAACAGGCTATATTCCATGTTTTCCCAAATATTTTACAGTTCTGTTCAAGCATGTTGCTTTATCATAGTACTAAAGGTATGGGAATTATTGTCTATGTTGACTTCGTTGTTTCTTGGCTGTGTAAATTTTTTATTAAGCAAACTTCAGAAGCATATCTTGACCTATAGGGGGTCAAGATATAGAGACAGTGTCAGGGAGAATATTCAATTACAGTGCAAAAGGGAATACTGCAAAACAGTTTTACTGTCCACAAAGAGCCATTTGGAAAACAAAGGACTTTATCATCCTAACCCTCAGCATGAATCCAAATTTACTCCACAGACAGCAAATTCAGTAGTGAAAGCAGCCTAGAGAAGGGCATTGGGGCTCATAATACCTAATGTAAAAAGGTAGAACTATCCATATGAACTCGAACCTGAGAAAATGTTCTCATAATTTAATGGCAGCATAATAGACTGTGTCCAGGATTTTCTATTTTAGCCTTCCCATGATGTCTGAGACTTCACAACCATATTTCTAAAAGTACAATATCGTCTCTTTTGCCTGCTATTCTACAGAAACTTTTTTAAAGTTGTCTAACTAAGGGCCATGGCCATACGCTTTGATCCACAAATGAATTCAGCATAAATGTGAAAGAGTGTGTGAGGAATTTACACTATCTAACTTAAAAGTCTAACTTCAGGTACCCACACTAAGACCCTATATAATCAATAGAGATAGGTGACAGGCTCTTCCTGAAGGCCATCCACAGGAGTGAACTCTAGTGTTCCACAATTACCTATAATTTTTTTAAAAGTTTTGATTCTATTTTGTCTTTTCCATTTTAAAATTTTAAAAAATATCAAAAAGAAGGGAGGAAAAATAAAGAAAATGGCAAACTATGAAAAATGTACCTTTTAAATTGAAATTAAAATTTCAATTCCAATAAGTCATAGGAAAACTACTTATACTGACTACTAATTACCTAAAGGTATTTTCTTATGATAAATGTTGGTGAAAACTGGTGTGAAAGAGTCAGAAGCAAATAAAACTCAAAGAACACCATGGAAATTATGCATAGAAGCATCCGATATTGCACCACTGTTTTCTTTAAAATCTACTACAAGCTTTCAAAGCACAAGTTTACTGCATCTAACATAATAAGCCTGTTCCATACACAAAGTTATTATTGTTAATGGATCTGGACATGCTCCGTAATGTCAGATCTCTAAGAACTCAGTACAGAAATACCCATTTACAGCAAGCCCAGCAAACAAGAAAATAGCATCAGATCTAATTCCTTCAATTCATAGCAGCAGTTGCACAGTTTATGATCTTTTCTAATTCCCACTTAGAAATCAATGAATAGGCTCTTAATAGATTCTTTTGGCTTTTTCTAGGGCAAAACAGGAAATAACTAATAAACTGGGATTTATTAACAAAACATACAGGATAATGTTTGAAAACCCTTATTTATTCATCCTTCTTAGGTGGCCGACTCAGGTATGAGCAGCAAACAACTTCTTTCCAGATGAACAGCATGCACCAAAACAAAAATAAAATTATTATCTACTGCTTGCCCACAAGATAAGCTGCATGATTGCAGTCTTATGGTATTCAGATACTCAAACTGAGGGATCTACGTCAAGCATCTGAATCAAAATGTATATTCCATAATGCCACATCCTATCTAAACATAGGACCTAGGTTTTACAGCGAAAATTCATCAGCTGCCAAATGTACAGGGCTGCAGATGCAATCCAGGCTGAAAAGTCTTCCTGCTGAATCCAAGACAGCAGCTCAATCCAAGACACTGTTCTGTTCATCTGAGCCCTTCCTGCCAAGTCACTGCATCTGGCCCATCAGTATGTTCAACTAGAGGTTTCTGGGAGCAGCTTTCTGTGGCTTTGGGGTTAAATAGCAAAATCTGGATCCTAAATCAACAGACCAGATTTGTAAGCAAATATAAGCATCATATTTTAATGCAGTTTGCTCTGTAAGTCCCTCTCAAAAAGCAGTCACAAACTAAGGGTATCTACTCTTACCCCCACAATTCTTTTCTGTGTTGCCAGTAAACTCAGAAATAGAGGAGATTACTCTTGAAAGGATTTCTGTCTTATTTCTACACTAACAAGGCATTAGTTTATCTTCCTAATTTCAGAATTTTTCTCTGAGTACTGCTAATGCTTTATTACCCAGCAGCAAACTTACAAAAAGGTATTAATGTTTTCATTGCAATGGCTAAAAGATAGGCAACTGCTATGCAAATTAGGCACCTTAGAATGTATTTCTAATACTCCAGTACAAGTAACCATTTAGAATACATTTCTAATACTCCAGTACATGCAGCCATTCAGACCTCCAAGAAACAGGCTGAAGCCTGGGTTACAGTCATCCAAGCTGGCTATTCTGGAACATCACAAGAGTACTCACAGTTCCACCACAAGACCAGACTGACACTTTGTGCTACCAAATTTGGGCATTTTCAAAGCTGGCTACAAACCTTTATTTCCTTCTATTCTATTCCAAGACACACTGAACATATAGGAAGACAACTCAAAGATTTGCAAGTGAAACCCCAATTTCTCAGTGGGACAGCTTTCTGTGACAGCCACAAATTAAGGGGCATTTTTTTGACTTCTTAAAATACAGCATTATAAACTGAAATGCCTGCAAAGAACCTGCTGTGGTCTAGTAGATTCACACAGTGACCTGAATTATTTTCAGCATTAACCTGTGTTATCACAGTGGAATTATTGAGGTGAGAGTGAGTTCACACTTCTGTTTGCCTTTGTTCCCTATGGTCATTGATATCAAAAGCCATCCTGCATGTGCTGTGAAAATAGATAGTGTCATCATTGTATTAGGCACCGTTAAGATGTATCCAAATAGATATTTTTCCCTAATAGATGGAATCATAGCCTAAGTTCTAGGTAGTCCATTTCACTGAATTGGTAAAACAGCAAGTTCTATCTCTCTGAAAATGTAAATTTTTTATTATATCGTATTTCTGTTATAACCTATTATAACATTATTTTTAATATAATTATTTCTATAACTAACACATTATTTTTATATATAATATTATGTATTGTAATTTCTATTATAGCCTATTTTTTATTGTATCAGCTCACCTGAAAAAGCTACAACCTGTCCCTTCAGATCTTTCAGTCCTCTCTAATATTCTCAGACTATCATGGATATAATTCTACACTTCACGTTCTTTTAACTAATATGCTCCTTCCATTTAAAATAAAACCTAAATAAGTAATAGAAAGTAAGCTACTACTAAGTGTGCTAATAGACCATATTCTGAGCTTGTTAGCTATTTGGTATAAACTGAATTGCAGAAAAGTTATATAAGGGTAGAAAAGAGAAACCTGGTCTTAACAGCCAAGCTTGAGCCAGCAAAACCAGTAAATGCTGAAAACCTTGTAAACAGCAAGGGTGGCTGAACGCTTTAACTTTCTGTTGTTAACTGGGAGATGTCTTTAATAGTAGTGCTGGTGAGTCACACCACTGAAAACACGGGAAGAGACACAGTGCATTAGAAACCTTGCCAGAGCCCATCACGTTAGAGGGTAGAAAGCTGAGATGGACAAGGAAAGCATGTTATGTAAAAGCCATTATTTCCATTAATGGGCTTGTCCAACCATAGATTTTTGATTTGGGGAGTTATTGTTCTTGTAAATATTCATCTGGCTTTAAATGTAGCCAAACATATTCTGCTTCTGTGATTTCCCAATCTGTACCCAGTCATAAGAACTGCAGCAAAACCTGGCTCTAAATAGAGATAGCGAAGAAATCATTGAATCTCTATCTCTGCTTGAAACATTTTACAGTCTCTTAAGATGTTGGCTTCTGCAATGAGTGGACAGGATTGTACAAAGCTGAACTCCCAGGCTTTTTCAATCACATCCATCTTCTTGTACATCAGATTATTTCTGCCAAGCTGGCTGTATTTTTTTCCAAGCAAACCCTAACTATCAGGGAGGTCTAACACACTGTTCCTTTACCATCAGTTTTGTTTTCAAACACACAATGGTTTGGCATGACTCCAGTCACCACCAGGTGATTTTTGGCCCTTGCCCTTTTTATTATCTGGTATCTCTTAGGGAACTGCAGATGAAACCAATAGAAAAGGAGAGAAAAAGAAAAAGCAGGAAAAAAAAGAAAGACCTTCTCCTTTGCTTTCCTGGTAATGTGACATCTTGCCCTCTTGCACTGCATATTTCTGTCCAGCTGATGCTTTGTCCTAGTGGAATCATGGTTCTGGTATTAGCTCCAAATGGTAGGCAGGCATTTTCATTAAAAACAATTACTATTTCCAAACAGGAGCTGGTTCCTCAGTTCCAGCCATTCTTGCTGTAAAACGTTCAGCTGAGAGGAGCAGATTGTTCCTGCTGAAAATGAATGGAATCTGGCAGGAAAACCTCATGTTTTTCCAATCCTAGTTTTTTACAAAGAAAACACTGGGATCTTGTTGAAAAATCACAATTGTTTTGGTGTGCACATAATTTTTCTCAGTTGAACTGTTTCCAGCTACAGGAGACAAGTTTTGTGCATACATATGTGCATGTGTGTGTGAATATATATGCATATATCTGCACAAGCATACAAGATTTTGTATCTAATTGCTATGCAAAAAAATATTAATAAGTCAAGGAAGAGTAAACTTTTTTGTTGTTGTTAAAAAGCATTTATGCAAATTGATTTTTTTAATAGCTTCCACATTATGAACCTTCAAAAGAAAGTCAATGAGTAAAATACTATATCATAGTAACTGCTAGCCTCTCTTTTAATACTAAGAGAAGAAAGAGGCCAAGGTGACTGAACTGTTTATCCTTTGGTTGTTCTCAGTAACTTAGAAACATTGTCAGACTGCATTATTCTGATGAAAATATCAAAGGAAAGAAAACAGAGAAGACTATTACATTCACAAAAGGAATGAGCTGCAGATATCCCCATATTGATCACCTGTGTGGATGCTGCCATTTGGTAATAAGTGGTTTTGTTTACCTCAGACAGAAATAGATAATAGGTCAGGCTGACCTTGTGTCCATGTGAGGGTGGAAACATCTCCTTCTAGGAGCTGTTTTCGCCCTTTCGTGTGAAGCAGTCATGCCAGGCAGGCTGGATGCTGGTGTGCCTTGTGCCTGCTGCACCTTGAGAGTTTCAGGGCACTCCCCAGGCAAAGCTCAGCCCACCATATTAGCAGCCTTCAAATCAGGTTCTGACCCTCTGCACAAACAAACAGGCAGGATCCTGACACTTCAGCTGTGGCATCTCCAGCCACAACCTTCAACACAGTGAAACTGCCTTCACCTGCACCTGACAATCAAAATTGCCCAGAATTAGGCAATAGAACTTTCTCTACCAAAAATGTGCAACAACCTAGTGCAATAGCACAGAACAGCCCACAAGCTGATCACTTCAAGGATGTGCTGCCTAGCCCTCTGATGCACTTCAATCACAGCTGTAAATATAACCAGTCATACAAAACACTCTTGAACTTTCTGAGGCTGAGAAGTTGAGTCCCTGGTGCAGCCAGCTGTAAATCGCCAGTTTTCACCAATCTTTGGGTCACCTTTTGACCCAACACAAATAAATCACAAAGGATATTTAAATGGAAAGGATGACAGTATTACAGTAACTGCTCATTTTAAAAGCAATCATCTGACAGAGAAAGGAAAAATGAGAAGCATTTCCATTTTCTGTTATTGCTCACCTAGTAGAATTTCTTGTCTCCCTTTCAGAGGTTCTCACCCCAAATTTCATCATTATAACAGTAAAATTAGGTAAGTTTACAGCCAAAAGGAACCTTAAGAGATCTGCTGGTCCAGCTTCTTGCAGCAAGGCAAGATCAACTACCTACACCTTGGTCTGATGCTGAATTTGGACTTAAAAACCTTGACAGAGGAGTCCAAAACATCCTTTGTGAGTTTGCTGTTTCAATTGTTTGTCCTGGAAATAAGCATGCAGACCTACCCACTCAGCACAAAAGCAACCACAAAATGAAGAATTGCTTCTGTGCTCCCTGCCAGCCTCTGGTCTGAGCACACTGCTCCATCTAAGCCCTAGGACCTTCCTGGGTGAGCAGGGGTCAGCAGCTTCCCACTGTGCAGCTGTGGCACACTTACCACAAGCCCAGCCTCAAGATCCCGGCTGCCTTGCGTTGCACAAGGGCCACAGTTTCATTGCTCTAATAGGATACGTCACCTCGCAGTCAGAATTTGAATGGCACAAAGTACATTGAACAAGTTCACTCTTCCCATAATTTAAAATCAGACACTAAATAAGGTGTCAGCAGGCTTCCCACAAGGATCTACCTGTAAAGTCTTTATTGTTGTGTTTGCTTTGAAGTCAAGAGGAAAAAAATTCTTGTTTGCCAACTTATAATTCAAAAAATGCCAGAAGAATCTTCTTTCAAACAAACAAGATGCAAAAGAAATGCTGGCACCAAAGTGGTGCAGTCTTGTGAATTATGGAGTTATGGAATCATTTTGAAAGTAAATTGTATGCTACATAAATGTTCATGTTAATAAGAATAGATTTCTTCCACAGAAGGGGAGATACAGATCAGAGACACCAAAACTGTTTATGGTCAGCCATCGGAACTGTTTACTTGGTACACAGGTATGCAGCAGATAACAAAAAGAGGACATTCTAGTGTGGAAGAACTATATAATAAAAATGAGGGGAAACCTCTTTTTATAAAACACATCTGAGCCTGCAGTCCTGCAACACCTACTGCACAACAAAACTATTTCTGTCACTTGCAAATCTAGAAGCCTCCCTTTGTCAGCCATTTGCACGTGAGGGATCAGAGCAGCCACTGCTCAAGTGAATCAGTCATTTTTCTTGAAAGAAATTAAAGCTCTGAGCCCTGCTGAAAGAGTCCTTTTGTATTTTTCCAGCAATTCTGTTATGTTTTCCATTTGTTCTGGTTTAGTCTGATTTATACCATTCTCTGGTGTTTGAGCCCAACAGCTTCCATTTTAGAGATAAACAAAACACTGTAGGGGCATTAAAAAGGCAGATACCAGACACCAGTTCAGTTCCATGCACCAGAGCATTCACCAGCACCTGAGCACAGCTGTGCCCACCAGGGCCTTGCACTTACCTGTGGAAAACATCTCATTGTAAGTGCTGATCCTGTTTCTATTGTGTGTGTGTAACCACACATGTTTTTCTGTGAGCACCTAGTAGGCCTGAGTATGTACAGAAGTACAGAAAGGCTATATCAAAAGTTGGGAAGTTTGCTGTTTGAAATGCCATTTTGGAGTACTACCAAAACCAAGCAGACAACAAAAACTACATTAAGGTACAAAAAGCCAGATGAGGCCGTTGCAACCCAGCTGTTGTGGGGTGCCTCCAACCTTCTGAAACACGCAGCACAAGAACATATTACTGACAACTCATCCCACCAGCAGCCTCAGCCTGTGGCAGCAGCTCTATGGGAATACCAGGACCAGCAGAGAAGGAGCACAAGAAAAGCTTTTCCAACATGAATGTAAAACCTGAGGTCAACGTTCTCAATTAGCCTGAAGAAAAAGATTTGGTTCAGGCAAGCTGTCAAACCCCACACAGCCTTCTATCCATGTAAGGTTCTTCCTGACAGGAATTAGCTGTGCACACAGCTCTGCTAAGTGGTGGCCTTCAGCACATGAAGGAGCCACAAGCTGGTGGCACTCTTCCAAGGACCTAAACTACGGGCACATGTCCTTCTCCTGTTAAACACAGCATTTAACACTCACAGCCAAATCTGCACCTCCTGGTTTTTGCTTTATCCATGGTCTATACAGTGTATGTGAGCACTCCCCACTTCACTCCAGGTCAAATATCCCAGCTGAAACCACAATTTCCAGTTGTGTAACTAACGCTAAAACAATTTAAAGAGTGAGGAAACAGTGACCTTTGAAGAGGAGGGCAGTAATATCTTCTGTGGGGGCATCTAGATTCAGAGGAGGATAAACTTTCTTTGGCCATAAAGGTGAAAAACCTGCAAATCGTTAAGTGAAAGACCAAGTTGTTTTCCTGCAAGATACCTCCAATCCTAAACTCAAGTGGAAATCAGACATCACCAGTTGTGACCGCAACTGAAGTCAAAGGCAGTTTTGTCATTGAGTTTAACAAAAGTAGGATTCACCCTAGGGTAAGGGGCATTGTGTTTTTCAGCAGCCACTCATGTGGAAATTTTGTTTAGATGACTGACTGCCTGGAAGGTAGCAGTGGTAGACCACATAATACCAGAAATGTTTCTGTTAACCCACATACTCCAGCATTTGAAACTGCAGATATTGAAGTACCCTCTTGTCCTCTAAAAAGAGTATGTTTCTATACCCTTGGCTTCTTACTCCACCTGAAGCTGGTTGTGCACCTGAGATACCTAACCCGTTGTTCAGCAGTGCTACTGGGTCTGACTGTTTATCAAGAAACATCAGGGAGTTTTTATGTTCTCACATTGTAAATAATGTGACAGACCTTGAAAATATAATGTGTCTTTTTATAGCTACTGTATGCATTGTGAATTATAACAACTCCTGAAAATAGAGTTGAAAATAGGCTGTTACGTTCCTGCTTCATGTTCACTCAAATTTTGTTGAAAAAAAATCCACTTATATTATACATTGAGAGCATAAGAAATGGATAAGACTATAATAAGCTGGAATCTAAAAATTAATCCAACAGCATGCCTAAAAAATTCTTAAACTAATTTGAGGAATTCATCTGGTACCTAGGCTCCAGGTGGAAAAACCATCTGAGCTCAAAAGAACTAACATACATATGAAAGGATATTTCAAAATTCCTCTGAGCTGTGAGTCAGAACAAAAGTTCTTGTTCTTTCTCATGGTTTGACCTCACTCAGCAACAGAAATGTAACGAAAGTCCTTGGCAAGACTGCTTGCTTGAGCATTGGCTTTTCAGTATAAGTCCTACGCTTGGTAACATGCATAAGAATTTTTACATGTGCAAATACAGTTTAGTATTAAAACTGCCTTGAAAATGCACACTGTGTAAAGTTTAAAACCACACTGCAGTACAATACAGCTTATGCTTAGCTGAGCTGATTTTACCTGCTGTAATTAGAAAGGGCCTCACATAAATAAAAGATAAAAATCAGAGGTGGAAGCAAAGTATCAGAAAATTCAGAAAGGTTCCAAAAAAAAAAAAAAAAAAAGAAAGCAAGAGAGCTCCAAATAGCAGGCTTTGCATCTTGGGCTTCTTTCTAGTACAGAAGCATCCATGAAACCTTCCCCAAGATTTTGTTAATTTCTTCAGTCTAGAAATTAGAGCAGAAGAGAGGGTGTCTCACAAAATTTCCACCATTTCCTGCTTCTCCTTTTTGCAGTGAGTTCCTTAAAAGCACTTCTGTGCTTCCACTATTGAGTCAAGTCACACAACAGCGTCAGAAAGAACCCCAAATTTCCTAAACACCATTCCTAAGGCACAGGAAGTGCTCCTTGGCTCCTTCACGTTCCTGCCCCCTCAAAGAATTTTTCCATCACTATGCAAATGAGGGGAGATGCTCCCATACATCCCTCTCCCCACTTACAAACTGCCTCTCTTAGAGGTATATTTTATGTCCACCATCCCTCTTTAGCTGCCAAAGAGCTTTCCACCTCATCACTAGTGCCTTACAGAGCAACCACAAAACCCTGCAGTACAACAGAGCAGAGCTTCTATGGCTGGGACAACTGCTCTTTTCATCAATTCTTCAGCAAACCAGCTGATCATAAAAGCTATTCTTGACTAGGCTGCCTTTGTAACACCAGTCACCAAGAGAACACAGCACTTAGGATTGGCTGTGGCCCTCACTAAAAATACACTGCATTCTCACACAACAACAAAAACTCCCACAAGGGCCAATGGACAGCAGACTAAAAACAGTAACCAAAGCTTTAAACTGCACAAATTACAAAGGTAGAAGAACTGAAAGCAGCATGCCACTAAAAGCCATCTGCCATCTTGGCCCGCCCATGTGTCCCTTCTCCCCAGCAGTGTTTTATATTAGTAATGATGTCTCTGTATTATGTATGACAGAGTCTCTGCTGCTTTGAGAAGCAGTAATATAGATGCTCCTTCAGTCTGGTGCTTTGCATATACACACTAGCTGCGGGAGCAGAAGATCTGCCTCCCATGTCTCTCTCTCTGGATCTAGTTCAGTTGGAAGGCAATATTCACATGCATATATTTTCCAAATCACATGTACATGCTGTATTATCAGGACTCCCATGTGCATTAATAATACACAAAAATACACAGAAGTAAGCATGGATTCAGCCATGATGTAGATTAGATGAGGCAGGAAGGGACAACAGAAATATGGGAAGAATCAGCAAATGGTTATTCTGATTATGGCCAGTTTTCAGAATATAAAACATGGTTTAGGTTTTTTGATTAATTACATTTATTAGAAGGTTAATTACTTTACCTGTCATTGAAGTTGTCATTTATAAGAGTCTTTGAAGTGAATTCTCAGAAGAGTTTTGAAGGAAGAGAAATACAAAGCCAGCCATTAGAATAGTCTGAAAGAAGCTTCAGAAATGGAGACAAGGATGGGGCACAGTAGTTCCATAAGGAGAAATACTCAAGATAACTCTCAGTGATCAAGCACAGGCACAAGAAACAGTTTCCCAGGTTAACACCCCTGTAAAAGAACAAAGAAGGGGGAGAGAGGATCCATTAGCCCTGGAAAGGTAACATGGTGATCTGTAAAAACTGCATTTTTTTTCACTACCTAAGCTGATAGGTTAGCTCAGGTGTTTTCATGCAGCCCTGCAAATACCATCCAAGCCAAGAGGCTGTGCTGAGAAAGGACACTGACCAGGGACCAGAAAAAAGACCATAATATTAATCAGAGGAAAAAGCTTATCAGAAGCAGGTTCAAGTGAAATTACTACTTTTTCAGCTGACCTCAGAAACCACTGCAGGAAAAAGAAGTGAGTTATTGGCAAGTTGGTGGAAATGTTTATTTGTTAATTATACAAGTTCATTAATTCAAAGCATTGTGCAAAATACTCTGCCTAACCCACTGGAAGTGTGAGAACCCAAAACGGTTTAGCTGGGGTTCAGTGGGTGCTCTCACAAGACACAGAGCTTGCAGATCTCTGGTACCACATGACTACAGACATTAGTTAGTTTACCTCCAACTTTCTGCTCAAAGAGATCTCCTCCTGCTCCAGTAACTTCCTCAGCTTTCCCAGCTCACTTGAGGAGACTTTGACAGATATCTGAGTAACTGTGGTTCTGTAAGGAATGTGCCATCACCACAGCTCAACTCTCTCAGGAGAAAGGCTGAAGGCAAGGGATATATCCAGGATGAAGGCAGGGAGGACTGAAGAGGAGCACAGCACAAAAAAAAGATGTGGAAAGATACAAAAGCAAAGGAAGGACCAGACAAGGAAAACTGCACAGGAGAAAGAGGGAGGGAGAGGAATTATCAAAGAAGAAGGAAAATAGAAACCCAAAGCTGAAAAGGTACATCATGTGTAATGGTGGGTAACCAGCAGCTTAGGGAAGAACAAAGTCTGCAAACAATAGGACAAAGAAATAGCATGATGGAATAATTGAATTCATGAGGAACCAGAGGAACCAGAGAGACAAATGAGCTGTCCATGTTCAGAAAGACAACAGCAAAGGATATATAGTAGATGTGTTTTTCTATTTCCTTGTTAGAGCATTTATCACTGTTAGAATACGAGAATTGTTCCACAGCTGAGTTGGAGATCCCAAGCCAGTGTAATCTGTATTTGAGCACAGGATGTTATATACTAGCAGATGTCCTCATTTTCAAAGGTCCTAAAAAGCCATCCTGCGACAGTAAAAGTTATTTTACTAGATTCATAATTTGGACTCATCAAGCCCCAGCTCAGAGAACTTCTGGACAAGAACAGCTATTTGGCTAGCGCACAGTATGGGTGAATCTGTTCTTGGAGTCAAAACTTTTTAGGTATTCTCCCAGGCAAGCTGCTCAACTTGTGGCTCCTTATACCTGTGAGATGAGAACATCTAATTCTATAATTCCCAGGAATATTGGCCTACGTATAGGAAGTGCGATGAGATCCTCAGGAGAAAGGATTAGTTTTAAGTCCAGAGAGTTGACATTTACTTTTTTTTTTCCAATCTGCTGTTTCTTGTAACTCCAAATCAAAAAGGATGTGATGGTGCAGGCAACTGGCGATAGCAGTGTCACAACAGCAGCATTGCAGTACAGAGAGCCCCAGCTCAAAAGGCAGGAGGAAGCACATGAGTTGCTACATCGAAAGGACTGGCAGCACAATGCCCTGTGTGCATGCCAGGTTCACTGCTCTCTGAAAACTTCACTTTCAAATCCACCATTCGCCTCATGTTTGAGTTTAAGGTGACAGTTATAGGGGAAAAATATTTTTAAAAAAATATTCTAAGCCTGAGACTTTGCATTGCTCTTGATTCTTGCAGCACATGGAGGAAGTCAGCAATTTTGCACTGAAATGCCATTGAAGTGTTGGTCTGGACTGGGCTTTCTCTTGGCATTCTGGCTGTTCCTGCCTTTGTAAAAACTATCAGGCAAGGGTTTGTTTCTTTGTGAGAGATTTAATGAAGCTACAGACATCTATTTTAGCCAAAATGATTTCATCTGTTTTTCCTCCAAGGCTGCCCAGCTGAAGAGTTATCATCAGCATTTTTCTCATCACAACTGTCAGTCATTGGTTGATGACCAACCTACTATTCACTTCTTCCAGCCCCTCTCCAGACTTGCAAACATCAAACAGCTCAGATGTAGATCAGAAAAATAGTATAAATAAAAACTAGTAGAGAAAATAAAAACTCAAACTACTCTTCAGAGATCTGTACATATTTTACTTCACACTGAAGGTATTTAAGAGAGAATCTACAGGCTACTTCCTGACTTCTGGGGATGTTGAGCTTCAGGCTCATGGTTTGGCCTCTTTTTTTAGTCAGGAAAGCACAACTTCAGGATAGAGGAAGAATTGCTTATGGATCCAATTACAGGACTGAAAGCCAGGAAACTGTGAATATCAATATTATCACCAGAATTTTCCCTTGTAAATCACTTAATTTCAATGCCTCCTCATTCCTGTGTCTGTCTGAAGAAAGACAGACTTGCCTACTTTTAAATAAGTCTCAAAGTTACTGGCAGAGAATCCCTTAGGCCAAAGTCAGATTTGATTCTTGAGCACTTGTCAGGAGTTGAATATGTAAATTCCCAAGATTAGAAAGAGCAATTTCAAGGTAAAAGAGGACCTGTTTACAGGCTCTGAAGAAGCTTTGGGGAAGCCCAAACATGTTCAAGGTTGATCTTGTAGACAGTTCTTTTCTTACTGACCTGAGATTTGTGTTCTTTATGTAGCACTGGACCACAGTTGGAGGCATTTTCTTTCTGTCATTTGGGAGTGCAAAAATGTTGCATGAAAAATTGCTCATTTGACAGTCAAAACATTCGTTTCAGTACTGAGAAACATAAGAAACATTTAGTAAAAACATCCTAAGAAACAGAAATGTTTCACTTATTTACATAGGCATTAATGCAAATAGAAAAACTAAATAGGAGTCGATATCAGGCAATATTCTCTTAGTCTTTAACTCCTGTGGGGTATTACAAGGATTCGCTGCATGGGCTATGATATTGCAAGCTGGGCAAGCTTAATTTAAGATAAAATACTTTCAGAATTAAATAATAATAATAATTTTTAAAAATATGCAAGCTTTTCACCATCCATTTTTATCTAGTGAGAGACAGACCCAAGAAATGTGATAATGTACCTGATGTACTCGGTACAGAATGTCTGACCTGGTAATCAAAATAAGTCAAATGCAGGGGGAAATTTTAGAAATTCTTAATAACATAAAGTCATTTGGCAAGATTCATCACTTTTTAAGGGTGCGTTACAAAGTGACTTTTCTTGATGTAAAGTACAGCTATAAGCAGATATTTGATCAATGTAAAAACATGGATCATCAGTCCACCAACATCAGAGACATCCTGATTTACTTAGATCAGCTGCTCTGCCAAAAGCTGTGTCTTCAGGATGATTAGGTCCTGCCTATATGCACGAGGAGCGGCCAACTGCATTTTCATTAAGGCTCCCAAATGAAGCGGGAAGATCAGGATGATGATGCTGGAAATTGTGTACCGCTGATTTGAATCCTAGCAGCATTTGCTTAGGAGTGAAAATAACTGCAGAAGCCAAGTTGAAACTAACGGGGAGTTTGTTTCAAAAATTTACTTTTCATCATGAAATGTTACAATTTCAAAGGCACAGTCCAAGAGTGGTATAACAGTGGGTGTAAAAATTCCCTTGCACATTTGGAGAGGGATCCATCTCACACCAATGCAATGTAAACAAATATAAAACACATAACAGAGCAGATCTCTAGTTTATTTAAAGGAGCTCTATTCCAAACCACAGAGAGATAGTTAATAATTCTGCAAAGACAGCCTAGAGAAGGAACAGAATTAAACCCCAAAACAGGATATACCCATCACTTATTGGAGAAGTTGATGAAAAAATACACTGGTTTCTCCAGCAGTGTTGGAAAAAGACACAGGCATTAAAATTAAAAGCAATATCCACAATGAAAAAATAAGCAAAAAGTAAGAGATTATGTTCTAGCCCCAGCTGAAGTGTATACAAAACAAACAAAACAAAACTTAATGATACACCTAATTTCTCCTGAAAAGCAGAATGTGAGGTTACAAAATCGCCCTAGAAATACAGAAAGGCTGGCAGGAGACCTTGCTGAAAGCAATGAATTATTTGCAGTAATCACTACCCTTAAAAGCCCAGACGTCCAGAAAGAGTCCAGAACATTCCAAATTTATTGGGGACAACACCTCCTGTTTTCCAAGCTTTCAGAGGGGCCCCAGTAGCTGCTACCTCAGCCAAACTCATGTAAAATTATTAAAGAAAGTGAAAAAAAGATTAAACTGGAAATAAAAGGTGAGTTGAAGAGTCCTTAGAATAAATCAATAGATGAATATTAAACAGTCACTTGGATTAGAAAGTACATATTCAAGAGCTCCAAAACAAAGATGTTACTAAGTTACTGAGGGAGGCCTGTAACTAAGACCTCAATTCTGTCTCAGTATCTGAAAAAAGAATAGGCAAAAAATGTGAAAATATTGGTATGTTTCCTAAGGGCTCCATAGAAGACTGAATGAGAGATCAGGAAACCTGACCTCTGTAGCAGATAAATTGCTAGAAACTAATATAATGAATAAAGTTAGTAAACACATATAAATATGATGTTCTGGGGAAAGATCCCACAGTTTCTACAAAAAGGAGTCATCCCTCACAATTTTTTATAAGTATTCAATGAGCGTATGGACTAAGACAGTACCAGGTCAAAACAGTGTGAACATCTCCACTTGCAGTGAAGCCAAGCATGCCCAGAATAAGAAATTAATAGCAGAAATCAAACTGCACAATTAGTTTTCCCAATGGGAAAAGGTTTCAAGCATGTTCTTCACTCTTACTCATAAACAACCTGGGGAAGCAGTACAAGTGAGGTGACAAAGTTTGCTGGCAGTACAGCATTGCTCAGAAGAGCCAGAGCTGAAGCTAATTGTGAAGAGCTGCTGAAGGATGTCATGAGCTAAGATGAAACTCAGTGGTGGGAAATGGCAGCTAACACATGTGGGGAAATATAACACTAGTTATAGGTACACAGTGATCAGCACTGCCCAGGAGAGAGATCTTGGAGTCACTTTGAATAATTATAAAAGGTCACCTCAGTGCCAAATGCTGTCAGAAATGCCCAGAGGGGCTTTTAGGAATTGCCAGGAAATAAAATGAGAGAAAAACAAAATGAAAAAAAAATCCATCTTGCTGCATAAATCTACAGTGCACCTGCATCTTGAATACTTCTAGTCTCTATCTCAGAGGACAGAATGCTTAGGAATGTTATGAAGAGGGGTGAAATAGCTGACCATAGGCACAGGAGAGCTTTTTTTGCAGTGAGAAATGAGACTGTAGCTCATCAGACTGGAAAAAAAATACAGCAAAAGAGGGATGTGATAAAGTTTACAAAAGCATGAATGGTAGTAAGAAGGTGAACATGGAATGATTATGTTAATACAAAGAGCTGGGGCACTCAATAAAATTATCAGATAGGAAAACTTTTTTTAAAAAATTATTCTTCATGCAACACAAATTCTGATATTTGCTGTCACATGGTGTTGCGAAAGCCAGAAGTATAAATGGGTTCTAGAAAAATGACCGGAGAAATAAATCTGTGAGGGACTATTAAATACAGTGCAATCAGAAGTTCAGAAAGTTTCTAAAGTCCTGATTGCCAATATCTTGGAGGGTGAATCTTTGGGTTGCCTCTAAATTTTCAGAAGGTGATGCTGTTGTTGCTTTATGTTATGGCTGTCCTTCAAAACTGACCAGGAAATCTAGCGTGTGTCTTATGCAAAGCATGTAGTCACATAACAGAGATGTTCTCTATCCTCAAAAATATATCCTGTGTGGGGAGAAAAGCTGTAAAAGTCAGGACACTCAGCTTCAATTTGCTGCTGAATCTGAGAAACTCTGGATTTTTTTTCAAGCAAGTGTCATTGCTTGTACTAGGTAATCAGAAATTATGGGATGAGATAAAGAATAGCAAGATGTTGTAAACAGGGTGGTTCCTGAGAGTGCCAGTAAGAGTGCCAATAAGATGCATTTACTTTGGACTTACTTTAAGAAATAAGATAAATAATCAACCCATAGAAATGCTTCACACCATAATACCTGAATTAGCAGATTTGTAGTTCAACAGTGTGAATAAACCAGCTCAGATCAGGACTGGTTGATGGCAAGTGAGCCATGGTTTAGTGCACAAAGTGGACTCAACTGTGATAAATATACCAAGATTTAAGGATACTATGGTGTGACTTAGATGCTCCTTCAGTTATGCACAGGAAAACCATGCAAAGCCATTAGCTCTCAGTTCATGGAGCCAGATCTGAGTGCAGCAGCTTCCAGCAGGGACACTACTACCCACCATCAGCTAACGCTGGACAGGCTTCACGGAGCATTGGGATTTGCTCTCTGACTACACCAAGTGAAGGCTGTGCTGCTAAGGATAAGACCAGGCAATATCTCTCTTTTCCCAGAGAGATATTGGAGCCAAGTGTACCCTGGCCTATAGCACCACGGGGCTGCAGGCATGATTTGACACAATAGGAATGGGAAAGAAGTCTGCTATTGTGACCTCTCTTGCTGCAGCTTGCCATGGCAGGTAGGATATCCACAGAAGTTAAAGTCAAACATGAGGGCCTGTTTCACTCTTCATTCAAAGATACAGCTGCTGCATATCCAGAGGGATGCTCTCTTCCCTGCTTCCAGGAAGGATTTTCTGGTTTTGCAGCCAGGAGTAAGACCATCAGCATGTTTCAAACAGGTGATGCATGGAGAAATAAGCAATTTCAGAACTGATCTGAAAAGAATCAAAATAGTGTAAGATGCCTAGTGACAGATGAGGAAGTAAAAGAAGAAGCTTTCTGCTTCTGTTATCTTTTGCCACTTCCTATTAATAATTTCCCTTGCACATCATTCTCTTCTTTCCTGCTCAGTAGCTGATATGGCTTCTTCCTTACTGACAAGTAGATACTCATCACCTTAGATTCCCCAAGTTGGATTCCAGCTAGCTATCTGGAGAAAATGGTTTCCATGCCTGTTAAAAATGTCCTAAGAGGCTTTGCCCTTCCTCACTTAAGTTTGTGTGCATTGCAAGGCAACATATCTATTCCCAAAGAAGGAGATCATTAAAGGCAGTAAAAAAATAAATCATGATAGTAGAAAATGGAGAAATCACAATCTTTGTTCCAATATTTTCAAGAGAAACTTGAGATCACATGGATCTCAAGTAAAAGTAGTATTCTGAGAGAAGCTGCATCTGAAGTAGACATGAGCAATGAACAGAACTTGTATTGTAACACTGCTTTTCATCCTCTCTCAGCACAGAGTGTCTCATAAGAGAAAAAACGTGCAGCCTTGACCCGAGTCCTGTGTGTGGTTTTGAGGGCCACAAGGTAAGAAGGATGTAAAGCTATTAGAGCGTCCAAAGGGTAATGAACAGGGTGAAGGATCTAGAGGGGAATGCACACTTAGCTTGTTCAGCCTGGAGAAGACTGAGGAGAGACCTCACTGCAGTTGCAACTCCTCATGAGGGGAAGAAGAGGGACAGGCACAGATTTCTGCTCTGTTGGTTCCCAGTGACAGGACCCAAGGGAATGGCCTGAAGCTGTGTCAGGGCAGGTTCAGGATGGATGTCAGGACAAGGCTCTTCACCCAGAGGGTCTTTGGGCACTGTAACAGGCTCCCCAGGGCAGGTGGTCACAGCATCAAGCCTGGCAGAGCTCAAGAGGTGTTTGGACAACGCTCTCAGGCAATTGGTATGACTCTTTGTGGTGTCCTGGGCACGTTCAGGAGTTGGAATTTGATGATCCAAGTGGATCCTTCCAACCCAGAATATTCTGTGATCCCAGAGACCCTCTTTCCAACTCTCAAATATGGATGAATGTGAAGTATTTGCATGTCTTCCTTGCACATGAACACGCTTCCTTGTGCATTTAAAAATATTCATGCAGGACAATCACTGCATGCACCTGAAGGTTTTGATTGCAGTTTCAGAGTTGTATATAAGCATTTTGGAAGCATGCAGTCAAAGCACAGGCACAGCACAGCATAGAGCAACCTCTAAGGGTCCCAGCTGCAGCAGGAGACCAGATAGAGATGGATGAGAGAATACTTCTTACTGCATACAAGAATGGAGTTCCCAAGGGAACTGCCATAAAAATTTTCACTGTAAGACTCTGATCCTTGTATATTTATATCCCACAAAGTATCCCCAAAAAGTGCACTGAAAAAAATAGCATTTCTGCAAAAAACCCATAAGGAAATCAGATTTAGAGTGCGACCTTTCAAAAGCATATTTCATATCACGATAGGTCTGCTCTCATTAGGGAAAAGGACCCCATTTTTCAGGGAAAAGCTCACAAGCCAAGCTGGTGTGTGTGGTAGAGAAAAAGAAAGAGGCCTATTTTCAAGTTCAAAACACCACACAAAAGCAAGGTCATGTTTCCAGCAGTTTTGGTGGGGTTAGGTTACATCCAGTTCCAATGATGCTATACATATCAGACTTTAAAATAATACCTCACTTGATCTTATTCAGTAGAAAAGACAAACCACATAAAACAGGTGCTAGAGAGCAATGCAGCCTCCCCACCGTTATCTGGTTTACAAACAGTAAACTCTTTAGCCCTATTATTGTTCTCTCATTTGCCACATTCTAGCTCCAAAAGGCACTCTAGTTGTCTAAATTGTTAGCAGCTTTTATAGCCAAAGATAAGTATCCATCACTTTTAATTTTCATCGTTGCATCTGTTTTGTCATTTAGCTGCAGCAGGTTGTATTACAATGATTAATGAGGAAATGGATACAAACATTTTTATTTCGAATAGCAGCTCCCGGACAAGATCTGGAAAACAGAACCAAGCCATATGATTGTAAAAAAATAAATAAATACACACACACACACAAACCTAAACAAGTGGGCATTGTGCCACTCTCTCTGTGAACACCCTTGAAATGCAAATATCTCTAGAAAGAAAGAAAAAGGTGTATTTTTCACATTTGCTCATGTGATGGTTTGTTTGCCTGTTTTCGTTGGAGGGGGGTGTTTTGTTTTACAATTATTTTGGCCCCTTTTATTTCACATAAATGTCCAGCTCAAGTGTGCCACATCAACAAATGGGTTCATTTATCTTTCAGGGAAAAGCCAAACATTGCATTTCTGTTCAGAAAAGGTAGCATATATAAAATGTACTGCTAATAGCAGAGGCCTTTAGCATGAAAAATAATAATTTTTATTGATCACTTTCAGACATTTGCTGTAAGCATATTTCATCTGTAATTATATTCCCCAAAAAAGTATTATAGTTACCTACAAACTTAGAAGGCAAATAATATTTTACAATTCCTGCTGGATGGAGAAAAGATTGTAAGTGCTTTTTGCAGAAAGCAGAAGAGTCTTTCAGGTTAAATCCCCTTTAGAACAATCCTTCAATTCAGAAGAATTAACTTTATTTCCTTAATACTGGTATTATATTCACTAAGTTCAAAGATTTTTCTAGGACAGCAAGAAAATTTATAAAAATATAGCCACAGGAAAGAATTATCCATCTAACAAACAAAATGTGTAAAACACAGATGAAGACAATAATATTAGACTGAGATAAATAATTTAGCTGGAGACCTATTAGATTCTACACTTTCATGTCAATGAAGCATTTGGCCTACCGATGTATTTTTGCCTACTCTGCCAGGCAGGGCTCAGGCTCTGCAGGAGAATACAGCCATGGATCTCTGCAGGAAGAGAAGACCTTTTTTCCCAAGTAAAATGTTCCCTAACTCCACAAGGGAGGTTGGCAGTAGATCTCAAACTCTGGCCTGTCTTTTTAATACCCCTACAATAGCTCAGTTGGATTGAGACCAGCTGTTGGTGCATTACCATTTGTAAATGCTTTAAGCAACTACTCCTTGTTTTCTTGGCAACACGTACTGTGAAGGGGGGGGGAAAAAAGCACTTTCATTCAGACATTAAGAATTGCTAGATGCCAGCTTTGGCTTACACAAGCTATTGTTTGCACAGCTCCCTTCAACAAGTTTTCACCAAAAAAAATCCTGTAGAGATAAATTGAGCCCCTAAAATTCTGATTTACGTTATCTACTTCATTGGAAACAAGATTCCTTTTTTTCAATCCAATGATTTAAGGTCACAGGTCTTTCAGAGTTTCAGTTTCCACAACACCCCCACAAAATCAACCAGATTGTCTTAGGAATTAAAATTATAACTTTCTTACTCACTGTTTAAAAATAACAGTGATTTTTTTTCCTGCTAATATAAGCATAAAAAAAAAATCTAAAATCAGATTTTGAGCATATGGAAGCTTGGGTGCAGGGGTAAAAAGAAAACAAAAATTACATTGGCATTATACTTCAGCATTCGAGAAATACTGAGAGTCTTAAAATACCAGATTGATAGATTGGGTTGCCACAGTAAAAAGAGCCTAGTCACAGTAGAGAACATACACCAACATTTTTTATGATTATTATTGTTGTTCTTGTTCAGATATAAACAGTTCCAGTGACCTTTCATTGCCTCATCCTTTCCAACCACCCCTACTAGAGCTTGGTGTACTGGAAGTGTCTAAGCATGAATGCGAGCATCTTGGTGGCTGCAGCTGCTAGTACAATAGGATTAATTTGCCATCCACCAACTCTAATGCCCTTCTGTTTCATCTTCTTTCCCCACCAGGGGCAGTGGTGACAGCATCTGTTCCACTGTTATTTTAGTGGCGCCTTTCGTGCTGTTATAGTTAAGGGTCTGTCAGCATTTCCATTACACACACACACACACACGCACACACACACATGCATTTCTTGAGGAAAGGAATGGCTCAAATCAGCCTCCAGGAAAAAAAATGCTAAATGCATTGGGGTTGACAATGGTATGAGTGTGTCAGAAAAGAAGCATTTGTATATTTGATTTTGTGGTATTATTTGAGAAAAAGAAATGGAGATACAAGAGGCTCCAAGTAACCTATTTTGCATTTAGCAATGGCAAATAATGGTGGAAGTTGATTTGGATTGCTCTATAATCACAGAGAAAGCAACAACGCCCAAAAAAAAAAGTCAAAGGAACAAAATCTAAATAAGGTAATTGTTCCCTACCAAGCACCTTCTTTTCGGTAATTAATTTGGACGACAGGATACTACTTTAAAAGCATCTCAGACAAGATTTGATGAACAGATCAGCAGTTGTAGGTGACCAACTCTACGTATCAGGAGCCTCAGATCTCTAAGTTGAGAGTGGTAATCACAGAGTCATAGAATGGTTTGGGTTGGAAGCCACCTTCCAACTCTCCTGCCATGGGCAGGGACACCTTCCACTAGACCAGTTGCTCAAGATCTCCATCCAGTCTGGCCTTGAGCATTTACAGGGATGGGGCATCCACCACTGCTCTGGGCAACCTGTGCCAGTTCCTCACCACCCTCAGAGCAAAAAACTTCCTCTACTATCTAAACCTACTGCCTTTCAGTTTGAAGCCATTCCCCCCTCACTACAGGCTCTTGTAAAAAGTCCTTCTCCATCTTTCATGTAGGCTCTGTCCAGGTACTGAAAGGGCACAGTTAGGTCACCCCAAAGCCTTCTCTTCTCCAGGCTGAACAAATCAAATTCTCTTTGCTTGTAGGAGAGGTGCTCCATAGCTCTAATCAGTTTGGTGGCCTCCTCTGGACTTGCTCCAACGGATCCATGTCTTTCTTTGCTGAGAACCCCAGGGCTGGATTCAGTACTCCAGGTGGGGTCTCACCAGAGTGGAGTAAGGGGACAGGACGAGAAGAACAAGTTTTCTGCAGGCAGTCAAGAACACCAAGAGGTAACAAAATCTCCCACTGCCAGGAGTGGTTTGAGAACCTATAGATGGCAGCTCCCAGCCTCTCTGATATGTGTGGGATATAAAGGGTAATGCTTTCTGCAGTCTGCATGACACAGGCTCATCCCACTGGTGCTTTGTGGGAGCTGTTGCCCACACACACATCTGACTCATGAGCAAGGCTTTCTAGCCACAAAAGGAACAGAAAAAAAAGCAAGTGCTGGGGCAATTAGAGAACGGGTCAACTTATTGCAGCTAAGAAACCCTCTGGAAGATGATAGGCTTGAGGTTAAGCCACTTAGGGCTGCTTCGCAGACCCCACAGGTTGTTTCTCTCCTCAAGCTATGCCAGACTTTCCATGTGAGATGATTTTGCATGTGCGGATTTCCACCTAGTCCAAGAGAACTTTGAACTAGCAGAACTCATCTGAATTCTCAAAATAAATGCCCTCTTCTTTGGCATGCTTCACTACTGCAGGCAGGTATGACTCCTGGAACAGAAGGTAGGAATCATGTTTTTCCAGAGATCTCTCCTTACAGAGAGAAATTAACAGAAAATTTAGAGGGTCAACACAGGTCTTTCCTAGTACCAGAGTACTCACTATAGGATTGGTATAATCTGTAATGCCAGATGTGAGTCTCCCCCTAGTCATACCAACACCCTACCATTTACTGAACTTTCTGCAAATCTCTCCAGCATTTTGAAGTAATAGTGATGATTTGTCTTGCAAAATACAGAGACAAAAGAGATTTAGAGTTAACTGGGGATTTTCAAGCTCACAGCATACTGGGAGGGTAAAAAAAACCAGTTAAGCAATTAGTTTGGAGGCAAGGCTCTGAAGCAATGCAGATTTCTTTAGTTACAATCATGGTAGGCACAGTCCAATCTCTGTGATTCAAAATGGATTAATAACATGATGTTTCTTTTTCAAGTTACATTATCAAATACCTAGGTGTCTTTTGTCACATCACTTAACTGCTCTGCATTTCAGCATCCTCATCTGTGAAATGGAATAGGTAATTAAACACTCATGAATGCTTTGGGACTCTTTGGTGGAAAGAATTATTATGGTGTCTTATTACTGTGAGACAACATGCAATTGTCTCAGGTCTCTGTAACAGCTGAGCCTAAACAGAAAAGGAAGAAAAATCTAAAAGCTCCACTGAGATCTTCTGCCCTATCCTCTGCAAGATGCAACTACTACTTCAGTCCATTTTCCATGCTGAAGAAATTGCTCTGAGGTTGATCACACTGTGAAAATATTATCATGTTGCAGGACTTTCAAAACTAATCTGAGAAAGGATAAAAAAATAACATGTCTCCCAGAAATATTGCATCCATGGATGGTAGGAATTATTTAAGATATGACTGAAAAGAGGAAACTCAAAAGAAGAACACATCATATAAAGATATAAAGCCCTCCCCTCAGGAAAAAAAACAAACCTAAAAGCAGCAGAAACCCACTCCCCACTGTACAGACAATTTCCCAAAAGCTCACAGCAATGAAAAACATTTTATATTGTCCAAAATCATGCCAGAAAAGAGATCTAGGTGGCTACTGCCCACCTCACAGCACTGAAAAAAGCAAGTGCCCAGTGGGTATCATTCTCCATTATCTCTCAAACCTTTGCCACCAGTGTACAGATAGAAGTGACGGAAAAATGAAAAGTGTGTATATTGTAAGCATTGGTTAAACAACCTCACAGTAATTCTTATTTGCTGGAGGTTTTAGAGAGCAGATGTAGGATTGGCAGGGGCTGGGAGCTGGCTATATTGTTCTAGCACATTTAGAGCCAACACGGAAAGAACACGGAAAGCTGCATTTTTTTGTGTGTATGCATGTGAATGTCTGTGTGTACGTGCATGTGTGTGTGTTTGCCTTTTGCCATCAGCTCATCTAAGGTTTCTTGGATTCACACTGACACATAACAAAAAAAAAAAAAAAGCTAGGTTGGTTCTCTTCCAAAAGAAATATGACTTATATCAGCTGCTGCATGAGAGTCTCTCAATTGCCACTACTAAGCTGCCTATTTTGCAGTAGCAAGTGGCCATGTGCTGTAACGCACTGATTGCCTGCTTTGGTGGTATCGGTTGCTAGAATAAGGGCAAACAAATGGGGAACCAAATATAAAAAGCAGCCAGCAGCACTGAAGAAGCATTACAGCTGCCAGGCAATAACTTAGATAGTTACAGCTGCCATCACCTAGTTCACGCAAGCTTTTTAATATCTTTTGGCAGCGCTTGGTGTCACAGCACAAAAGGAAAGTTGGCACTTTCTAGCATACTTTGTTTGACATAACTGTGGGCAGAACCCAGCTGATACCTTCATCAATGTGTGTGTGTTTGCTCTTAAGGTACGTTTTAGCAGATCAAACATTGTTTTTCTCTTTCTGTTGCACACACCACGGTTAAATCATAGGTTGGGAACCACACCAGATAAATGGGAAAGAGCACACTAAGCTGCAGCACACGGCCAGTCCCAGCAGCACCTCAGATAAGGAACACAAAAAACCCTGAAAAAAAAAGAAAAATATAGTACAGCAGGAGGGCCTGTGGAGGGAGGTTTAAAAAAAATAAATATACTGCTTTGCCAAAATGTTCTCCTGCCTCGCCAGTAGCAGCAGCAGCCTCAGAGCCAGGCCAGATTCTCTTCTCCATTTACCGTACTTATAAAAAACCCACAAGCACAAACACATAGACCATCACATACACATAATTAAAGCATCGACATCCCTTACTGTGATTTACAATCCACACCACCAGAAGTACACAGGCGCTCCCAGGATTTCATCAATGTCTCATCTGGTGCTCTTGGCAAACCCAACCTCTTCCTTAGACACAGCACATGCTGCACCTCGTTCTCTCAGAAATGGGGATGCAGAGCTCTTCCCCTTATGTGAACTAGGGAAGACAAGCACTAAATGTGTCAGCACTGGCTGATTTGCTGCTGTGGGACCTCATTTTGCAGAGATTAATAAAAGACTAGCCTGCAGCATTGACTCTTGAGACTGCTTTCTATCATCACAAGCCTTCTCTGTGACCCACGAATTTGGGTTACAATATTGTACACGGGACTGGACAGCCTCTGTATAATGATATTATTTTGCAGCTCTTAAAAACAAATATACAGGGGAAAAAGTTCTGCCCCCAGGAGCTTCCATTGGCCATGAACAAAACAAGCCCATAAACCTCTACCTGAAATCAGCCCAGGGCTCTAATAATGTATTGAGTTAGTTTATTTGTAATTCATCCCCTTAAATAAATGCACTTATCTTTTAGGCCTCTGGCACTTGAACAGCGTCAAAAAGCTACAGTATTGAAACGAGCAGCTTTACAAGAATTTTCAGGTGTAACACACCAACAAAGAGTAGCAATTCCAATACAACTAGTTAACACGCCCACTATGAAAAAATTTCCTGCCACTCACACTAGCCCTGTGCCTCTGACATACCAGCATACCAATTCGCTACGCAGGCCTACCTCCTTAACTGAGGCCTTGCTGGAAATGTGCCTGAACACTGAGGGTCACTATGATAAAGTGAACATGGAGGTATACCAGCCCTCTCATTTCCTAACGAGAGGTTCAATTAAGCTGACAGGAGGAAAAAATGAAGAGCAAATATCAAAATCTCCATTTGAAAATTAGGAAACTACAGCACATGGATGTGAGATTGGTCCAAGCCTGACCCAGACAAGAGGGGTAGAAGGTTGGTCATCCTGAGTTCACATTCAACACCTCACCCCCACAAGCCAATTGCACCCCTGAACAACAGAGTGAAGAGGGCTTCCCTTCAGGAAGAAGTGGAGTCCTTCCCCTGTCTGCCTGCAGCTCCATGGAAGCTGGGGGCTTTTGCTGAATCCAACCCCAAAGGTTGGATTCAAAGAAACACCAAAGGGACATTAAGGAAGTGTTTGCATGTTTTCCTAATGCATAGTATCTATACTGGACATTCCTTGGGTAAGCCAGATATTGACAATAAAATGAAAAGGCATGTCAAGAATCACACCAATCTGAATTATTTATTTGAAGCTGATCTAGGAGCAAACTGTTTTAATGGCAACATACAGGACAAGGGAACTGACTGTGGCTAGGAATGGATAAAATGCATGTGGTGTCCCATGGGAAGGACAAGAAGTTTTTCTTTGGGACCCCAGGTGATCCTTTTGCGGTAGCAGAAAAGGAAAGCCAATCCATAAACATGCACATGTCCCCCCAGAATGGTCCAGGCTATGAATATATTTTGGAAGCTCCTAATACGCTGCGTAAAGAAACAATCATTCATGTGCACACACACGAAAGGACAGTCCCAGATTTACAGCCACCCACCAAGGTAGAACAGGTGGCTGTAATGTAGTAAAAATGTATTGCAAGGAACTTGTCATGAATTTTAAAAACAAAGACGCCTACAGACATAATAAAATTGATGTGACATTCAGTTAAAGCTTAAGCTTTCACCTATCTTAATAAAATGACAATGCAGGGGAATTCAAGGAAAGGGAGCCTTCCCGTCAGCCCTCACAGAACAAAGTGTCTCACTCTGTTTGTGCAAATAATGTCATTGATCTCATCAATGGCATGGCTTACACCTGTTACATGGATAGGAAATCAGGACCAAAGACACCCAACAAAATCACCCCAGACAACTGCTGTAGAAAATAAATGCCTCAAGGTCCTCCCAAAGAAAGCCAAGTCCTTTCCTTCCTCTGCCACAGGATATTGCATCTTCTTTTCCTTGATTATTTTAAACATTTCAGGGGAGATAATTCCAACTGTTAGCCATTAATTGCTTCCTCTTTTCCTTGATTGTGTTTTTAGTGGCAGCACATGAATTTGGAAATACTAGAAATCCAAGTCACTTCTCAATAGCTTGGGCACAATAAACAGACAGATGCCCCTGAGAACCCCAAAAACTAAAGTGGAAAAGGAAAGAAAACCTGATTTAAATTTTGCAGGCAAGGTTTATCCATCTCTATTTAGATGCAGATCAACAAGTTAGCCAGTCTGATAGCAGGTTATCATATCTTTTAACTGGGGGGAAAAACACAGTCAGGTGCCATGGGATAGAGAACAGAAAGAGACTGGGATAAAGAATGAAGGATAACCAATTATGATAAACTGGTTTCCTTGGTAACTATATTTATAACTCTAATGATGTTGCTGTTCTTTTAGCAATGAACAGAAAGGTTTGGTACAAAGTTATATAATTTAGGCATACAAACCAGCATCTGTTCCATTGGTAAAGCTGAATCCATGCCTTAACACAAGACAAGGCACATCAAAAGATTTGTAAATGCTTTTAAATAGCTTCCAAATGTTTATAAAGTTTCCCCTCAAGACAGGTGAGCTCATAGTGCTGAATTTCTATCCCCACATCCAGGTCTGGCTGTATGTAATTACCTCATGATCTTTGTGCCTGGAATAACACTCCAGTTCAAGAGACAGCAAGCACAGGAGCACAGGAGAAAAAGGGGGAAAAAAACCAAATGAGAAAACCTTGGGAATGATATTTGAGTTGTTGAGCAGTTAAGTGCACATGACCTTTACCAAACATTGCCATAATTATACATGGCATTCCTGACTGCTTCCAAATATTATGTTGGTAAACAGCCCCTTCATTTTGAAAATGTACTTGAATTTTCACTGCTGTCATCTGAAAATGAGGTCTACTGATACCTCTCGCTGCCATTTTAACCATTTTGAGAAGTCCTTTGAAATTCCAGTATAAATTACACCTGTCCTATAAAGGGTCCCCACAAGGACTCACTTTAAAGAAGTAATGGGGGGCAGCACCTAAAGAGTGTGGGCACCCTGTTGTTATGAATCTGTGATCCTGACAGCAGGTCAGGTGTACAGGAACTGGTTTCCTCCCTCCATATGTTCCCAGCTTTTCCCCCAGTGATTTTCCAGGGTTGGAGGACAAGCATAGTTGATGCTCAGTTTGCACTTGGAAAGAAATAATCCTCCTGATGAACTACACTCTGAGATAGGGGCTGACTGTGTGCCTGTGTGTGTGAAATGCAAGCCTTCCTTGCCTGACTGAAGCAGGCTTTTCAGTTGGTGCTCAGCACTGACTAATGGAAGCACTACAGCTCTAGCATTATAATGCTCACAAATTTTACCCTCTGCTGTCTCTTTAGGCCATTGCCCCAAAGGCTTTCATGTTCCTAAAGCTGTCATTTAAAACATTTGTGAATCAGGATGTGTGGACAATAGAAGAAGCTGGTAGAGCCAGGGAGTGCAGATGTGAAATAATTTAATCAACAGCAATTTTTCCATTTACTTCAATGGGCTTTGGATCACCCGCCTCATGAGTGGAACATGTATTGAGGAGGAAGCAACCCGAGCCAGATAAAGAGCCAAGATACCAAAGTAACAGAGTTCTACCAAACAAGAGAGTCCACAGCAGCTGCAGCTTGAGATGCATGATGTAAACACGGATCTAGACTCAGCTAGCAGACTGGGAAAAGGACTGAAGAGAAAACAGAAAATAAGCAAGGATTTAGCCATCAAAGAATAGAGCTGTATGAGTTACTACTAAGAATTTTTTTGTGATAGGAAATGTTACATAAAGTATGAGAATATTTAAAGAGCTTTACAGAATTTATCTGACGAGGAAATGAAAGCACAAAGAAACAAAGTGATAACCTCAGAATACAGATTTTTTTTGCCAAATCAGAGGAAAAAAAAAAAGGCTGAAGCTTTTTATTCCCTATATGACATAAGTATCAGGCTATGATACTCATTGTAATAGTTATATCACACTGTGGTGCTGAGATCATTGTGTGCTAGTTGACAATGCTTGCCCTAATTGGTGCCATTAGGTAATAAAATAATAATTGTACCTCAGATCATTGGCACTTCAGAAATGGCCATTTCCAAGCACAAACGGTGGTGTGTCCCTGTGCACAGTTCAGCGCTGAAATGGTTAACACCATGTATTATGTGTCAGTAATGAAAACTAGCACTCAAGCAAGGAAATTCAAAGCTAAGGCTGACACATCATCGTTAACGCAGCCCTTTGTGCTTAGCTACCACAGGAGTCTTGGAGCAGCACATGGTGTTGTACCCCACACAATATGTGCTACTACAATACCGCATTCACAACACAATGAATTGAGGTCAAGTGAGTGACCTTAAAAAGAGCTTTCTTTTATTTCTTTAAAGAAACACCCCATGATATGTAGGAGCCCATTAAACAAAGCTGCAAGAAGATACAGTAAACTTTAATTAGCAGTGAAGGCAATAACCTCACTTCATACTTCATAATTTCTCCCACCATGTTTTATTACATGGAACAGTCATTTTAGTACCTTTGTACCTAAGGCAGCATCCATGTGGTGTGGAAAGGGATGTGTTGTTGGATATTTATTGTAATGGGGCTTCATGTGGTTGGAGGTCAAAGTGTAGGACTTTCATTTGTACATCACTGCTCTACTATCTGCTCATGTCTCTGGGTAACCTGATGTTCAAACCTTTTGTAAGGCAATTGCTGAGGAGGTTGTTCTTATTGTTAGGAGAACTTGGAGAAAGGATGCTGGGCCCTGGCTTCGGCACAAGCCCGCTGTGTGACATAGGGTACTCCGCCAAAATTTTTTCTCACACTGATCTCAGAATCTTCCATTTTTAGGGGACTCAGGTGCAGCTCCTAGGGTCTGGTCTCAGAAAGCTTGGGAACCAGTAGTTCCTATTGGCTTCTCAAGGCCATTCAGAACCAAGTTTGGAAAAATCACAAATTCATCTCCTCACAAATTACCTACAATTTTGAAATGTTGCCTTTTTTCTCTCTGCCCATCAAAACATCCCACATCAAGTTGGAATTATATTTTCCTAGCAGCTTGCAGTCTGAAAGGGGTACTGTTAAACTTTTCTTTGTCCTTTTTATGTTAACTATTTATCTGATAATGGGGCGCAATAACTGAACTCCTTGGGGAGATAAGGACCTTTCTGCAGTTTACTGGTGGAAAACTCAATGCTTCTGGACCAGACTCACAACAGTTCTTGGAAAGCTATAACCTGCCTGCATGGCAAAGATATAAGCCTCACAACACCCAGAAGTCTTTTGGCACATCAGTCAATTGCATTACATTTTGCCCAGCTTCCACAATTTTGTTTCTATGCATGGCTAGAAAATGCTGTCTTGAAAAGGCCCAGTCACTCAATGGGGATCAAGTACTTTTGCTCCAGCAGGAATCCACACACTTCCATCTACATCAGAAGATCAGCCTGGTCTTATAGGTACCTTTGGAACATGTGCTGGAAGGGCCTTCCATACACGACATATATCTGCATAGAACTCTCCATTTCCTATACACCAGGGCTACAGGAGAAAGGCACACCTAGCAGTAATGGCGGCATTAGATTTCTATTATGTGTTTCACAGTCTTTGACACACAATCTTCCTTTCCTAAGTAGGTGTGCTAACTAATGTGCCACAGAGTTAGGCTATCCTCACATCCTTTTTCTATCCCCATTAATCCTGAATTTTACAACAAGAACTGTTTAAGAAGAGGCATGAAGAGTGTCCTCTCCTCTCATCCTGCCTAAGACTAGCTTGATGTGTAGGATCTAATCCTACCAGAAAAGAGATGAAGGAATTAAGGCAGGAGAAAAGGAAAGTGAACTCCAATGTTTTGGATGAATTTACAAACCAGTAAAGTATCAGACAAATTACTGCTGTCACCTTGTTGGTTCTTGAGAGAAAGGTCAGACACTGAGCTAAGCCCAGGCACAGGGTGACAGTGCCAGTTACAGAGTCTGTGCCTGGAGGGCAGCACCTTGCAATGGTCACTCCTGGCCAGCTCCAGAACTCCATCTAGATTTTACAACAAACCTGCACACCTACCTTCAGGCTGCCAATCGCTCTGTGGGCACTGCACAACTGAAGAAAGGCACTGTGACACTTGCTACAGTGGCACTCAGTGTTGCATCTGTGCAGTGGGGCCAAAAGGCTTGCCAGAACTAGTACAGAAAATGAAAATATTCTGGAGGGATAAAATATATCACAAAAATATCCCAGTGCCATAGCTGAGACATAAATACTGGATCAAGTTTTTCTTCTTGGAGCTTATTCATTTTTCTTGTACACACAGTTGCAAACAAAATTCTGCTAATAAGGGTGGGACAATCCTCTCTAATACAATCTTCTTGAACGTGTCTACTTTTTGACGGACTAGCTCCTGGTCCACTCAGTGCTTTCTCATTATATAACTACGTTTTCCTTGGTGCTTTTCACACAAAAAAGAAAATAAAACTACTTAAGGACAAGAAGAGTTGGAAACTATAACACCCAAAAGTTACCGGGAGGCCTAAGAAGCAGGTCTTGGAACTGAACCTGTTGTAATTCACTTGTTTATACAGATTTCAAGTTGACTGTGCCATTTCATTTCTGGCTTTAAGAAAAAGATTCCACTTCAACAAAAAATATCAGAATTACTTCTTCTTCTTTTTCTTCCTCAAAACATACATGTTTCATGCATTCTGAAGTAAAAGGTCTACCCCTTTCCTTCTGTCTGTCTGAAAATGTCTGGAAACAGTAACAAAAGCAGTATCTATGTCAAATAACATACCACAAGACCTGACTTTCTTTCCCCACCTTTATCTATGTTGTTTAGTACCTTAATCCAGGAGGATATAACACAGAAAAACTCATTTGCTGAGAAGGACTAAGAACCTAAAAGGTAGACAGGTACATACCACCCTTTATTTGAGTTTGCTGATGCTTTGCCTCTTGTAGGAGAGAATAACTAATTCTGTCCAGGTTCATAAGAATCAGATACAGCTCCACTTTTGGGTCTGAGACTTCATTCACAGTAGGCTTCACCCTTAGGACAAGTTAAGAAGACCACATCCCACATGAAATAAAAGGATATGGATACAGTTGTGCACTACATGCTCCCCAAGATCATCCTTCCCAATAGCTTTATCTGCACCATCTGAAAGCCAGAATTATCAGAGCTCAAGCAAGGACACATGTGGTTCTACATGGGAGCACACCAGGAGCTTCAGCCAGCTGGTATCTGCACACACAAACACACACAGCCTGCAGAATATCCAGAGATATGATGCAGGTGGCTGGGAATGGGCCACAGAGGTTTCTGAATTTAGAGTGCTTCTGAAGGCTCTAAGCAGGGCTGATATCACCGAATCCACTCACAGTCTGCCCTGGCACAGAAGTTTGAGTGGTACCTTGCAATCACAGGTATCTGCATGCCTTCAAAATAAAATGTTTGGGACAATGTTATGATGTGTAAGGAAAGAAGAAAGGCACTTTTAATGATGTGTCCTCCATCACTCCAGTTGATGTTAGTTAGCACAAATGCAGTAACATACCCCAAACTGTGATATATCCCTACCAGTGCTGCAGAAAAGATCTCCCAGAGTACTGTAATTACTAAAATAAAAAGCACAGTCAGCATTCTAAAAAGGGAGTCTTGAGGTTTGAGAAGAGAACAAGAAATGTAACCTGTAGATGCTAATGATGTAATCATTAGCATCTACAGGTTAGATGCTAATGTTTACATCTCTTACTTTTCATCCAACCAGTTCATTTGTTTAGAACAACATCTCCTCAGATCTTTCTGCTGCAAGATGTTAAAGGATTGAAAACAGTAAGGGGGGAGAAATTACGGAAATAAATATGATGCTCTTTTTCATTCCTCCTGACAAAATACAGCTGAAACTCTCAATAGTAATAATGGGTGAGATATTATTAGTATTTTTTTCTGTTCTGGCAGTGGTAGGGCCGCAGTGCTCTCTGGTTCTACCTTACAGAAACACTGCAAGAAGCACATAGAATAAAACTGGAGGATTTATACAATTTCTCTCAAAGCAGTCCTTCAAGAGGTGAGATATCTTCACCTCACTCTGACTTAGAAAAGCAGCATTCCTGAGCATCTGGAAGGCTACACACCACAACAAGCATGTCAACAGCATGTAGAGCTGCCTTAGCAGCAGGAGAGAACAGAGGTGCTGCACACTCCCAGCAGCACATCCTCAGTGAATGCTGGCCTGGATGCTCTGATCCAGGCCTCACAATTCCTGTAAAAGTAGCTTTGTTTGAGCACATTAAAGCAGCCTACCCACATGGTGACAAACACACAGGAAACTGACACTACTTCGTGATGCAGGAAAGGGCAAAATCTGGACAACCCAACAGAGAGACAAGAGATGTGTTCATATGGAAGTAAAGGAGAAAATTCAGCAGAATTAACACAAAATGAATTAGCACTTCTTTCATAGGTTAGGCAAAAGGGGCAATAACAATAAATGGTAGTTGTATTTATCTGGGTAATTTTTCCCACTTTATGAAAGGCACCACAGTGCTATGGGTGCCATGTGAAAGTCCTATTGGGATAAACATTTTCTAATCTGTGTTGTGTGCCTAAATCTTTGTTGCAATCCCAATCCCAGCAGCTCAAGTACCCAGACAGTACTGTCATCTTGCTCTACAAAAAACCATTGTAGAACTCTGCAAGAGTTCCAAGAACACCAAATGAATTCCACTATAAAATAATATCATCAATAACTCTCAATAACTCCCTTTCACACAACACCTTTATATCTAGAAATTATCAAAATATACTTGTTTAGATCCATCCTTGATGCAACACTACCAGATCTATCTGCAACAAAATTATATCAGGTATGGTTTTGGCCCTAGGGCAGCCTTCAAGAAAATTTCAGTGCATTGAGGCTTGAATGCACCAAGAGGAGAAACAACCAATCAGCTCCAGAAATTCCAGGGATGCCTTCATCTCTCTGTTTTCCCTGTGCTTTTATAGAATTTTATTACGTATGAGTTACAAATGTGGGAAAACATTAAAGTTGAGCCAACTACAAAATAAGCTAATATCTTGTGTTTTCTAAAAAATGCAAGCCTAATTAGAGTTTAGGTAATTAAAGCTTTCACAGTTATAAAAAATACAATACATTCATTTATGCAAATCTGCCACTGAGTGTGATTTCAGTAAAATACCATGTAATGCGCATAACGTCAGAATTTTGGTTACAATTGAAACGTCTGCAAAGCAAGTTCTCTTCCTAAATTTCAGGCACATGCACTGTAATTCTGTTGCATTATGGATTTAAAACTCAGATTGCTTTGTCTTCATTTAAAAATGATTAGCAGTTTACATCGGATTTATGTGCTGGCATAGCCTTTGTATCATTGAACAACTACAAGCTGATTTACAAAAGCCCAGATACACTATGTGTATATCTACATAACTACAAAGTAATATGTGATGGCAGGCATAACCAGCAGACATAATTTATAATTAAGTGATTAGCAATATAAGCCACTATTATTAATTAATGTGTAATGCTGACATTGTGCTTGGGGCTGTATAAACTACAAGTGTAAGGCAATCTCTGCCTTGGAGTGGCAAGAGGCTAAAATGACAGGCGAGGTCCCCCAGTCCCACAGCTTCCGGAGAGCTGGGAGAAGGCAGGACCCGGCAGAGTCCTGAAGCTGATTTGCCACAGCTGGAGTGGCTTAGCCAGACACAGGTCACTGCAGGCCCCAGAGCCACCAACACCCCTGAAATTACAGCAGTGGCAAAAGCTGAGAGTCCTTCTCTCTAGTCCAGAAGCAATGAACACCAAATGCATAAAAGCTCTCCAGCTTTTATAACCCTAGGAAAAAATCAGTAAAAATACAGAGAAAGGCAGACCTGGTGTCTTTGCCTCTTACTTGATGGGGAGCAAGTGGGGAGAAGTCTCTTTGGGAGCCGCACTGATGACCTTTTTGCCACTCTGTCACTCCAGAGCTGAGATTGACTCTTGAAAGCCAAAACCTAACCATGCTTCCTAAAAGATCAAGAAAGATTCACAGCATATAAAATCCCCTTAAAACCCCAACATCCAGTTCTCATGAAAAAGCACCTAATGCACATCTGCACAGAAAAATAGTAGTTCAGAAACACAGTCTGAAAAGTGAGATGCCACAACCAGAGAAGTTAATCAGGATATGTAGGAGCACAAGAACAGTCACTAAATATTTGAGGGAAACATGACTTTCCAGTTAGAGCACATATTTGTGGTTGATCCTTTCTTTCCAATTTAGATGGAGATTTTAACAGGAGCAGCACATAAGAGAGCTATTTCTAGTTCACAGCACTCACAATATTGCTCTGGGAGTAGTCACATTTCCTTGAATTCAGAAGGCCAAAAGATATGAAACTTCTTGCCACAAATCAGTACAGCTCCAACAATGGTAAACACCCAAGAAGGAATAAAAATCTCTTTCCATATAAAGAAGGGCAGAGAGAGATTTTAATACCTGCCCTAGGAATTAGCCAGGTGAAGTTTTCAGTAACTAAAATTGGGGTTAACATCTTTTTTGGGGGGTAATTAGCCTTTGAAAAATAGGTCTAACAGATACTGCCACTAGTTTTGAAAATCCTCTGCTTCTTTCATGCTCAGCAATCTAAATGGGAAAAAAACCAACTTGGAAGTGTCCTTCATCATTATTTACATAGAGCCTTACCTGCTCTTTTGTTGATAAATCGAAAAGCTGTATTTGCAGCAAAATAATGATAATATCCAGCTGCATGGGCAGATTACGAAAAGCCAAGCAGCCAGACAATTATTTACTGTGCTGCTATAAGATAGACACTAACTTTCTTTACATCAACAAGTTTTAAAACTGTCACGCAGCTTTTAATTGCCATTAATAAGGTAGAGATAAAGCCCTCTGGGTCTTAATCCCATCATCATGGTGTCGCAAGTTAATGATATGTTAGCCAGTGCTTTGTATCACCAGCTTACAGAAGGGTCAGGGGGAACATTTCATCCTAGGCCATCAAGACTGTATTCCATGGGTAACCTCTAACCTGTTGGGGCTGTCAATCAGTGAGCACTACGCACAAACACCATGCTCCTGGTAAATCTCCTTTCACACCTAAGAGTTTTGTCAGTCATCATCCATTATTAACAGTTCTTTCAGTTGCTACACCTAGACTTCAGTTGTCAGATCTTTTTAGGATAGCAGCAGATGATGGGCTATTGATCTTATCTCAGAGAATTAGGGATCTACTCATGGGCTTGGCTAGCTGATGGCACTGTGAAAGGTAGAAGATTGTTTGGCTTGCTTTGAAGGACCTCAGAAGGTTCCAAGAATACAAGAACTGTAAGAAACCTGTAAAATATTGAAAGGGCTATCAAGGAAACAGCTTCAGATGAATTTAGCTAAGAGATGAACTGCGATCATAAATGTCAGGTCATGGAAAGTAGCTGGGCCCCAGTAATGAGCAGGACCTCTAAAAGGTATTGTCACACAGATAATAGAGATCTGCATCCAATCTACCACAAGATTCATTGGCACTTTGATCAGATCTATGTCTCCTGTATAGATAAGGGCAAACAAAGAATCCAAAGCAAAGGCCATTTTCCCTAGCTTGCTATTGAAGTCTTTTTACAGAAAAAAATACTCTGGAGACCAGGGGCTCTGTTGAATAGTTTTACATAGGAAATAGGACTGGAAGAGTCCTCCCAGGTCATCCCCTGCTACGTCTGACACATCATATCTCATTGATATCACAACATCACAATCTCATTGATAAATTTCTCAAGTTTTTTCTTGAAACCAGGTAGTTTTCTTGCCCCTGTGACTCCTATTGGAAAACTGCTCCAAAACTTCACGTTATTAAAACCTTCATCCCTTTTCCAAAGAACATTTATTCAGTTGGCTCCTATCAATTGTTCCTATGGCATTCAATACACCCTTAATTTAACCAGTTCTCTCTCACCACTTACCCTGATAATATATTTATAGGGAGAAATATATCTCTACTCAGTTTTAGTTTTGCTAAAATAAAGACACAGTCCTTTATCCCCCATTTCCTATCTCAATTTATTTTCCCTTCTTCTGGAGTCTGTCTTTTTTTGGACGTCCCTAGTGCCTTGTACAAAAGTAGTCAGGAATCCCACATGTTTCCTGGATATGCTTCCCCTGATGCAACATCCAGGAGAACATCTCAGGGAATACTTCCCTTCCCTGCTGTTGCAGAGCCCCAGCATTTGTCAATCATTGGGAGATTCAGCAAAACACTTCTCTCTTACTTCCAGCTGATGAGCCTCCTGCTCAGAGCAAAAAAACATCTGCATGACCTTGTGGTTTATTAGTACTTCATTTTATCCATTTTCCATTTCTCCTGTTGTCAGGGTCAGTCCTTCTCTGAACTGCCAAGGCCTCTCAGCTGTCTCTTTATAGACTTTGTATGTGCACAGATTTTCTGCTGCGAGTACAAATAAAAACGTTCAGATAGGTCAAAAGACTGATCATTAATAAACCTTGCTAGCTACTGTTCTTGTCCCTTGGCAGTTCTTTTAGTTCAGTTTTCAGCAATCTTTCCTTAGCAATTTCTTTACATTTATTGTGCCATATTTTCTCCAGCCCAAATAGTTTTCTTCCAGATACCACTGTATTAAATGTTTTATAGAAATCTTGATGAACTCGAATTTCTACTATATTTCTCTTGGTCACAAACTCAGGGAAATCTATCACAGCAATGTAGCAAAATTTATCTTTGGTAGGTATGTATTGCTGTCGCATTTGTTAATTAATCTTTCTTCCAACAGATCTACACAAAGTTCAGTGTCCATGTATTATACTGCCAAAAAAAGGTCAGTTGCCCCTAATCTCACTCTGCTAGAAACAAAGATCTTAAAAACTTAGTGACATTACTCTGTGCAAAAAAAGATATAAGAACTGACCTGCCTTGGAACACGAGCCATTATGTAAACCTATAACAATAAAATAATTTATAGAAATGGAAAGGATTTACCATCTCAAAATTATGACACTATTTATTTAGAATCAAAATAAGTTGAAATGTCCCACCAGCCTTTGATACATTTTGAAGTTTATGACAGGGAGTATCATTGGTCACTGTTGTTAAGCTAAGAAAACACCATTTAGTTGCATACAGCTACTTACCCTGGAGTGTGCAAACACAGTACAACAAAATTTACTGTGTTGTCCTAAATCATCTCTAACTTTGCCTCAGCAAATCCCAGGTGGCAGCCCCTTTCTAGCTATGACCTTGTGTTCTGCAGGACAGTAACTTCAAAATTACAAACATGCACTGAGCCCATGCTGCTATGGGTCTTTTCAGTCTGCTACTCATGATGTTAATGGAAGCATAATAATATGGACAACTGGCTGAAAATTACATTCCTTTGTGAACTCCACTGTCTCACCAGGTCAATTTAATTATTCACACAAGATTGACAAAGAGAGGAAAAAGTCCCATCACTAGACCCCACACCATGTACCAACCACATCCTTCTGCCAGGAGAGAGGATGACTTTGACTAAAACAGAGCAGAGAGACTTCCAGTGGGACTCTGGATGTCCTTCATTACATTGGGTAAGTCATTTGAGCTCTTTGTGCCTCAGTTTCCCCACATGTAAAGTCTCCATCATGACAGCACACATAATCATTCTGAGACTTTTAGATCCTTAGGTGAGAGCTGCTAGAAAGTATTATTGACTCCGTAAGTAAGTTAAGAAGCAACAATTCTGATCTTCAGCTGAGTCAATAAGGCTGCCGCTCATATAAAGCTCTCAGCATAGCAGTTCTTAAGGGTTTAAAGAGCCTGAGTTACAGCCTTGTTGAAGTAGCTTGGAAAAACAACAGCAATGTGCACAACATAGCAAGTGTTGACACACTTGTCACTAGAAGCCACTAGATGTAGGTGAACATGAAGGTGACAGCAGACAGGTACCTCAAACCCTGACAGAACTAAATGGTAGGAAATGTTTTAGCAAAGGTCTGCATTTGCCTACACAACAAATGCTACAAAATGCAGGGCACTGTTTCTATGACAGCCATTCACCTAACCCTCACTACTGATTCACTCAAAGCTGACTGAAAAGTCTAAAACATTTTCCTTACAGCTATACAATTTCTTTATTAAACTTCTCAGACCTGGGCTTGTATGAAATCCAAGAGACGCCACCAAAAACTTAGCATGTAACCTGCAGACCTGTGCAGTATGCTTGACTGTGTTCCTGCTAGGTGTGCATAACGCCTGTTGTCCAGCCTTCTCTAGAGAAAGAGGACAAGGGGAAAGTTCATTGTTTCCTCAACAATTTTCAAGAATATCTGAATCAAAAAATGAAGTTTTGTCATTTGCATGGCAAAGAGAGCAGGGAAAGAGAGGAAGTATTGTTAGGTATTGGTAATGTAAAAACATAAGTATGCTGTTATTTATGTAATTAGTTATTGCTTTCATTATGGGTACAGTCTTAATGGTTATAGTATTTATGTATAATTACCTTAATATTCACTGAAATTTCCAAGTAGCTCCCTAATTAACTGTCTCAAATATATAATTACATTGCATCTTTACGCAAGACTTGCCTAATTAATGTAGTTACACCACTTCTTTGTGAATGTGCATTATTAAATGCTCTTCGCATCATTCTTCTGACTTCTTGTAATTCACTCTTTACAAAAATTAAGGCCCTGAATTAGAAACCTTCATGAGCAACCAGCTCCAAAAGCAAGCGCCAGATGATCTTTTCTTAACAAAAAACAAATCTTACTAAGCCTCATTACCACTCCTTTCAACAAAAGCTTTCCATCTGGATCTGAAAGAAATCCCAGGTACAATTGTCTTTTAAGGGGGCATAGAAAACATGTTATACATACATTTAAAGAGAAGAAGACTTTGCTGCCATCAAGGGTCCAAACTCCTGGACTTCTAACTCATCCAACAAGCCCATCTAGCAGAGGGATCAGGTGACTGCTTGATAGCACCCCAATCACTTGACAGTGTCAGGTGACATTTTCAAAAGACAAAAAAGTAACAAAAGATTTTGGGAGGCTGTCATTATACTCCAAAACCAGGCATGACTTGGTTTAAATCAAGAACTTTGAATTCCTTTTTCCCAAGTGTCCCACTTCTGTGCTTGGCACACTGCAAGCCATTCTCAAGTGCCTTGCATGTCACAAGTTAGCAGTGTCTCACAGCTTAGGGGCTCTTCTCTACAATTCAGCTCCCAGCTCCATGGGGAAAGGACTGAATGCCACCATCAACCAACAACACATGTGAAGGGAAAGTTTCTGCTGTGAAGAATTTAATTGCATTTATAGATTGAATTCCTCTGACCCTCAGCATCCTAGGCAACCCCTCTGGTAGTGACCAGAGAAGAAGATTAAGAAGAAATTCTGGGACCTTTTTCTGTAGCAAGGTTTTTCTCAGGGGTAATTTGTGCCCAGCTGAGGACATTACCAAGCAACTGAAGTGGCAGCGAGGTTAGGCCAGACACAGTTTCTCTAACCAGGAGTAGATGCACAGGGCAGTAGCAGAGCCATGGGTCAAACTTTGGATTCATTGCACACAGAGAACCTAGCTGGCAATAAGAACATGACAAGCCTTACAATGTCCTCCAGTAGCAATGGACTCAACCATGTTCAGCTGGTTAAAAGGCAGCACATTTTTCACACTCTGTGTCTTTTGAAGAACGAGAGAGTATTCACCACAGACATTTTCCAAGCATGTATGTACTGGTTAGAGTTACTCCAACAGTTGGGATTTAGAGAAAATTTTCCCAAGTGTACTTGTAGACCCTAAAAGTGCTTCAGCAAGTGACATCCAGCTGTCAAGTGAGTGAAGTGGGGGAAGAAACATGCTTCAAGGACATTTACTCAGAAGATGTTCACCTGCAGAACTGAGGGGAAGGCTGACAGAACTATGACAAAGATAGCTGCTGTCAGCTCCAGATAACCTGGGTTTTACATTAGTTATCCCTTTCCAATGTGAAATTTGACTTGACACATATTCATGGCAACTGAATCTCAGAGGTAAACTGGCAAAACCTCTGGAGCTTAGGACCCAGGCTTATATGCACTTACCTTTGCAAAGTTTTCAGCAATGAGCTGTCAAATACAAGCACTACAGGTATGTAAAACTGAGCAGCTCATCCCATTTCAGCTCCAGGTGTAGTCTCTACATACTAGCACTAGGATACACTACGTATAAGCTACACCATGCAGGAAGAAAACCTGACCCTGATAAGTCTGCTTGGATACAGGTATAATTACTTTGGTAAGCAAAGAGTTGGCATGGCTGAGCTTTATGAGGCAGGCTGATATTTTCAAGTGTAGAAATACACAGTTAGTCATCTTAATGGATAACTTGACTTTCAGAAGTCAGAATAAGACCTGCTGTGTGCATCTTCAAATATCCTGCCCTAGGCCTGTGTATTTTGGCCATTTAATAAGTCCTAAACTACCTACATCAGACAAACCTGTGCCTAAACAGGTTCAAACACTGAACAAATATTAAATCCATGATTGCCAGCAAATCATTGCTATTTTAAAGGAGCCTCTTGCTTTTCAAAATAGCAGATGCCAACTCATACCCTGAATGGATACAATAATTAGGCCCTTTGTATAGCAGTATTTTAGATAGATGTTTAACGTATCAGTTGAAAACGTTTCAGCCAGCGTGCGACACACGCATGGAAAATACGCTGTCATTCCAACGTGGGGTTTTTCCACTGGCCTTTTTTTTTTTCAGTTTTGTAGGACGCAAAGAGTTACTGAAATAGCCAGCCATACAACATCTGGGAGAAAAAAAAAACACACACAGGAAAATGCAGCAGAAGGGCAAGATTCATGAAAACAGGAAACATTAAGAGGAGAGTGAAAATATGTCAAAACAAAGGAGGTAATAGAGTGTCAGAACGAATGAGTTCAGCAATCGGCAGAAGTTCCTCAAGAGCCTTCAGAGACCAGCCAGGTGACGTCTGCCACTCCTGACACAACAGGACAGCAACCTTTTTAACCTCCATTTTGAACATATATGAAGGATGGTGGTCTGCCCATAGACATGCTCATTCCACACAGAAAGGTCCATTTGCTAAGCCTGTGCCTCTGATAGGAAATGGTAGCATTTCAAGAGCACTGCTAACAGCAAACACAGATGGTCACTGGTGCCCAGCATAGGTGTTTGGACCTAGTTAAAGCATCATTTACAACATGCACATTGCAGAGGCCTTTTGCTTCCAACTGTGTCCATACCCTTTTCACCAGTGTTGGCACAAATACCCTTTTATTTGCTCAAAGTTTTGCCAGTGCTTCTTCCCTTCCAGGCACACAAGAGTATTTATTTGCATTCTTCATCTTCCTTCATGTTTCCATTCAGAACAGTTTAGTCACTCACTCAGATGTTATTGGGCAGACAGAACATAGTGCCTGTGCATAATAGTCTGTGCACTGGGATAGTTTCACAACAGAAGAATAAGTGGTAAATACCCAAAGTGAGCAGCCCTCACTCAGACTGAGAACTGTTCACCCAAGCTCAGGCAATGTTTCATTGACAAATACAAGTGTAGAAATCAGGACATGGTGCAACATGAGGAGCTGTGAAAGCAGAGGCCATTCTGCAAGAGATTACACAGACTTAAAAGCCTGTCAAAGCAAATCTCCCCCCGCCTTTCTGAGGGGACCCTCGGATAGAGGGAGCCTTTGTAAGACATCATCAGCTCTTGAATCTCTATAACTTTAGACAGAAAAGCAGCCAGGTATCATCTGTACAAAGAGAAGTTCCTTCTGTGGATTTTCTCAGTCTTCTTATCACAAAACTATCTAGGAGGATTTCGACTGAGGAGATGAGGTATCTCAATGCTTTGTAACAAACCAATTCCCAGCCTGTGAGAAATGAAGGATGGGAAGGCAATTTAAAAAACAAACAAACAAACAAAAAAGACCAAAAAAACCCACAAAATAACAGTTCAGTGTAGCCTCACCCATTGGCTTTCTTTATCACTTGCAACAGATATGTGGGCTCTACCCATTTCACAGTATTTCCCTCACACACAAAGGCCATTTAGATGTGTAACTCCTGTTGACTTTCAAAAGAAAGTAAGCACTTAAATGCATTTGTGCCTTCAAAAATCTCCCCCTAGTGACACAGCAGTAAAATTAAGCCTCCAAGACTTACAATAAAATGTGTTCACCAGTGCCCCATGAAACACCCCAAATAAAAATCACACTTGCTCATGGGAATGAAAGCAGTGCATGGAACAGAGCATTACTTTTGCTTTTCCAGCATACATAGCCCTCTGTCTTCACTGACAGGAAGGGGAAATTATCCTGGCACAGGATTTGCCCTGCCCAGGGCAAGGGGAGCAATCAGTTGGGCCCCACTTCTCCTTGGGGCATGATTCTCGTTCCCCTCTGGCACTAGGGGAAGAGTGGGGAAACCTTGGGACCAAAGCAACTGCGGGCCATGGACACTGTGGAAGGGCTGAGGGGAGGACAAGGAGGACAAGATGGACACTGGCATCTGTGCAACAGAAGTTTTGGCCTAAAAGTTCCATCAGCTTCAGTCCCAAACATTGTCATCTGTAGGGCACACCACCTCCATGAACCTGTATCAACACATGGCCTAAAAAAGGACTACAGGAGATAGGTTCTTTGGAATAGCTGCCCCCACAGGGGCAGTGCAAACAGTTGTTTGATGCCAGCCTTGGGAAGAAGTGTCTTCAGTTTATCTCCTTGGAAATTGTGAGCTTGAGCTCTCCCTCCAGCATTGCAGCTACACTGCCATTGCCATGGGTGTTTCACTTTACTTTAAGAAATGTTAAAGAGTTTCACAATCTCCAATTTTGGTTTCAAAGGTATCCAAAAATTCTGTGCTGTGCAGTCAAGATGCAAACACGCTTGCAGAGTAAAGTATTGTTGCTGGGCATCTGTCAGGTTGCAGCAGATGTTGGGCCAAAAGATAAATGACTACAGACCCTGAAAGTTCATTGTAATCCAGGACCATGTCATATGACATAAAGACCTGCCCCTCTCTGCCCACAGATCCCCACAGTCATCAGGCAAACAAGGGATACCCCAACTGCCCCAGATGAAAGAGCAATAGCAGCTGCAAAGGCTGCCCTGTAAATGCACAGAGAGCAGCACACACTTCAGAGCCAGGCATCGGGACTTGGCGTGACCCCACTCCAGCCCCTGCGAGTGAGCAGTGCTGCGGAGCAGCACCGTGCTCAGCAGGACACGGGGAAGTATGTCCCTAACCACACATCTCATTTTTACAAAGTTAATGCTAACCATTACCTGAAAGGCAGCTCTTCCACAAAGTGTTAATCATTCGCAACAACAATGAAATCAGGAAACATTCAGGGGGTTAGGAAAGAAAAAAAAAACTGAAAAAAAGCCTCTTAATTACATACAGTGCTGCATGACTTCACAGAGCAAAGCTTTTCTTTAAGATCTTAAGACCACCCACAAGCATAACACATGGCCTGGAACCTGAAGAGAATATCTGAACAGGGGTCTCAGCATAAGGATGGGAGGGGGCAGTTTTGCTTGGGCATATGCAAATGTTTGCTTCTATGGGATCAAATAAAAATTAACTATTTGTTGTGCCTGGTTATCATTTGTCAGAGCTGGGAGCTGCTTGGTAAAACAGGGAGAAATAAACCTTTAAAACCTGTGACACAGGAGGATTATTTGTCTGTGCAAGGCTTTAGTCATGGGTTTTGGTGGTTTATGTATGGATATTGTGCGGGAACAGGACAACAAGGGCTTTGTTCAACTTGATCATCTCATCAAACAAGGCTAAAAGAATAAAAGTTGGGATGCAGGACTAAATGGATATGATCTGAATGCATATTTGTGTTACATCTAATACAACTAGCATCATAGATGAACAAGATCAAATAAATGGTAAAACCTGACAAAGAGAAGAATAGATGGTGTGTGGAGCCATCTGTTTTGGAGGACACCCAAATCTGTCTGAATCAGGAAGGCCAAACTACCAGCTATTCTAAGATCCTCCATTCCAAGAGTGGCCTAATACGCAACTACACAATCAGCTTCTCTCACCATCACTTTGGCTGCAACTTTTTTGTGCAATTAAGTAATTTATTCCTTTCTTCATCCTCCTGATTCTAATGAATCCAAGCCACAAACAAGCCCCAGTTGCTCCTATTCAAGGAGTCTGATTGCATCTGGCAGTAATTGCTGAAAATCCTGAAGAGGAAACAGGGAAGGAAAGCATATTGTTTGTGGGGGTAATAGGTGAAGACCTGCCTCTCTTGACCTATAATACATTAGTGTCAGTGAACATTTGGCAGCCTTCAGATGATTAGCAATGAAGATGAATCAAGCAAAAAAAGAGGTAGAAATCTGCCTCATCTGAATCGCCAGAACTGCATAAATTTGCATGTTGATTAGCTGTTCTTTTGTCTGTGTTCCTAATTATTATGACACATTATGTCTTCATCATGCAAGATTCTGATCTGTCTTGTTCAAAATGCATGTAGAAAAAAGTGCTGTTTATTGATTCAACATGTAACTTTAATTTTTATGTTTGCTTTAATTAAATACATATTTGATTGCCTTTGACTGGTGCCTCCGATTTTTTTAACTCTTATTTACTTCATCCTGTTGACAAACAAACAGGTAACCTTTCTTTATTCTCAGATCACTTGCTGATTGAAAACCTCCCCACCCCCACCCTTGTCTTCACTCACAACAACCTTTGCTTCCTTGTTAGAGCAAAGATTACCAAAAAACTCCTTAGGTGGTGAAGTGTGATATCTACAACACTGAGCGGGATTGCAAGGACCTTAAAAGCACTGACAATAGGAAAGAAGTGCACACACTACAGGGTCAAGGTAATTTTCTTATGCCCCAGATTCATCAGCAACAAGCCCAGGGAAGTACCTCAGTCTGCAGACTTTTTGATTCACAAGATTAGCTACAACAGGACAGATCCTGCACACACATTTTTCCACTGACTTTCATGGTAGCCAGCCCAAGCTCCAAAGGTCCTGAGCCCAGAGAAAGTGAAGCCCCCACCACTCCATTGACTCTCCTAACTGGTTCCAATAGTTGGAATATTTTATCTGTTTCTGGGAAGTGGAAAACTTGAAATTGACATTTCTTCCTTCAAGCTTTGTTCAAGGGGCTATAAGCAGCCAAATCTAATCAAAGCCAAATCAAAAGATAATATGTAATCATTAGTTGCTTTGACCTAAAATAAGTTTCCAGAAGTTTTCCTTTGTTTAAAAAAAAGCATTAGCAAAAAAAAAAAAGCACATTATACCATTCCAGCAAAAAATTTTATTCACTCAAAAAAGTTTCATTTCTATTTAATCTCTTTCATTTTACTTTTTTAAATAAACTGGAAGAAATTTTGAAAATGAAATAACATTTGTAGTTGTAAAATCAAAGTGTTTCATTGTAGAACATATTGGAATGTTTAGAAATGCTGAAATGAAACAGGTTTTTGGCCTTTTTTTTTCCTTTTTTTTCCCAGATTGAAAAACTCCCTACAAGCAGCAAAAATTCATTACTCTCTTTGTTTGATAGAAAACTGCATGTTTTAACCAAGAAATCAGTTTCAGATAAAACATTTGACCCTCTCTTCTGCTGGCTAATATTAGTTTACCTTCATTACATGTGTGCATATTGTGAGCTCTGACCTGTTTGTAATAGGGCAAACAATACTTTGCTGGAATTTTTGTTTGTTAAATATAAATAAACATAGTATTGTAATTTAGAAAACTAAATAGCTCACAGATTTTTTCAAATAATTCTTCAGATTCTGCGTCAAATATGAGGATCATCAGCATTGACTGACTTCCTCTAAATATAAACATTAGATAATTTTTAATTTTGTTTTAAATTCCAAAATCCACCTATTGGACAAAAATAGTGAGCAACCTATTAAATTTTCTCTAATGGCAATAGGAAAATGCCAGTCAGTGTACAGATATTAATCAAAGCTGTGCTGATAAAGATGCCTGAAGGTGAAAAACCCTGTATATTCAAGCAATTGATTTAGCTGTTATTTTTTACCATTATACCCTTGCCAAACCAAATGAGATTTGAAACAACAGTGCCTGCCATTTTTCACTGTTAATGGCACAGGATTGGCTGCAAGTGTAATCAGTTGCTTGGTACCCACTAATCATCTTGAAACACAGGTAAATGTAAATCTGCATTTATAAGAATATAAACACGTAATTAACATGTAGCTGCAGAAAAAGCTACTCAGACATAAAGACTTAAAGGTTTTGACATTGATCCATAAGGTAGGAAGGAAAAAGTTGTTGCATATTCAGGCTCTCTGTGTTTATTTTTGTTCAGTGCCAAGTGCATTTGGTCCCAACCTGATGGTACACAGTAACCACCCCCATGGATTTCCATTAAATACTGACAGCCAGAAGGAACCAAGGAGCCAGAAGAAATCTTACACATAGACACAAATAATCACAGGGAGCTCAAATGAGACAGCTAATAGACTTTCTCCTTTCTGTAATTCTCTCCTTGAGGCACTTCAGCACACACTGATCTGCACAGAGGCACAAGAGCTCTGGGCTCACCCAGCTTCCACAGCAACCAAGCAAAGCCAGAGCAACTCAGTGTGCTGCAAGCTGGGGCAAAGTGCAGTGGACAAGTAGCTTTTCTTTTACATATGGTCAAAGTTACCTTCATTTAAAAATCCTAGGAAGTGCTCTGACCCATTTGATCAGAGGGAAAAGTGTTTAGCAGTGCGCTGATAGGACAGGGCTTCTGCCTGCAGCAACTACACCTCAGAACTCATTCTTGTCCTGGATTTAACCTGGCAGTGTTGTCGGGCTTCCTCATACTGCCATCTGCCCAAGATTGTTCTGGAGCCCAGCCCAGAAGGTCCAAGTCTTGAAGACGAACAATGGGGAACACCAGCTGGGGAATTACTGACACATTGGGAATTGACTGTCACCTAGCCTTGAGAAAATCTACCCTGTGGATATGAGTTCTTCCAAATCAATATCCAAGAGTGTTCCCAACTACCAGGAAATTTCCTACAGTTTCTAGCCAAAGGGCACGTTGAACTATACCTGCTAAATGTGAATCTTTTAAATCTGGGACAGTCTGGATTGAAGCCAGGACATGGAACTGGAGCTGTTCAAGTGGCATTGATGGATGACACCCTCCTGTCAGTGGAGAGAGGGCAGGCATCCATCCTCATCCTCCTTGACTTCAGCATTAACCATGAGATATTGCTGTCTCGTCTGATGGGTGGCAGAAGTCCAGGGTAATGTACTAAAATTATTTTGAATCATTCCTGCTGGTAACACCTCCTGACTTGTGAAGAGGTGTTATCTCCAGCACTAGACGCCTCTCTCCTGTGGACTCCTGATCTGTATTTGTTGTGATGCCTCTGTTTCTACACGAAGATGCTGAGTGATACAGCATGGACTGAATTGCCAGGTGAAATACAGCTATACCTAAATTTCTCTGTATATACACACACTGCTACCACAACATGGCAGTGAAAGAAAAACAGCTGGTTAAATCCAAGCAAAACAGGGGTAAGACAGATGGGAGACAAGAAAGCTTCTCTAAGACCTTGTCACTTGTGTGCACTATGCGTGGCTGGATGGTGTATTTCCCTAAGTGGTGCGCTGGTTTCGCAATTTAGGTGTGCTCTTGGATTTGCTACTGGTGCCAAGTTTTCCCATGGCAACCTCTGCAAGAAACGCTTCTTTTCCATTGGTTAGGAGGCTCTGTGCCACTCTAGCAGGTGATGACCTTGTCTCTGTTATTCATGGCTATGTCACTTCTCAGCTGGACTATAGTCATTTGAAATACGCAAACACGCAGCATTCATGCTTAGAAAAGTTCATTTACTGCTGCAATGCATCTCTTCAGTGACAAAGGTATATCAAACCTGGCATTGGGCCTGGGACCAGCTTCCTGTGGAATTCCTAATTGAGTTCATGGTCTTCATTCTTATAATCCTCATCACATCTAACACTGCATGAAGCTGCAGCGAAGGAAACATTTGACAGATTCACTCCACCAGCCCTATGAGCTCTCTGCAGAAAGAATCACACACATCTGTCCAGAGCCCTCAGCTTGAACACCTTCAGGGAATGCAAACCTTCACCAAACTTCCCCTCCATCATATGGCATATTTGACTTGCATAAATAATAACATCAGAAACACGATACTCCATTACATCCACTTCTCCCTTGGCAGGAAGGTGCGAGAGGGAATCAATGATGAATGGATACAAGGCTCACTGTATGGTTCAGAGAGCTGGCTGTTATGAGCATGACCCACATGAGTTCATTCCCCATCAGTACTACTGCCCTCAGCCACCAACAACACTTTCATAGGCCTCTCTCCCCATAAAAGTCTCCTTGTTGTGCTGCCTGGTTCCACCAGAAAAGCCTTTTCCATAGTGCCTGTTCCCCCGAGACTCTCCCTGCAGGTAGCAGCAGTCCCACCAGCCATGCCAAAGCTTGGTGGGCATGGTACAGCTGGCTTGGCATGACCCTGGCACCAGCTGTGCCACCTCTCCCAGGGAAGGGTAGGCACTCAGGGGGAACCAGTGTGCAGGGCACACCTTTGGGTCAGGAGTCCATGTCAGACCTATCGTGCCTGGGAGTTAGCCTAGATCTGACTGGAAAGAAACCAGATCTGTCCCACTCACATTGCATTCACCATTTCTATTTTTATTGGAAATATTGTTCTAGTTCCAATAAGGAGTTTGCATTAATTCTATACCTTGCCTGCTTCTTAGGATGGATATTATAATTGTTTAAACTGAGAGTTTATACATGCTTCTCAGCATATTAAACATGGTTTTAAAGGATGTTAGCAGGTCATCTGGCCTTTAAAATCATGTGTTTTTCCCTGAAGTATAAACTTCAATCCAAATAAGGCTTTTTAAAATTGATTCTTCAAGTGCTGCAGTATTTTTAAAGCATTATTGTAAATCCCATTTCAAATACTGAGTTATCTCTGAGTCCCAAAATCTGAAAAAATCGCAGCAGATGATGGTGAGATGGCAGTCACCCTACCAGGAAGCACATGGAAATTACTTACAATACAAGAACTTGTAAATATAATGAAGACCTGCATAAGGGATGAAAGCATTTTGCTTAAAAGCACTTTTCACTGAAATTCACACTGATTAAATTATTGTGGCAACAGTCTCTTGCTCTTCCCCACAATCTTCTTCCCCACGGCTAACTTACAACTCACTCATAATATGGTTCTTCCTAATATGTTTATATCTGGGAAACTGAGTGCTGTATTGCACCTACTTTTTTTGCTGTAAATAGTCTTTACCTTCAAGAAAGATTAATACTTGTTCCATAGTCAGATTTCTACCAATGTAATGGTCAGTTAGACATATTAGTTTTGCCAGTGTATTCAAACTGGTACAATTCCTAATGCACACTAAAAGAGAGTATTTACATAGTACAAATCTACTTGTGTTGTAAGTAAGAAATTACAACCATAAAGCATCTTTTTATCAACTAAATTGCACTCACACGATGGAGGTTGTGTCAATTTAACCAGGCTAACATGATCTGAGACAGATCATGCAAAGCTTGCTAAAGTCACTGCAGCTACCTGCTTGTGGTCTTCCTTGGGGAGAAGGTTCACCAAAGGTCACATTGGCTGAAGCGTTTTCAACTCTTTTTGTTAGTGTGGCTGGCCCAAATCTCAAAATCAAATGAGAGGGGGAAAACAAAAAGACCAAAGGACATTTTGTCTCAAAGGTGACAAGACCTGTGTTGAAATTTTGGAAAACAGGACTTGGCCAGAAAGTTTGCAGATATGGTCTGTCCACTCAGTAGAAGACAGCTCAGGGCCTGGTGGAGATGGCACTTCCTGACCTTCCTATATTCCTGCATAAGGCCCTTACCTGGTTTTATCCATTGTTGTGCTGTCAGAATCCCACCATCTCCTGTTCCACTCCTCCCAAAACCTGGAACAGATCAAAGAGCACCTGGCTGTTTCAGTCTCCTTATAATGTTGCTTTTATTTTTCCTGAGGAAAGATCTCCAAAAATCCACACCATAGTCCATGCCCTGCCATCCATGGCCCTGAGGCAGAGGCCTTGGCCCCACCAGGGTGGGGACAACCCAACAGACTCACCCACCCCCACCCTCCTTTTCTGAAGTTTTGGAACAAAAGGGAAGAGCACAAACCTGAATCTGCTGAGGAGCCGATGAGCACAATCACCACAGGCAGCTGTGCGGGGGTTGGCTCCAGGGCGGGGGCAGTTAAACACTCTGAGGGACAGACCCACAGACAGAAATATATGTCAAAAAGAGGTTGGCAAATTCCTTGAAAGTGAGGATTTGCAGGGCACTTCAGCTTTTCTGCTCTCATGGGTCCTGGGCAGCCCTGAAGTGAGGTCACTTCAGTGACCCACAGCCGTGTCCCCAGGCAGGAAAGTGACAGTGGCATGGCTCTTGCCATCAGCAGCGGTGAGAGGAACACCACTTTAGGGTGCGGATCATTGTTCCTCGTATTCCTTTGTTTGCTATTGTAATCTCAGCAGTCATTCTCCTTGATAAACAAACAAGTGAAAAGATGCAATGAGGTGTAAGAATAGATTTGCACAGGGCAGACAACTGAACATTTAATTTATTTACCTCTCCTAACAGATACCTGGGGTGACATTTATTAATAAACGGCATTATCAGGTGTCTGATATGTAGCTCACAGAAATTAATTACCCAGCCCATGGTAAAACCATAACAAGCCTGCAGTGCTGTAACATTTGTGCTAATTGAAAATGAGATAAGTGCTGTGGGTGCAATTTGCATTCAATGCAGTGTATTAATTATCTTCAGTTCTCTTCATGATAAATATACCTGACTGAACCACTCTGCTAATTTACTGGGTAATAGAGTCATAAGTGGATTCCCTTAGGTGACCAGCTACAGGCATTGGGCTCTTTGGAACATCAAGGCCTTCCCCTTTCCTGAGCACTTATATGGGTTAGCAACCATGGATCACTTTTCTTGCAGGCTGGGCTGGAAATAAGTGGTAGGAAACACTTCTTGTGACCACACGACCACTCAGTACAAAACTGGGAAACAACACCCCTCATCCCAAAACTTCTGCACTGAAGAGGAGGCAGTTTGCCTCTGTTGATAACACACCATGGTGTCTGATGGCAGCTCCATAAGGAAAGGATTTTCCCACCCTTCTCCTCACTTCCCCCCCCCCTTCATTTCACAGTCAGGTTATCATGGGATTTAATTACATTTTGTGTGAAATATAAATTAATTGACTCTTGTAATACCCATAATGATCAGGAAAATTCAGATTTAAAGATACTGTGTAGTCCCAGTAGATTAAGGCACTAATTGTTCTGCTCTCACCAACTATGATTTATGTGGGGATCAGGTTACAAAACCAATATGTGCTCAAGTTAAAGCTCTGTGGTACCATACAATTAGGGCTAAAGCTTTTTTAAATGGGCCCAATAATGCAAAAAAGCTCTTTGCTAATCCTGGTCTTTTAATTCATAGGTCACGCATTGTCTAAGGCAACCGCTTATACTGTACACAGCCACTGTCCTTTATTCACCCTCCCCGTGTAGCTTGGGTATCTGAATTTGCCACTAACCTTGGACGTGCTGTTACTAATTTCAGGGTAGGTGATGGCAATGCAAGAAGATCAGGGCCAGCGCTTTGCTGTGCTGCCCCCGGAGCAGGCTGGGCACGTTGTGACTGAGAGGTGATACTGCCTCCCCAGCTCCCCTTCAGTGCGCAGCCCGCCGATGGGGTCAGCCTCTGGGCTCTGCTGTCAGGCAAGCAGACATCCGGGGCAGCAGACGGATGGAGGTGACAGTCACTCCCACAGCTGAAGGGGGCAGGAGGTGGTGCAGGCAAGGAGAAGGGGCAGCAACAGAGGAGGGGGCAGCAGAGGGGACACAGGCCCTGCTCCCCTTCAACCCGCCTACCCCATGGCCAGCAGCACTTTGTTATCTTCATGCAGACGAGTGCTTTTCCATCATTTTGTCCTTGTCCCTGGGGTGCTAAAATTCAGCTCAGTTTTCCCTGCTGAGCTCTCCATCACTCTCCATCAAGTACTGGATTCCTCTGTAGTGAACGTGTGTGTGCTCACAGGGCAGGAGGTGGCACGGGACGAGCACGTGGTCAGCGTGCCAGAGGAACTAAAAGGTGAGAAAGATCAATTCAGTGCCACAAGAATCAGTTTGCTTTTTCAAAAAATCATCTAAGTAAGAGCAAAAGAACTGGAGATAAGGTGTGTTTCTGACAAAGACGGTTCACATGTTCCACTTCAAGACAGAGGAAGCTCTCTCAGCTCTTACTCTGTTCATTTCTAAACACACCAACAACAAAAACAAGTTGTTTGGCTGCCCAAATACTCCTTGCTTCTGGGGTTTGGTCAATTTAATATGAAAGGAGCACTGTAACATTTTGAAACTATTTTTAAGGTGCTGATATTATCTATGCCAGAGACCTTAACAGTGACATCTACAAAGGAGGCATCAATTATATCTCCTCATCCCTTTCTTATTCTTTAGTAAGGAATTCTATGGAAAGATGCAATCAAAGAAATCTTATTTCTTAGAAAACTCTGTGTGCTAGCTTAGCAGTATCACTTGGTTCAAATGATAGGCCAAAACCAGATTTCTTATTTTTCCCTCCAGTGGGCAGAGAAAAGGAAAGCCTGGTGGAGTACTGGTTCTCCCAGTCCAAATGCTTATCTCACTACAAGGACAAGGGACGAAGAGGGATCTTGTACGGGTGGAGTACTGGGGTAGTCCTCAACCCAGAGCAAGGGCAGGGTAATCCCACTGACACCAGAGCTGTCTGACATCAGTGACTTGTGGAAACAAGCAGGCATGGGGCAACGTTCACTGCAACCACCACTGCTTTACCATCCACTCCTTTCTATCACCCAGGTCCAAAATGAGTTCTTCTCAGCTGTAACACCTCATATGGACTCCACATTCTTTTACTGGAGAAGAGAAAAAAGCTCTGAGGGGAAGGATAGCCACAACACATCTGCAGTGCCTAAGGACCCCAGCACAGATGTCTGAGCTGGCATCCCTGAGTGAAATGTGCTGCAACACCTGCCTCTCTCGGCACCACGCAGCCCACCTGCATCTTTACCACCACGGAGTCCACCAGCAGCTTCAGCAGTGTCACAGCCCCTCCTGGGGCGAGCAGGATGGCTGCTTTGCTGTGCTGGGAGGGTGTCAGCATCCTCACCCCTTGGGCAAAGAGGACACAGCAGAGTGCAGGCACACAGCTTGCCCAGGGGTGCTTGGAAGGCTGCACCAGGGCTCAGGCAATGCCCTGCTCTGCTTCATCCATGTTTTGCTCTCAACATGCCAGAGCTCACTGCCTTTGCACAGGTGCAGTGGGTAAACACTTCCCTGCTCTTTCAGGCAAACCAGCACTGCACAGAATAGGACAGGAGATGCAATTGAAATCATGGCAGGGAAAACATGAACAAAAAAAGTCTTAACTTTTAGTGTGAAGCACACATTTGCTAAATACAATCCTAATGGCATTATTGTAGCTAAAAACAGAGACTTGAAAATGGTGTATACATTATTATGTTCATTATCTACCAACTGCAAGAATGCTGTACTAAAACTAACTCAAAACACCTCAGGTAAGGTAATTGCTACTAATGGATTTGAAGTGTGCAAAATTGAGCATTATTACACAGACATCACATTCTCAACTTGGTGAAGCCGTTGGATATTGTAGCTACCATCTCACTCATCTCTCGATCAGGGAGAGATTTGAGGAAAAGGGCAAGCTCTCTTTCATGTGGCACTGGAAGGAAAATTCAACAACATGATATTGCAGCAGCCTGTTTGCACCTCTACGGTTAAGAGGGGGTCAGAGCTTGCTTTCTGAATCAATGCTTCAGAAAAACATCTACAAAAATTTGCTCCAGGATTCAATATCTTGGGAAGGACCTGAAAGTAGACTTTGCATTTATAAACTTTTACAACTTGTAGGTCAAAAGAAAAGAATGGCAGAGGAGCCTGCAAAACTATGAGGGGATCCATAAATCCTGTGTCATATTCTGATGCAAATTAAGGGCTGGCTCTTCAAGATATTCCACGCCACTATAAAGCCCTCCTGCCTAAAGCCAGAAAACAAATTTAATAGACTCCCTGCTATGCTAGGATATGTCTGTGGGTGAATCACAGCAAATCTAAACTTCAGCTAAGTCCAGGTGTGCTTGAAACAAGATACTCTATTCACCTGCTGGAAAAATCCCATTTAACAATATAACTAATACATTTCGTTTGCTTGATATCTTGGTTTTAAGGGAGGGTATGATTAATTTTTTTTTTAATTCATGACTCTGCATAAAAATCTATTATTCCAGTTTAGCTGTTTGTAGCTACATCAGTAGCCCCAAGGTTATCCTCAAAAAGGCCCTCCCAGGAGTTTTGCTGTCTTTCATGAAAACAAAAATTGAACTCTACCAGAGCAGATGATTTTCTAATCTTTGAGAAATTAAGTTACTACCTTATAAATTATTTTAGTAGTAACACTAAAGCCATGAAATGGTGTTTGGATAAAATTATATAAAACATTGTCATTTCAGTTAATATGTAGAAAATATATGTGGCCAGGAGCTAGTAAGCTTCAATTCCTTCAGATTATGTTGAGGAAAAGAAATTAAAAAGGCCATGTATGTTGAAGATTAAAGCAGTCTCTATCTGAGTACAGAAAGCACAAAGAAATTTGAACTCGCAGCTGCAACCAAAGGCAATGGGAGCTGTGCTTTGAACAAATAACAAACTAAGTCCTCTGAAAAATCAGACCATGCATCTCAGATAGGGAACTTAAAATTAGTGAATACTTTTGTACTTAATCTCTTTCTGCCTCAGTTCTTCATCATGAAATGGGGATAATACTACCACCCAATGCCTCACTGCAGTGCAGTGAAAATAAGTTCATTAATGTTTATGAAACATTCAGTTACCATAGTGATGAGTTCTATAGAAAAGCCCATGTGGAAATTAATATTTCTGTCTTCAGAGCAGGGTTTGAATAGAACACATTTAGTAAGGCCTGGGGCCACACAATGGGGAGAAAAGTAAACAGTAAATAACTTGCCATTGGAAGATAAAAACAATAATCAAATCAAAATGGCCTGTTAAACAAAATATTTTTTAAAGAAATCTTTTATTTCTATAAAGTGAAATTTTATTTTACAAATTTTTACCAGTTTCTTAGTAAAAAATCCCAGCTGTTTTGCTTTTAGCTTTCACTACTCTAGTTTTCTGCTTTTGTTTTCCTAGCCTAGGAGAGTTTTTCTAAGGAGATTATTTAAATAATCTGGAAACAATTATCTTCCACTTTTCAAAAATCAAAACTTTTACTGATTTGCTTTGGCAAAATACCGGAAAAATTAGTGACATTGGTGGCCTCAAGATTGCCAAGACAGATTCCTGAACAATCCTGACCCCTTCAATCCAGCAATTCTTCTCACCAAGTTGGGTTGCAAAGTGGGGACTATAGGGTTTATATTTTGAATCATAAACCCAGGTACTTGGTTTGGATTGGTTGCAGGTATATCAGGTGCTGATTGGGCAATCAACACAATTATCTCTGAATTTGAGTCATTAACCTCTTGGCCATAAGTAAATCACAGGCAAGCACAAACTGACTCTGCATAACCTGTGCAGATAAATGTGTAAATGAGAAGACACCCCATTTTAAGAAGAGAGCTGGTTCTGGAAGGAGAAGAGTCTTACCAAGAAACTGCCCCCATGGCCAATGGCAAGTTCCTATGGCAGGTGCTGGGTGACCCACAGCAAGCACAGATTAGGGATAAATTTGCTCACTTTCCACCATTTCATAAGCTGCTTTTGAAACTAGATCCCCATTTTTTCCCTTCAAGCTGTTTTGCAGTCAAAGACATTGCCTTTTCTTTATGAGAGAACTTTGCCAAAAAGCAAAGAAGAAAAATCTTAATACACCTACCTTTCATGGAAATAAATTATTTAAGTCTTTCTCCCACCCGTCTGCTTTAGTCATTGCTTTCTCACACATCTCTGCCATTGTGCCCAACAGAAATGTCACAGAATCATAGAATGCTTTTGGTCAGAAGGGGCCTTTGAAGGTCATCTAATCCAACTGCCCTGCGATAAGCAGGGGCATTTTCAGCCAGAGCAGGTTACTCAGAGGTTGGAGGTTACTCAGGTTACTCAGATCCAATGGGATCTTCAATATTCCCAGGGACGGGACACCCACCACCTCTCCAGGCAACCCGTTCCAGTATTTCATCTCTCTTGCTGTAAAGTCTTCCTTCTACCTAATCTGAAGCTCTTTTAGTTTAAAACCTCTACCCCTTGACCTATCACTACCTGTCTTTTTAGAAAGTTTGTCCCCAGTTCTCTTTTAGCCCCTTTAGGCACTGGAAGGTGCTATAAGGTCTTCCCAGAGCCTGCTCTTCTCCAGGCTGAACCCCAACTCTCTCAGGCTGTCTGCACAGCAGAGATGTTGCAGCCCTGTGAAAATTTTCATTACCCTCCTCTGGACCACCTCCAACAGTTCCATGTTTTTCCTGTGCTGAATATAGTGGTGGAGCCTTCTACAGCAGCTTTATTTTCATTTAGCAACAATTTTTTTTCTGAAAAATGAAGTTTCAAAATGTTGTAGGTGACAAGATTGAGGCAGGGATAATAAACTGCTGGAATTATGTATTGTGCTCATTTATTGAATTTGATACCAAGCTGGGTTGCTCATCTGCTTTTTTCTTTCTGATGAGTAACACTGTTGTCCTCTTAATTACCAGTTATTTTAAAGCTATGATTAATAGTTTTTAAATATATAATAACAGAATTAATATAATATATTTCTAATGTTCCTATGTAGGAAGCAAAGGAACCTGTTCATTCATGCAGAACTTCCACAAAGCTAAAACTTCAAGGTGTGTGGCTGCAACTGCTCTGAAACCCTTGTTGTCCTCAGCTGTGCTGGGAGGTGCTTCTGCTCCCTTCATTAGCACGGGGTGACTCTCCTACCATGCAGGAACTGCTTTGGAGCTGAGCCTGGGAGCCAGCACTCCAGGCAAAAGACAGCATTTCTAGTTAAGCACAGCATCAAATGGGCTTGTGCAATCCACTGTCACAAAATCCCCTTAAAACCAAGACATTAATGGGATTTTAAAAACAATAAATAAATATTTAAACCCCAATAAATTTTAACAACTGTTCAAGCAGATCTAGTTAAAGCTGTTCAAGTAAACAAAGGTACGACGGGTATAATCTTCCACATTTCAAAGCCAAGTCTGAAACTAATTGGACTTTGCAGGGAACTCCACCTACAGAAAATTATGTCATGGTTCTTTATTATAGAGATGCAATTCTCAGGCAGGCCTGGTGCTGAAAAAGAATGAGGAGCAGGCACTCAGGGCAGTGAGCAGTGATTTTATTTCAGAATGCCTGTGTTTCTATGTGGCACCTAAAGCTGATGAGGCTGCAGCATCGCTGGTGCTGCGTGTTTGCTGGGACATGCAGGGGGAGAAAGAGCAGCTGTGCCTGGAGCCTTCAGTATCCTGTCACAGGAGTGACCCTGCCTCACAGGCAAGGAGCAAACCAGCCCACAGTTCCAAACTTATCTTCTGAGACAGAGAATCATGCTGTCCTTTTTCACAAAGTTTAGGGAGCTGCACCAGGATAACAGAAGCTTTCAGGTTTCCTTTAGGGAAAGCTCTTCTAAACCAAGCCTAATTATGAGACCTGAGTCTGCTACACAGAGCTCTTGTACCAGAAATGATGAGAGGGCCAATTGCCAGGAATAAACATTTACTGCATCAACAGGTGTTACATGTTATGCATCAATGAGGTGTACATCACCGAAACATAAAGACCCAGCAAGCCAACAGTACAGCTATCAACCAGAACAACACAGCTATAAAATCCTAATTAGCCTCATACACATGTTATGGACATTTTTATTTATTGACATGGTCAAATTAACAGGCAGCAGCATTTATTTTTAATGATAGCCTTGAAATCAGCCCAGGAAGAAAGTTAGCATTAATATTCAGAATACTGCATGCCATCCACATTTTTCCAGATGAAGGTACATTTTAAAATAATAATTAAATATTGTCATCCTAATTAAGTTACCTTGAGCAGGTGAGAGAAATCCAGTTCACAGTCAATGCAAATCTTGTTTGTCCTATTCTCAAACTGTACAGGAAAACTACCCAGCAGGAGAAACTCAGCAAGCTCCATGGTTTTAAGTGTGCACTTAATTTAGGTGAATGATAAGCTGTGTTTGTAAAGATTTGTGTTGGTCACCACGGAATGGAAGATTCCTGTGAAGCAGACAAGATGTAATTGCCAGTAAATATCAGTGCTAGCTTGGCCACACAACACTCACAGAGCAGGAGGGAGTATCTTGGTATATTTATTATTACAGCAGGGAATTTTGACAGTCACCATAATCACTCTTTGAGACAGGTAAAGAGAAAGGAACTGGGCAGCAGCACAATTATCAGCTGGGTTAGAGAAAGCACACAGAGCAAAGGAGAATGAAGACCCACAAGGTATTTTAAACAGGTTTACATTTGGATGAAGATATTAGGAGTTTTTGGATATTAAGTACTTGTGGAAATTAAATCATTGCTTCAGGCATTTAAAATTTACTCACTAGAAGTGCTTCACAAACCAGACTGCCCACTTTAAAACTTCTGATCTACCCACCTTAAACAAGAATATTCCATAAATTGCAAAGAAAGACTGGGAAATGATCTGTGTGTAATAGCTGAACCAAGCAATTTGCATATTTTCATGAATTACTGTAATGTGTTCTGGTTGTAATTTCACTTGTGTACAAAGGATCACAGTTGCAAAAAGTACCAACATCTCATGTTCAAAAGTGATTCAAGAGTCTAATTTCATAGTCCAAAATGCTGAGACACTTAAAAATTAGAAGTTGAAATCATGGTTCTCTTCATTGCACTAGAAAGTTTTGCACAAAATCCTTATCAGTGGCTTAGATATGGGGTGAAAATTGGAGGAAGAGGAAAACCCTAAACCAGGACACACTATTAGAGGCTCCTTGGTTCTTTTGACTTGGCATTCACACATGTGCATGCAGATAAACCTGTCTCAATCTATTAAAAAAAAAAAAAAAAGAAAGAAAAAGAAAAAAAAAAGAAGAAAAAAAAAGAACTAGAAAAATCAATTTTCACTGAAAGATTCTGGTTTGTTTCAGGGAAGAAAATGTCTGTAAGCTTACCTGAGAAAAAGTTTCCCCAGCAATTTTATTTTTGAAAAATAGTGATGAATGACCCACAGTGAAGGTGGGAGAAGGATCCAATTTCTACCCACAAGGGAGAAGAGTGAGGGCATGGTGGGCATCCCAGGCTGCACGAGCAGGCACAGGATAGGGCATGGGCATGCAGGGCAGGTGTCTGTAGCCCCTGGCCAGTCTCAGCCTCTGTGGAGTCTCTGAGTGGCTGAATTATTGTGCCCAGGGAGCTCCCCCCCATCCTGGCCAAGTCAGGATACATTTTTATAGCCTTTCCTCAAGTGATAGAAATATCGAGGGGAGGGCAAAAAATAGGGGAGGGGGGGAAAGGGAGGCAGTTTCCAGTATTTGTCATTATTATAGGTTATATATACAGGAAGAAAGTTAATTAAGCTTTAAAAAATCCATCACACATCAATGGGTGCATTTTAATGAGTACAAAAAGTTGAGATGTTTACTGCCAATTAAAGTGGTTTTTAAATAAGCATTAATTAACACGGAAATTCAGAAGAAAGTTATACCTTGTCAAAGAAAGGCCAGCGCAGTCTATGCCCACTTCTGCTCCCATTCATACTCAGATAGTAATTACCACCAACCCTATATTTTCCATAATAATGAGGAGAGGCTGTCATGGCTGTCAAACAAAAACAAAACAAAAAAAAAAAGAAAAAAAGGTGCTGCACAAAAATACTCTCAATCTGAAGTAAACTTTTGTTTTTAAATATATAATAAAAAGCCACAGGAGACAGCAGTGTAGAGCAAGGCAGTGACTGGGGCAGTCAGGCAGCCATGCCAGGGGCAGCTGCACACACATGGCTCCTCCCTAGGGAGCAGAGACTTTGGAACTTGGGAGGAAGCCTCCCCAGACAGTCCAGCTGAAGAAAGACCCAAGAAAAGCCAAAACCAAGCAGTTGTTTCATCACTAGCACTGTAACTCATAGAGGAGCTGATTCCCCTGTTAAAGCTAGAGGAGCTGTTTTTTTCCACAAACAAGTGCTGACAGACCAGCTCCATGCTTCCCAAAGTCAGATCAAAGCAACCACTGCCAATAAGTTCAGCTTGCATGTGCACTTCCAGCTGGTGCAACTGGTGACATGGAAAACAGTATGACCCTCAGTTCTGTCACTTCTCCATTTTTACGGATTTCTTAATAATCGTCAGGAGTTTCAGCTCTATTTCAGCTTGTGTCACATCCTGAGGGGAGAGCAAAGGAAGTGATTTCTCCCATCATTAGTCAGGTGAATGTTTAAATATCTTAGGAAAACCTTCCCTCCCCCAAATGCATCTTAGGCACCAAGATTTTCAAACTGCCTTATTGAGAATGGCTTCTCTCCTCACTTCCTCAGCTGTGGAGAGATAAAAACCCCACTGCCTTTTCAGCCAACAGAAGAGGCAGGTCCCATTCCCAGTAGCCTAACAAATTTTAGACAAATCTTTGGTGTTGTGTTTTTTAACTTAATTTTTTAAAAAGCCAACAAAAAACAGCAAAACACAGAAAAGAAGGCTGTAGATAGGCACAGACTCTTGTTCCTGCCCCTTGGCACGTCACTCAGACAATGTGCAGCCTCTCTGTAGCTTGTGTCTATTGGGGAGGATCTGGGAGCCTTTTTCCTACTCCATGTCCACAGAAAATATCTGCAGTGAAATAAAAAAGGAGAGCATTAAAAGCCATGGAAGTTTTGTTGAATTTAGCTGGACAGGGCCTTCAGATCTTGCACTAATCTTTCTAACATACCTGATGGCACTACAGAGGAATATTTTATTGCTAGAAATAGTTGAGCGATTACTTCAGAGAAAGGACGGACGTAACACAAAAGAGTTTCCAAGAGCCGACAGGAAGGAGTGTTGCTCATGCAAAATTCCACATTAGGTGTTACAAAAATAATAAAAAAAACCACCGGCCCTTGTGATGTCTGAACTCCCTGACACTGATGTATGGACAGGGGAACAGAGGAGGAAAATGACAGGGAGAGCAAAGCAAATACACTGGGATGCCTATGAACTGAACACAGGAGCCAAGTGTCACAAGTTGACCCTCTGTGTTTGCACTGAAATTTGACCACTCCAGAAAAAATTCCTTCAGTGGGTTTTACCTGGTTGGAGCTCGGTTGATAATGGCTATTTCTTACAGTATTGTGACATCAACGCTATTGAATCAAGACTTCAGAGGAGGAGTTACAACTTTAATTCCTAAAAAAACCATTGTAAGACCTTTATGTTTTCCTTAGAGGGAAGTGACCCAGCTCTGATTAAGGGCTGGAATAAATAAGCATTGTGCATAGAGTGGCACACCAGGAACACGGCTTGCTTTGTAACAAATGAGCTGCACACATCCAGGGCAAACGCTCTCTCCATGATGACTGCAGAAAAGCCTGTTGTATTCCATGCTAGAAAATCTCTGACTTCCTGCAGCAGAGCTGCCCAGTGCTCAGGGTATGTATCATCCTCTGGGACTCCCATGGCAGCAACACCTGGACACCAGCACAGGGGGTTCTTATCATTCAGGAGCAAGGAAAACAAGAGAGAAAGGTGTGGTGTGTGGATATAAATCATCTACATCTTTGTTATTAGGGTGAGGGCAGCACTGGGGAGCATCTGGGAAATATCAGGCACCTGAAGAGAGAATGAAGAGCTCAGTCCCAGCAGGATCAGTGGTACCAAACACTGTGGCTTCAGCCCCATTTTTTCAGGCCCTCTGATGTGAGGCCATTAGAGCTGTCAGTTCTCTGGGGCTGAGAGTGTTCCCTCCTTCAGGCTTCCACATGGGTTGGGTGAGATTGCAGCATAAAGACAAAATAGTGTTACCTCACTGAAGACAGAACAGGATTATTTCTCTTATCCATCAGACTTTTGGGTTGGTGTCCTACTCCAGCTGGTCCAATTCACACTTAGTTGGAATGGGGACTATACAAGCCCCACTACTGGCAGGAATTCTTGGTGCTTTGGGTTTTGCATAATAAAAAAAGTTAGCCTCCAGCCAAAAATCCTGTTCAAAAAAACAGTGGGAACAACAGTCATACTATCAACAGCAGTGTTAAAAGATGGAAACCTGAAGAAACCCATTCTGCTTTCAGTCATCTTCTGGACGCTGTACTGACCCAGCTCTGAAGGTGGACTCTGAATTCAACTGACTGTAAGAGCTCTGCAGTTAGTCTCTTAAAATGATGAAAGACGAAGGACAGAAAGAAAGCTTTTGTTTAAAAAGGCCTAGCTGAAGGTTGAATTATGCTTTAAGCCAAAAGTGATTCTCATTCTTCCAAAGCTCCTAATCTCATTCAGAATATTGGGATTTTTTAATATTTCTCATTCATATAGAAATATTTTAATAACCACATAAACTCGTACAGCTCTTGGGCCTCAACATACAAGATATAAGGCTGTACTAAAAAGAAGGGAACATGCTTTTAAAATGTTAGAATGGAAAGAAAGTCAGCATTTCTGCAGCAAACCACCCTTTTGGTGGCTAGGACACAAGTCAGAACCAAGTCCATTTAGAAAAAGACTAAAAAATAAATGAAAGTAAAAACTGCTGTCATGTGAATGATAAAACCAACATTCAATGAAAAACTTGGTTGCAAATGGAACCCTCTCAGGAGGCACATATATGGAGAGAAGAGGAGGAGATATTCCCTTGGAAGTAATGTAGGAGCTGTCCAGGCTCCTAAGGCTTCGAGTGAGGGTGCCTGGTCTAGCCAATAATCAAAGCTGCATCCTACTCCTATGACTGTATTTTATGCTGGGGTTTTTAGTTAAATCAATGAAAAAAAACCCTACCTGTACTCTCTGAAATCAGTGGAAACTTGATTTCTTTGCATGCTGATCTCTGCAGGCTCATCAGACCCAGCTGGCCAGGTGAAGTGTCCTTCCATAGGGCACAAGCATCATGACACAAGTGTAAATCTCAATATAACCAATGTCTTGCACCAACTCCAGGACTTAAAACAAAATGAAAACATCAGACAATGTTGGCTTGGCCTGGACTTGCCGGGAAACTGATAAAAAGTCTCAAAACCCAGCAGCACCACCGGGTTCAGCTCCATAAGTTGTTACAAATATAGGACAGACAGCTTGCCTGTACCAACCTCTTCAAGCATGCACAGCTTTATTTGTGATCCTGAAAGAAATGCACATCTCCTTACTGCCACATAAATATAGTGACCCATCTCTCTAAAAACCAACTTGACAGTTCTACATTTTTTGTACAACTGAGCAATAGGCTCCCATTTCAGTGAGGCCTTCTCTTTTGGTCCCCCCTCAATAATACACCTTTTGATTCAAAAATCACTTACGCACCAGAAACATTTTGAAAGGGCTAAAGAGATGCCACACTGTAAAGAGGGTCCAAAGAAAATCTCCAAAGACATCTCTCTTTTTTCCCACTGACTGTTGGCAGGAGCCCTGATTTACACCTCTCTACCTATTCAAGTGACAAAGGTCAACAGAAAATTTCCAAAACGGAAACAAATCTTTAATTTTAGATACTACATTTCCAGAGATGAGGCCAACAATGTGACAAGATAGTATGCTGGTATGAAGGTGGATATTATTGTGAAATGGGTGTGAAGTCAAAAAGCCACCCCTGAGCTACAGACAGGAGGTGACCAGTAGCACAGGTTCCATATCCCTGTGCCAGAAAAGCCAAACCAAAACATAAATCCTCACGTGCCTTTGCACACGTGCTGCAAACCAAGGTGTGGGACTCCTAAAGGGGCTGTGCCAGTGCTGGTGTCACATCACAGACAGGACCTAAGGTCTGCCAAGAGAGCTGCTACCTCCATTGTAAATTCAGCTTCCAGATATTTTTTATTTGAAAACCAAAAATTATACACTTTCTAGAGGGAAAAAAATGAGAGAGAAAAAGATTTTTTCTAAAATCTAATTGACATAACAAAAAAAAAATAGAGTACTGTGTTTCCAAGAGGGTCTAAATAAAAACACACCCTGAAAACCTCAAGTGAAACAGCTCTGAGCATTTAAAGGTTTCTCATGCATTGTATTGTAAAACAGCAGCTCATTCTTTTCAGAGCAGCAGAGGTAAGAGCACACAAATGATTAAACAAGCAGGTTTAACTATCTTGCACTGACGAGGAATTTGTCAACATGAGCTCGGTATTTATGCAGCTCTGCAGCAAATACTGTGTGGCTGCAGGAGTCAAACAGCTGTCTGTCAATAAAGCTATTCTCCTCGCTGGAACATAATAGCACAGACTCAACATGACCCTCAGAGGCCTCTTTAAGCTGCCTGGCTGTCTCCTCCTTCCCCATCCCTCCAGAGTCCTTCACCAGCAAGCTCTGAATTAAAAGGGAGAGGGAAAAAAAAAAAAGAAAGAAAGAAAAAAAGTATTAGAATCTTTTCTATCTGTCTTAATATTAAAAGTGACTTAACCCTGGGCAAGTCAGTCTACACACACAAGCCTGAGCTAAAGCAAAGTTAGAGAAAGACAGCTTTGATTCACCGCACGTGAAGGGCTACTGACAATCCCTTTTAATAGAGCTTGCAACATTAATGTAGCCAGAGCCACATGTGACACCCATTAGGGCCAGGGAGAGCTCCCACGCATATATTTCAAGGAAGCAGTAGATTCCCTGGTCCCAGAAGCTGTCTTCATTACAAAAGTCTAATGCATTTTTTATTATTCAGCCTTCAGTGGAAATGTCACCTTTCTAAAGCAAGCTGTTATCGTGTGTTTCCCATGCCAAACACATGGCCTCTAAGGAGAGGGTTTTATCTCTACATTTTTAGTGATTTGTATTTCTCTTTCAAGGAGCTCCATGCCTTAAGGCACCTGAAACGCTCACAGCACAAGAAGGTGAGGTGACACGGGATGCTGCTGACGAGGACAAAAAAATCCAGGGCCGGGGGCCGGCGCAGCTCCCAACAGCAGCCGCCCCAGCCAATAATTCACCTCCTTTAGCAGATTTAATTATTATCCCTGGTCTTGCTTGGGACCACATCCTCAAAGAAGCAGGGCGCCCACCAAGCGCCACCGCCGCCGCCTGACAGCGCGGCCAGCACCACTGCCCGGCGCCTGCCAACCAGCCAGATGCTGCCACATATTGGCATCTGGGGCCTGGAAAAGCAACTGCGGGCTCCGTTTGGCGGCCAATCCTGACCCCGACAACTGAAGGAGACAAAAGGAAGATAGACGGGAGCTGGGGGCGGAAATCTCTCCTGACAATTTCACTGGTAAAGATTTAGACAAAAACCTATTGTTTCATCGCCCTCCAAATGAATAAGTTTCGGAGAGGAGAAGAAAAAAAACCCGCCCGGCATATTCTAAATGCTGTCAGAGTGCAGGGTGCAAGGACAAGGGATTATTTATGAAAAGAAATAATGAGGAAACCAGATGCCTGCCTTTCTCAGCCCTCTGCGCTCCAGTCACCCTAACGGGGCTTGTGCAACCCTGTTTATCAAAGACTTCTCAGCCTTAAAACGCAGGGCAGGCTCTCAGTAACTCTTCCCATCTCTGCCACCAGGCAAAATGCCCTCCCTGTTTTATAGGGAGGCCCCCACAGTAAATCAGAGGCACATCAAAGGCTGAGGGAAGACTAGCAGACCTCACCCCGGCCAGGGAGAGTAACTGAACAGCCATATTAAGTGCACCCACAAGAATAGCAAAGAAACCAATACAATATTAAAAAAAAAAACCAAACCACAAAAAACCAAACAAAAAAAAATACACCATGCTTATTTCACTAACACCAGGACTGAAACTGCATGGGTGTGCTTAAAGTAGGAAAGCAAACAAGCCTTCTATACCTGTTTGCAATGAAATTGTCTTCTCTCTGTAATTGAAAGGTAAGCTCCTGACCCCAGAAAAGTCAATGGGAGAACTCCTAGTGATGTTAATGGGGCTGGGACTTCACACTGTGAGGTTGCTTTACCCTGGGAAGGTGATTAACTCAGGATTCTGCAGTATCCCAGAGCACCTGTCAAGGACCTGCAAGGAGCCAGAGCAGCCAGGGTCCTTCTCAGGGGAACTCCCCTCTCACCTCACCCTATTGTGTTTGCTGGGCCTGGCAGGGGCTGGTCGCAGGGGAGTTCTCTGAGGCCAAAGAAGACATGATTCTGGAAAGGATGGAGACCAAGGCAGCAGAGTAGGAAATTTTAAAATCTGTAGAAAGGGTATGTGCCACTTGGCTCATGATCCATGCTGTTGAAGTAGCTCTTCTCCATGCCTGGTTTATAAAGGAAGATTAAGAGCTGGCAATGACAGATCACAGAGCACAAGCAAGACCCCAAGTGGAGCATGGCTGGCCAGAGCCATGCTCTAAATCATGGCACACCACCGGTCCCTCTCATGGAAGCTCCTTCCTCGTTATCCCAGCGCTGCACGAGGTGCCGTAAAACTCTCGTTACTCACACACTGCTGGGGGAACCAATTTCCCAACGCTTTTACAATCCCTCTACTTTCATATTGTGGGAGTAATCCTCTCTCTTTGCTTCACCAGTGCATGGGGATAACAGCTGCATTTAATAATCTGCTCCTGTGTCCCAGCATTTTGGGGCAGCATTTCAGAATCAAGGGCACAGAAAGGGCAAGAAAATCTATGATGAAGGCTGGAGTATGTAATACAGGACATGGATGGAGAGAGCTGAGGAAACCTAGAAAATACCCTGGAAATAAATGGCTCAGCTCATGGAAGGGGATGGGAGAAACTGGCACAAGTGATGTTGTATCAAGGCAAAACATCTCTTCTCCAAGGCAAAGCAAAAAGAGGTTAGCAAGGCTCTGCTAAGGAAGACCACTGACCTCAACAACTGCTCGTTCCCTGTCTGGTCCATCTTTACCCAGCTCCACCATTTGGCAACAGCCCAGTCTAGCTTATTACCCCCAAAAGACTTTTCTCAAACTTGCCACCCTTTGGATCTCAGCAGCAAAGCATTAAGGTGACCACCCACAGCCTACCCAAGACAACACCAATTCCTCACTGCCCAGAGCTGCACGTGTCCCCAGCCTTCCCATACATCACAGAGCCACTGCAGTCCTCTGGCAGCAGCACTAATCCCTCCTGATGGGTCCCTGGGCCAAGAAGATGGAGACAGAGCGGCCTTTGGAGAAGGAGAGCCTCTGATCTGCCAAGAGACAGTGAGGTCCTGTTGGGGCAGCACATCAAGCTGTCACCCGCTGCCAGGAGTCTGGAGCATCCTCTCTGCTGTACCCTGATTAGCCTCCTCTGCCCCGCAGCAGGGGTGCAGGAGATTTCACTGCACAGCACCAGCAAGCGGTGGGATCACTTCCACCGCTTTGCCACTCACAAGTTGGGATTTTCTTGAGGACAATGCAACCTTTGGGCCAGGGCTGCCCAGCTCTGCTCATGCAGATGGCTCAGGCAGGAACCAGCCCTCCACCGGCCCTGAGGCACAGCAGCCAGCCCTGCGCTGCCAGTCTCAACCCCTGCTGCCAGCAGCAGCTGCTCGGCACCTTTTAAGCAAGTCCCATTCCCCCTCTGGGAGTTGGCTCTGCCACCCCTTCCCAAACGGCAGCTGGAGCCACATGAGGCACCCTGTCCCGGGGGCTGCCAGCATTCCTGCTGCTGCCTGGCCCCATCCCTCACTCCCCCCCGGCCCCAGACCCACTCCCCTAAGCAGGAGCTCACCCTTGCCACAGCCCTGTCCCCATGCAGCACCATGGTCTGACACCCACAGGGGGCCCGGCCCTAGAGGCACAACCACACGGAAGGTCCTCAGGCAGCAGGGTGGCCAAAGCCCCAGATCTGGTCCTCACTACACCCCAAGCTACCTTTCAATGGGGGGCATGTGCCAAACAGCCACCATTAAAAATGTACGTGGTGCCACGAACCACCGCAGAGCGGGGCCTGCGGGAGGCTGCTGGGCGGGAGCGTGGCTGAGGGGAAGAACAGGCCCCGGCCATGCAAGGGCCTCTCCAGCAGCATCCCCCACAGTCCCCTCAGGACAGCAGGCAGCAAGCATGGCAGTTCTCAGGGAACAAACCACTGAGGGAGGGAACGGGCAACATTCAGCAGGGCGCTGCTGCAGCAAACCAATCCCACACACCAAACTTCTTGAGGCCTGCAAAGAGCTGTGGGGCTCTGATGTGAAAGGCATGGGTGGCTCAGCAGATGCACGGAGCTGAGGGCCGGCTGGCAGAGGTGCTGCTGACTGGAGGAAGGGGATGGTGCCCAGCCACAGGATGGCACGTGCCAGGGCCCAGGATATGGCCCCTCACATGGAGCACAGGACCAGGCAGCAGCCAGGAGCCAGAGCACTCAGCTCACAGCACAGCCCTCACAGAAAGCAAAAACCCAAAGAAACCAACAATTGTACTTTTTCATTTTATTGCTAAAATCCCTACCATAAATCTCACTACAGAGGAAGTTTCTGTTTCTCCAGCTTCCTACTCAGCGTCCTTGAGAAAACAAATGATACCACACTCAAAAAAAAAAAAAAATCCTATAGTGGTTTACTTCGCACTTCCCTGTACCTTGTTATGCTGAGTGCTTCATTTAGAGAGAGCTGACCTCCCCAGCCTTCTTCATCCCAGTGCCCTTCACTGCGGGGACACACCAAGGAACAGGTTAGCACTGGCGAGAGGAGCCGGGTGGATGTTCCGGCACGGGTAACCCTGCCAACTCAGCATCCCAAAGGTGCGCCCGGAGTCAGCGTGACAGTGACTGCTGTCTGCGAGGTGATTTTCACAGGAGACACAGGAGCTGTGCCACAAGAACAGAAGCTGTGAATACAGCCATTCAAAGTTATGTCCCTTGTATTTCATGAGATGCACTTTCTCCTATAGGTCTGGGTAGACACAGCAATTCTACCCAGGGCAAGCCTTTGAACATTTTGTATCCCAGTTTTTCTTAGTAGGACACAAAGAATATTACAGGGTTCAACAGGATGCAAAGAATTACCACTTTGAGATGCCCTAAGTGCGTAATCTGCTGTACCTGAACATCCAGAGGAGAATAGGAAAATCTATAGCTTTATTTTACCGTGTTTTACATAGACTGTAGCTAATTCTTGTGGAAAAAAAAAAGGCACTGATTTGTTTTGCTGTTAGCTATTAGGTGTAACAGAAGAAAGTGGGAATGAACACTCATCCAAATGGAGGTGTGCATCACAGGGCTTTGTAACAGGCACCAAAAAGAAGGTATCTAGAGCATTTCAACTCATTAAAGCAAAGGACAAAAAGCACCGATCCGGTAAGGTCAGTCTTCAAGAACTAAATATGAAGTTCAGAAAGCCAAGGTCTGAAATAGGTTTGAAAGGTTTTGTTTATTAAAGGAATACATGTAAACACCAATACAACATAATACATGTTCAAGGAAAAAATAAAAATAGAAGCAGGATTGGTTTTGTGCAGACTCCAGACCATGCTTCCCTTGACAAACAATTATCTGAGTCAGTGGTAATGTTACAAATACTTGTAGCATCTCAAAAGCTCATTTCTGGCAAGTCATACTGCCATTCCTTCTACTTTCCATGATCTAGATTTCCTCACTACTAACATACTTGAAAAAATATGTTGGTGTCATTAACTAAACCAAATGCTTTGCAGTGAGAATGACTGATCATCTGGTTTCTGCCAGAACAGGGTTCTCCTGCTGCTGCTCACAGAAACCAGCCTGCGCTCCCGTGCTATCTTATCCTGCCTTTGCTTACAGCCAGCACACGAGCACAACCTGAACATGATAGCATTTTCAAGTAACATGGAAAATACTTTTTGTACAGTTATCACCAGGCAAATGCAATGGGACAGATCAACACAGGCAGGGGCATTATCTGGTGGCTGGGCTGGAGAGCCCCAGGGAAGGGGGGAGTCAGGTGGCCGAGGGGAGGGAGGCTTTCCTTGAGCGAGGAGCCCTCTCCAGAGTCCCAGCCAGGGCAGTGCTGGGAGGAAGCTGGGGATCAGCTTGCTCTCTGCATTAGAGATTTCCGACACAGGAAGTTGTTCCTGTGGCTCACCTGAGGGAGTTCCTGTTATGAAGCCAGAGGGTGGCGGGTTGAAACGCAGCTTCTGTGGGTGATGTAATCTTGGATGGCCCTGGCTAGGCAGTGATACTAGTGACCTGGTTACAACCTGCAGTGTTGTGACAGCCCCTCTGCTGGCCTGGTGATCACAAGAAAGGGAAGAAAAAAAAAATAGAGGGGAGTGGAATAATTTTAAAAGGAAAAAAAAAAGTTTCCAGATTTCCTTTGTTTAAGTGAAGCATTTTCCTTTTCCACTTTATTTGAATACATCGACCTGGTGTCTAACAGATGGAGACTGTACAGATGCACTTTTGGGAGTGCCCATAAAATACACTGCTAAAATACAAATGGAAGGATACTTTTTTTTTTTTGAGTTGTAAATTCAGTAATCGTTGCTGTCACCTCACTTTCCCAAAGGAATTTGCCCTTTGTTCTCCGGATAAAGCTGGGCAGACGAAGAAAAGGGAGGAAAAAAGAGTGCAAGCAAAGGGAATATTTAGGAAAAAACCCACGGATACATAATCTGTACATTGCAGTGTACAGCGTTCGTACATCAGGAATTCATACAGGCATGGCTGCTTAGCAGCACTAGCAGCACTCAGCAAAATATTCTGCATGTCTTATATTCTTCTCCCATTCTCCAGACATTTCTAGCAAACAAACAGGTCAGCTAATTGGCTCCTGCCCAAGTCTTACCCACTAGGGTTTGCTCAGAGATGTCACTTAGTCATTTGGCATGAGCAAATCCCTGGCTTCTTCCTGTTCAAGCAGCAGAGTGGGTGAAGGCTTTCTTTGATTTATTAAGACTATTAACAAACAAACTGGGGAGTTCAGAAGCTTCCTCAAGCACAAGAACATGACCAGAAAGGTTTTTTTCCTGAAGTAGCAGCTAAAAATAGGACACTTAGAGGAAGTAAAGTTCATTAAGTGATAAAGCAGTGGCTGCAGCAATGAAAGAAGAGTTTTTCCTTTTTTATCTATATATTTATTTAGTGTTATGTGTTCTTGCTCCTTATTAGAGTGATAAAGCAGTGTTTATCCAGCTGAGGAAAAGAAGATTTCCCTTTCTATAGTGACTTTAACATGTAGCTCATCAAATACAACAGTCAAGAGTTTTAAACAGACATTGCCAGCCAACAAAGTACAACATTTGACAGCATTATTTGCCTTTTATATGCTCTTTCCAGAATGGGAAATGATATGCTATTTTCAAGACACATTCCGCAGTATTATGCAACAGCTTTCTTAATTTTTAATGGATATATTATTTTTAATGTGTCAACTTTTGCATAAAGCATTTTAGTATTTTATTTAGTATTTTCTTTAGCATATACCATTAATAAATTATTTGCTTTTTCCTTCCCTACCCCCCCAAGAGCTGCACTTAGCATAGGGAAATGGTCTATTGACACAATAAAAAAATACTTTCAACTGTCTATAGACACTTCCATCACTGGACAAAGTACCAGGACGACATTCCTGGCCCTGCTTATCTGGCAGTGCCCAACATGCTGCCCAGGAGTTGCCTCACAAACCTTCCTTTGATGAAAGGACTCACACACACGTAGCAACCAGCTGTGGTAAAAGTAAGCCAGCACCCTGTACAACCAGTGATTCCTGTTAAAAGTGTTCACTTCTGGCTCTGTTGCTCCAGCATCCCTTAGCCATTATGTCCAAGCGGTTTGAGACATCCAAAGGAAGCAAGTCAGGGTGCTCCTGTGCCAGAGAAACTTGTCCAGTTGACCTGAGTTTGTTCAGAGGGCACGTGTCTCTCATCTCTGCAGATCTGCCCATTCTATAAGGGCAAAAAATGGATGAGATTTGATGTCTTCAACACCAGCAACGCCAGCACCAAGACGCTCCGCAGGATTAAACTGCAAAAGCTTGACATAAAAGAAAAAAACACATGATTCAGTGAGTAAGAACAAAAACAACTGCTTAAAAGTTCCAGAAAGGTCTAAGGTAAGGGACATCCTACTGTTTTCCTGCTCTATGAATTACTTTCAAGAGTGCAAAAGCATACTTGAAATTCCTAAAATCCAGTAAATGGAAGAAGACTCTCCTTTCCTTGAGTATCAGTCTTACAGTCTTCAGAGACTACTGATCACAGCATGCAATTCCCTGAAGCACTGCACACTGGGACTTCATTTCAAGTGTAACCTCATTTTAAAAAGAGACAGCAGCAGCCAGAGCCTGCATCAGTAGAACTCTGGACGCTGCGTTTGCTTCATGTTAACCTTTGCTCACACCACTGTGGTATGGCTACATCAGGGATAGCAGTCTGTAACTTTCCGTTTCATAAATTTCGAGTTGGTCCTAAAATATCAGGATAACATAGCCAGCTCTCCATTTCCTAAAAAAAAAAAAAGTTTTAAAGAGTTCTACAAATGGCCTAAAACTGAAAAGTCAAAACCCCAGTGAAAGAAACAAAACAGCCTAATGGCTTCATGGAAATTTCCTGAAACTCAGCACCTCATTTGCTTTTTAGTTGTACATCACATGCTGAATTCATGTGAAAAGGAAATCACAATATTTACATCTGTTTAAAGATACCAATCCATATAAAAGGGAATGCATAGGTAAACTCCAAAGAGACTAATAAAGACACACAAACATATTTTGCAGTTTTCAAGTGTTTATACTCTATTCAATTACAGCCAGTACAAAGGCATGATCTCTTGCTTGCTTTTTCTGCAACAGCTAATAGGATAACTTCTCCCAGTTGTCACTTGGAAAAATGTGTATTCATATCTTGATGCAGTCAACATCTAAGTGAGCCTACATCCATAAACAGAGGAATTTACACATTTTAAGATGGCTCTGCTATTTGCAGTCATAGTGTCACACAGTAAAAGTAGCTTGCTGACAGTGAATGGTGCTGCTCTGGTATCTCCCACAAGCCACAGATGCAGCCAGGGTGTATCAGTCTTCCCTGGAAATACAGGCAGCACCAGCACAGGAAAATCATGCATGGTCACTTATTTTCTGGAGTTTGTCCTTCCAGAATAACTTCAGTCTCAGAAAACAAATGTAAACTGAAACAGACACCTATTGAAAAGTCACACTGCATGTTTTGTTGGTAGTAGAACTTGAAGGTTCCTGAAAACAAAAGCCTGAGTGCAAAATTCCTAACCGACATCAAAAAACAACTTTATCTTTCAGCAGAAATAAACAGATCTCTGTTTTTCAGATGCTGGTTAAATGAAGAAGATGTTTACAGTGAAGTCACCTGGACTGGAAGCCACAGCAGGAGACAACTCCTGACACAATTTTCTGTATAGCTGAACACTGATCCCAGAGAGTTACTCTGTGATGTTTTGACCTGTTTACCCTTGGCAGTGGGGGGAAGGAAAGTCGCAATGACAAATTGCTATCCATGCCAAGAGAGCTCTCTTCCTTTTCCTGACAAGGCTTCCTCAACAATGAATGGCAGCTTCCTTGGATAGTCACACAACAAAAATGTGATTTACTGCTTCATATAGCCAAACCTCCACCAGATAAGTCACCACCCTACACCAGACAGCTTGATCTAACAGGCACTGGGGAGACTGTTCTCTGAACAGACATGGCCTTGGAACACAGCTGTGAGTGGCAGAAATACATTTGCCACTTAAACCCACCAGTGGCAAAAGAGACATTCTTTGGCATATGTGAAAATAAGCAATATATTAGAATTGTACTAATAGTAGTACTAATAACAGTATTATTACTAGTAGTATTACTACCAATTAGTATTAGTCTACAGCAAAAAAGAATCTTGCACTGGCAGGGACACATGGACTGGATGACTTCATTTGTCTTCTAGTCTTAATAGGAGAACTCCCTTCATTAAATGTGATTTTGCTTTCCTTCAGCTATTTGTCTTATGGCATCTGCGGGTGAACGTAAAAATTTGCTACCATCCAACTATATAGAAATGGGATTTTTCTTTAATCATTTCCCTTTCTACCTTTGCCAGATATGTACTTTCACCTTCAGCGACTTCATGTCACTTAGTAAAAATAGGTGGTGTCCAAACATACAGTTCCATTTCCACTAATCATTTCACAGTAACAGCACAGAAATCAATCTGTCACTGGGTCTTCTCATTCACTGAATTTTCAAATTCTATTTCCTTTGTTTTCTTCAAGAAATACTTTGTACACTCTGCTCTGCTCAAAACTACATCTAAGTCATGCCACTATTTATGCACCCGCTAGAAAGATCCTCTTCAAAGCTGAACAGCACAATTCGCATATCTTGCTTATTCTTCTTAAGTGGAACAGGTCAGATCTAGGCACCACTTCCACAGCTATGTCAAAATTAATTAGCAGGAAGACTGCATTAATTGAATTTCAAGACCCTGTACTATATGTTCAGTTATGACTACGTAAAGCTAGAGTAAACTAAAACCATCAAACAGTACTATTCCCATTAATTTTAAAATGGTGTATCAGTCTGGAAGCTTGTCTATATATTACAATTTTTCCTTTTGTCCAACCTACCCACTTATCTTCTGACTACAAAAGTCATTGGATCCACCATTTAAAGTACTTTTCTTTAAAAATGGCATCCAGAATGTTTCCTGGAGGAGAGCTACACACTTTCAACCACAGCAAGGTCATAACTTCAAATCAGTGTGCTACAGGTTTCATAGCACTTTGAGCTATTCTGCTGAATTGGCATCAGTATTTTTTACTTTATTTCACTACAATGTTTCCATGAACATTTAGGGCAGAATTCCTAAAATGTTCGTGCATCACCAGCAGGTGTTTCCAAAGCATTTGCCAAACTTGTTCTTTGAAGAAATGGCAAAGCACTCCAGTTTTCTACAGACCTAGCTGGCAGCAGAAGTCAAAGTTTGCAAATGCAACAAGACAACTGGGCAAAATTCATCAGCACTGATAAAAGGGCCATCCATGTTTCTACCAGCAGCTTTCTCGTTTTACATTTACTTCACCAGAACAAGTTAGGTACATAAGTATTTGTCCCAGCCACACATGCACATAGAGAAAACAAATTCCCCCCTCACCTACCTGCTGAATCAGTGATCTGGCCTCCTTCGATACATGGTCTGGTATATTTAAAGAAGTATGAGTGTTTATTCCTGATGGATGACACTCAGCCAGAGACTGGAGGAGAAAAGGAAAAAGGGAAAAAATAAATCAAAGCAGGAAGGCATATTTAGTGATTTCAAAACTGCAGTGTTGGATTATCTCCTACTGTCCATGCAAATTTAACACACAAAGCCAAAATTCAGTGCTTCCTAGTATGAAGTACTGGTTCTGGCAGGAATGCCTACAGGTGCTGAGGAGCTCCCTAAGTTAGAGCTTTAGAGCATTTACATCTTAGAGCTTCTGTTCTATTGCTCAAATTTGAAGAGCCTGGGAATTTGGTGGACTTTGCTTTCTCTGTGCAGAGCCGTCAACCAATCACCAGTTTGATTTGGTCGAGCACTCTTTGCCTCAAAATACTGAATTAATGTGTAACAACAATGTATGGCTTCTACACAGTCTCAGGAAATCCTACGGGAAGTATTAGGGCAAAAGTTTTGTACATGTACAGATGGAATGTTAGAGAACTTGGATTTCACTGTAGCTAAGAGGGCAGCAGAGTTTTGGTTATTTTTTCAGTCCTTCATTTGGTACAGCTCTATTAAGCTGTTCTGCTGAAGGCTGAACATGTTTTGTTTCTCTGGTCCCATGCAGACTAAGCAAATTGAGAGTGCTCAGGTTGGCAAAGCTCATCAGAGAAATACAATCAAGGGAATCACACCTGGGCACACCACTGGTAAGAAATTACTGGCCAAGAAGTCACTTTCATGGAGTCACTTGCCCCCAGCCCTACCTTCCCAGTGAGGAGTTCAAAAAGAATGGCACCCAGGCTCCACCAGTCACAGGCTTCTGTCTCTTCTAGGATAGCACCAACCTCTAAACATGAGACATTTCAATTAATATTAAAAAGGTCAGTTGCACCTTCAAAATTAACATATATTTACAAGGTGACTGTTTAATGCTGACAGAACATATACTAAATACCACAGAGCTTTCATTATGCCTGCAATTTAGTTAGCCCTTTAGCCACCTACAGATTGCATTGTTCAAGCACAGCAACGCCATACATTTCATGCATAATTTGTATTTTCCATGCATACATAGGCACTTTCAAGACTTGTAGGCATTACAGTTATGATTTTTCTATTCTGGACAAAACTGAACAATGACAGACAGTAAAGCAAAGCATCTTTGAGATGAATTTTTGGGATGAATTCTCTCATCTTTGAGAGAATTTACGCTGGCCAGAAGAGCTGGACATATCAGAGTGGCCTAATCCAGAAAAGCAGCACAAGGAGGTGCAGTAGTTTACTGCATGCCTTAGTTTTGCCTTTGAGGGTAGGATTTGTCTCATGGCTAACCCACACCATTTACTGGGATCCCCATGGGAGACCTCCATGAGCTTTTCACAATGGTCTCATAGAGAGATATCAAATCTGCTTCAAACAGCATAACCACAGCCAGTAACTGTGTATTGCTACAGCCCAGCCCAAACTGTACATTGGTATGAAAAGTTGCTTCCCCTTGCATCCAACCCAACAGTGCTATTGCTGCACAGGCACAAGGGACAGCAGGGAGGGGAGAAGGGGGTGACAGTCCCTGGCCATACACAAACACCTATTCAGTGGCATGATGCATGCAGAAAACTTGGCCTTCACTGACTCAGGCTTTAAACTACAAAAATTATTAAATACAAACACACCACACTGTCTGCCCTAAAACAGGCAGAAAACCAGATTGCAATGAAGATGAAATCTTCATTTTGACTGTCAAAAAATGCAGAGGCTGCACTAAAATAGCTTTGGTGGCAAAAGCCACACCAGCTCCCCAGCAGAGGACAACAATTAGCATACAGTCACATAGCTGTTGCTGTGAAAAGCAGTGCAGCATGGGCAGAAAAATCCTGCTCATCATTTTATAGAGCTTAGCATGAGCATGGCCAAGAAGAGCTCCAGGTGAGTCCCAGCCCAGGGTCAGGGAGAGGGAGGCATCACCCCAGAGCTCCCCAGAGGCAGGGAAGCACAGCCACGCTGAGCTCAGGGATGTGCAGCTGCCACACAGCTGGAAAAGGCTCAGCCCCTCCCAGAACTAAGCTCAGGCTGCTGTTGCAAGAGCAACAAGGAAGGATGGCTCAGACATTGTCTCTTGAGGTAGCACATCCCTCACACTGAAAAGTTTACTACACTTAATGGCCTTGGAATGACCAATACGTCACTATAAGGGTGCCACACAGCAGAATTTGTTCCACTCCTTACAGATTAATGCTCCTATCAGCACCAAGAAACTTTTACAAAGATGTAACAGCAGCTACATGAGGAACTGTATCAGGATAATTACATGCATTTTTAAAATGTTTTAAGATCCCATGCGAGCACCAGGATGAAGCTGAAGTTACAGTAAATTCAGAGAATTTGTGTAAAAATCAAAATGTGTTCTTGCAATTTAGTTTTAAAGTCCTTCAGAAAATCCAACCTTCTAGGTAACTATCCTTTAAAGAAAGAAAAACAAAAAAAAACCCCAAAGTTGGGCCTTTCCACACAAACCAGCTGGTGAAAGGTATTCAGAGCAATTCTTAGTGAAACCTACTAAATGGAAATGCCTTTTCAGTTCAAGGGAGCTTTCTTCCCAACAAGTGACGATTTTTATTTTTAAATTAAATTACACACTTATTACAGAATAAGGACAACAAAGCCAGGAATTAATAAGATTGACTACTACATTCTCAGTTCCACTAACTATCCCATATTGACACACCTTAAATTTTAGAAAAATGTCACAGAAGGAAATAATTCATTTTTCCCAAAGGTGTTTAGTGGGAATGGGCCTCATGAGTTACAGCCCAATTGAAAAAAAAATTACCTAACTGTGAAAAAAATACATCATTCAGAGTACAGGGAAAAGAAATTCTACAAAAAAAAATTTTACTCGGTTTTGTTGTTATTTCTCTTTATGCTGGCAATCAGAGATGCTGATCCAGTTCTCTAAAGAACCAAAGTTACAGTGCCTCCTTTCACAGAACTGTTCATTACTAGGAGCACTGATGCAAATGGACATATATAGAATAAGAGTCAAAAAGCAAACCAGAGTCCACTTCCTCAAAATCCAAGCTCATGTTTTCAACTGGAAGAACACTTTCAATATATGCCAAGCCAAAACAAATGTCACTGCAGTTCTCTGACAAGAGCAGCACTGAACTGTTCCATCCACTTTTGGCCATGACCAAAATGACATGAGTGGAATAAATTAAGAACAGGCAAGTAACACGGATTTCTCCCAGGGCTGAAGGGCTCTGCCTGGGTTCTCATGCACAAGCAGAAGCTGCATAACAAGTCATCTGAACCAACACAGAACACAAAATGGAAAACTCAGCTGAGGGCAACACCTGAGTCCCCTTCTTTACAAAAACTAAATTTTAGCTCAACTTTTTTCCTATTATGCAATGTCTGCCTTCCAGCTGCTTTCCCTATGTTCTAAAGTTTCCTTATTTAATGTTAAAATAAATGTTTTCCTTAAAAAAAAAAAGAAAATTTAAAATTCACTGTGTACACTACAAATAAACATATGTTGTTTACATTTCCTTCCTTTGAACAGGTCTCATGATTTCTGAGGCAATACTGATCATAATAAGTCCAGGATTCCACATCAATATTACTGCATTTTATCTTGAGTGAACATCATGGGAAAATTTAGAAACTGCAGATTATGAAGTGCTTTTGAGGGACGCAGAGTAGCTGGCTAATGTAATATACCACACGGGGCATATGCTTTTTTTTAAGCTTCAATATTGCAATAAATCTGAACTACAATATCTGCCTTCACTAAGAAAACATTTTCATCTCAATCCATCAGCAAAGTAATTTAGACAATAAATGGTAGTGACACATAAGCTTAAGTGAATAACATGGGGATATTTGTGCCAAATCTTTCCTTCATAAACCTTGAAATCAAGGCCCTTACCCAGATTTGTACAAAAATAAACATGTGTATACATGTACACGGTGCTTCTAGGACTGGCAGAACAACATTTGCAGAAAAAAACATTCCTATCATCCTCAAATAGAAAATCAGAGAAATAATAAAGTAGGGTGAAAAAAAAAAAAGTCAATAGCTCTTCCAACTTTACTGCAATTTCATTAAAGAGAGAGCTTTCCTCTTTCTCCCTTCCCAAAGCATGGCCATGACATCCAGCACCATGAAGCACAAGTCAACAGCAATGCTAAATTCCTGCACAAAGCAATTCCAACGGCAGCCACTGGGATAACTGAAGGGAAGGAGATTTGTAAAATGATATCAGGTTTATACAGAGACAGATGGTGCAGGTAAACACCTTCACTACCCTGCACTGTCCTCCTTCCAGAGCAGCTGGTCTCAACTGAAAGGCCATTTCTTTATGGTTTCCATACTTATCACAATATTTGCATTACACACAGCAATATCTTACTTCCTGATAAGGGAGACATAGCTGACAACATTTTGTATTTTAAACAGAAGTGCCAGTTCTGAAGAAAAAGCAGAACTTCCCCTCTCCTGAACACACATTCTCAATAAAGCTATCAATGGCAAACCAAGGCTTTTCTCATTCTTTACACAACAACTTGAAATATATACCCTATATATACCCTTCTTGCTGAAGGATTTTAAAGACTTTTGCTACAACACCTACCACATTTTCTTCCAAACACAGTTTCCTCCAGGGCTGACAATAATGCCTCGTGACCAGCACAGGCAAACAGTAGTTAACATGGAAGAAGCCAGGCTTACAGGAGGCCTTAAACATTCTCTGTGCAACTCAGGCCAGATGGCTCATGAATCACCAAGAAAAAAACTTCATCAAAAATTTTGTAGGACAAACAGTAATTTAAAAAAAAAATAAATAAAAAGCACCTCCAGTCAGCTCACAGAAAAACTGGCTCTAGGTGGATATAGTGCATCCCCAGACACCCAGGAATCAGGAAAGGCCTTCCCCTTACCCCACACTGCAGGCAGGAACAGCATACTCTCAAGTATCATTTATCAATTCTGCACTGATAGGAAAATAAGGAGACCCATCTGAACTACCATCAGGTGTCTGAAACTGTTCATGAGAAATTGGACTTGTTCAACATCCTGAAAAGAAATACAATGTTTTCCCCTCCTGTGGCCATTAAGATAAACATTGCATGAAAAACCATTAGAGACTCTGGAAATTCTATTTACCTTACACTCACTTAATTTTAAAAGATTACTGTTTTATCATCTTTTGATATCTATATATGTAAAGAAACATTTGCAGAGAATCAACTAAAATAATTCCAACCTAATTCACTCGCAACAGACTCAGTCAGCCAAGATACCATAAGATACAGTCACTAAATAAAACATCCCACAAGCAATCTGGCTATAATGCTTTGCCTAAAATGCTTCAGCAATTTATAAAGCACAGTATTGAACCATCTATATTTAAGTATAAGAAGTTTATCATGGTCTTTAAACAATAAAGTAGTGAGGCAAGTCCAATGAACATTTGCTAAGATCAAATGGAGTATGAAAATAGGAAGTTTCATCTAAAAGTTATTCAAAAACATGAGCATCTATGTTCTTCTTTGGAAAAAAAAAAAAAAAGAAAAAATAGAGGGTACGGTGGTCTTTCTTTCTTTCTTTTAGCAGCCCAAGATGGAATCAAAACTTCCTTTAAAATAATCATGTGACAAAAGAGACAAAGTTTTATTACTGTTATCAAAACAAAGCAAACATTAATTAACCTCCCAGCTAGCTCCGTTTATTTTCACAAGGCATCTTGTATGCTATCTTCAAGGTTTAGTCCCATCTGTAATGTTAGTACTACTAATAACAACAGACATAAATAAACACAGGTAAACTACAGTTCCTTCTAGAGTTAACAACTAGCTTTTATGACAGCCAGACTAAAACATCTGATTTTTACAAATCAACAGCTTGGGTACATCTTACTGCTTATTCTAGTTACAGAGTCTAAGAAAAACCACAAGACCATGTGCTTCACCTGAAACACATTGTGTACTTACAACAAGGCTGAGATCAGACTTTTTTCAGAAAGTACCTGATGCTCTCCCCAAACCTATGCCTTCAATTACCAGCTCCAAGTTTATGATATTTTGCTATTCAGGGAGCAGTCAGTTGTCACTGTTTTCTGTGGGACACTCTGGGGTCTCTAGAGAGCTGTCCCACTCCAAATGGTTGCTGAAAAACTGCTACTCCCAGCCTCAAAGAAATCAGTACTTTTTCTGTACATCCAGACCTTATTCACACCAGCCATATATTTTTCATGTCTGTGTTTGATCCTGTTTCCTATTGCCAGGGTTTTTCAAATCAAGCTAGCTCATCCTTCTGATTTTGCTGCCCAAAGCTCCTTCACCTATCCAGATATTTCCTTTTCTTTTTTGGATAATCCGGAGACATTCATGTCACACAAAAATCTAGGACAGAGTCAGAGGTAAAAAGCAGGAAGTCCAGTCTTACACTATAACCATGAGACCAGCCCACCCCTCGACACATCTCAGGGTCAATGGCACTTTATTCCACCACAGTTATTTTGCTTCTTAAACAATCTACTCAAATTAAATTACTATAATACAGAATAGCAGATTTAATGAGTGCCTGCAAACTCCTACTGAAAAACATATACACAAATAATATGCAGGTTTTTCTGCATCAAATGTCTATTTGGTAAACAGGCAAATAATCTTTTTCCTTATTCAGTAAATAAAAATTATAGCATGCAGGCTAATGATATCAACTAGCAATTTTTATTTTCATGCCATCTATTTTAGGTGACCAGCTGCACTTTGCATCTGTATTTTCAATTGTTTAAGAGCAAAAGTGACATCTTTATTTGGGAGAACAAAAATCAGGTTGCACATTGAAACATTTTTGTCTTTTTTTTTGGAACAAAATTCTTTACACACAATGCCTTCTTTTTGCTTAGATTTTGCACTGTGCACAAGTAACAGCAGGTTACATAAAACCAAATTTACCATATATTTATTTGTAGGCTTCTGTGAATGCTACTTTGTGTAAATAAGACTTGATTATAGCACACAGCTTATGAAAGCCTCAGAATAATACGATGCATTACTGATGGCCAGTTTCCTACTTACATTTTCTAGGAAGCTAAGCTCCCTTTGGCTGTAGGATCTCAAGCAGCAAATCTCCAGTTTTTAGTAAACACAGTCTGGTGAAAACTTGTTTAAACAAGAAAGAAAAAAGATTCTAAAGGCAGCCCAGTTCTGAAACCTCGTCCTCCAAAAACACTACAGGGATGCAACGAAAGCATCCCCGCTGCTGGAACAAGAACTCGGGGAGTGTAAATAAAACATCTCATTCACACATCATATTTACACAAGATGTCAGACCAGCAAGCTGCTTCTACAACATGACACTTCACAGGTTAGACTGAAAAAGTACCTTAATTCTCTTCATGAGAAAATCCTCAACTTAAATCTGCTTTACCCGAAGACAGCCTTGACTAGGCAACGGCTGTAGACAATTCTGTCTTTCTCACAGGTATTCTCATACTGAGAATGGCTTTTTACAAAAAAAGTTACCAATTTTGTTTTTTGAATTGTGACTGTCAACAATGGAATACAATTATTACTGTATTTAAAAGTTAACAACTCTTTATATTTAAGATCACAATGTTGGCAAAACCAATACTTAAAATAACAGAAGGTGATAATTTGCATTTCAAAATTCATCTATCTTGCTTTTCTCTCAATTAGACCAAAACATGTTGATTCACAGGTTTGTGTGTGTGTGTGTGTGTGTTTCTTTTTTAAACTTATTTATAGAGCAGAATAATGGCCCCCCTGCTAGGCTGGCATTTGCTCAAGTTTCTGTCCATGTAAATTGAATCTGTTACTGGAATTTTCCCCCCTTCAGAATACCAAGGCACATTAACCAAGAGATAAAGAGATACATTGCTGATACTATCAGCCACCAGGCAGGTGGATAAAGCAAGGGATTTTTTGTTAGTTTTCGTGGGGATTTTTTGGACAAATATGTGATAAGAGTTCTCAGGGGGCATGGAGAGCAAAGGGCTGTTTAAACAGAAGTGAATCATTCTCATCTGATCTGCTAATAACTTTGTATTCAGACATCAGCTGCTCAGCGCACTTTAAAATGTTCAGAAAACAAAATTACTATGAAGAGGGGGAAAGTTAAAGGAAACAAAACACATAAAGCTCACTATAGTTACCTTAGCCATATTAACACAGCAGAAATTCTCAGTTACAAGTGCTAATTTCTTCTTTAAAAGCAAATAGGTCATTCTTAGCCAAACCTCCCGCAGTTTTACTAGAAGTGCTGTTGAGTTTATACGGTATGATTTATAATCCAACGTTTCCCTTGTGAATTAGAGAAACAACATTTGACTTATCATAGGTGAACAGCGAAGATTTAGTTTGGGCATTAATCAAAATATAGCACAGACACTACTTTTAAGCATCTGCAGACAGCTTTGTTGGTGCCAGAGCTGGTTCAGGAACTTTTGGTTTGTTTTTTTTAATTGAGCAGAACTGTACAGCAGTAAAGAGTAACCCAGCCACACCAACAGATCCAGCAGCACCGTAACACACCACGAGCTTACGAGCACAATTCTTGATATGCAAATAATTACAAATGAGCCGCATCTTCTGTCTCCAGTTCTTAGGAGAAGTTAAGCAAATGAGGGACAGCCAGCGCAACAGCACCATCCATTAATGGTACAATGCCACCTCCCGTCGGCAGCGGGGAAGTGCCACTCCTGCAACACATGCAGCCCTGCTCCAACTTATTATACACGATGCAAAACGACCATTGCTATTTCACACAGAACGAATTAGACTGCTCACAGGGAGCGCGATGCAGCTTTTCAGACTGCTCCCTTTCCTTGTCTTTTTGACACTTCTGCATTTATAGTCATTGGAGTTGTTATTTTATATAGGCACTGCATAATGTCTTTTTTGCCTCTCCACCTCTCCTAGGACAACAGGAGCTGAACAAATCCCTGCGCTTCACCAGGGCAGGGATCTGATCACTGCTGCTGTACCCACTCTGCCTTGCTTTACCTCAATGCAAGGTTACACTCTGGTGCACAGAAAGCCTTAAACACAAAAACCTACATCCCACAAGCAAGTTTCACACAGGTGGACCTCTATTCTCCCTTGGCCCTGCAAAGCTTCCACACTAATACATTACTATCCCCAGCCCATCCAGCAATTAGTTTACAATATATAAATTGTAGAATTTAGACTTCATGTTTTTCTTCAACAAATAAAACAGCTTAAGATTTAAATATATCTTCATGCACTTCACTGCAAATCACTTTATAACTTACACTATAGAAAAGCAACATCTGAAACCTCAACAACTGAAAAGTCACAACTGTTTCAAATACGTTTAAAATTTTCGTGTAACTCCGCAATAAAATTTCCTACCTGTTTTAAACAGAAGATATCCTGCAATGTGTTTAAATTTCACATTCATCCTCCCCTTTTTCTGCCTCCAAAATTTGCTCCTCAAAAATCAATGCAGAAAAAAAAATGCAGCCCTAAACTCATCTGTTCTCAGTCTCCAACAGGAGACCCTAAAAAGCAATGTTTATTGATAGACACTTTCCCTTTCTTGCATATGTTGAAAGAGGGCACTAAATTGTTGAAGGTAGAATACAAGTTATCATATCCAAACCTATTCTGTCTCAAACTCTGTTAAAAGCACACAGCAAGCCAAACACAAAATTTTTACAAGCCAAGTCTCACTGCATCCTTCAGCAGGAGAGAAAAGAAGAAGGAAGGCTCACTATCCACAGACAGGGCAACACAGCACATACTCCTGAAAACACCAGGAAAATTCAAAATGAGATAAAGACTCACTTTGAGTCACTTATTTTAGACACTGTGTTTTATTACAGTAAGAAATCATAAGACCTGATAAAAATTTGTGAAGATAATTTTTCACCTCTACAAAAATATAGCATTTCCCCCAGAAAAAAAAAAAAAAAGCAAAACCAAGTTGTGAGAAGTACTTTATATTATATTAACAAGAAACTTAAAAATTAATTTTAAAACCTCAAAACTTGTTCCTAGTGTACTGAACTGAAGGACAAATATAATTTCAAAATCCTTATTCAAAGAAGCAGCTTGAGAAGAAATGCTTTCATGATAAAGGGGTTCTGGGACATGGTACACTCCTCAAAATGAAAAAAAATTATCATCCAAATTAAGTTTTTTTGCCCCCTGTAATATTGGAACCTAGAGAAAGCTTACTAATGTGATTATTGCTTTTAACACTGGTCAAAAGTTCTAAAACAACATTTACCAGCAGCAGTAGCCCTAAGAAAGCTGCTGTGGACACAGCTATACACCATTACTGAATCATTCCTCATAAAAGAATGGCACTTGAATCCAAAATATATTTTGTGCTGCTAAATTATACCAAGTATTACTCTCCTACTAAAAATTAACATACAACAGCTACGCTAAAGTACAAGCATGCTTCACAGAGGTAACATTAAGATCAAGAAATCTGAAAGGTAGGAATCACGGAGCAGTACCAATTCATCCACCTTGAATACATCTAATACTTGCATTTGCAAATCCTCACCTTGCAGCCACACAAAGCAAATGCAGCCTGGGTAGGGCAGAGAAGGCAGAGAGGGGAGGGCAACTTCAGCAAAAAAAAGCCTGGATGGGTACCACACCTGTGCCGTGAGGTGGAAATAATGACGGTGTGCAAAACTTAATTCTTGCATTCGGGGACTTCTAAATATTATTTCAACTGCTCCCTAAACACTTAATTACTGTAGGAGTTGGCTGGTTGGGGCTTAGGGGGCAAAAAGCACCTCTCTTTGGATCCTCATTAAGGTACAGAAAAATTAAGCTTTGACTTTCACAGCTCATTAATGATGACAGGGTGGGAAAGGCTGCACTTCCATCTTTGCTAGAGCTCGACTGGGGAGCGCTCTGTTCGAGGCTGTGTTAAGGAGGCAGGAAAACACCTCTCTTAACAGGTTGTCACACATGTTGGCAACCAGGACAGCCATCTATTTAACAAACACAGTAATTGCTGGGATTCCCCAATTATCTTGTTCTTGAATAAAAGTGCCCTGAGGGTAGAACGAAGGTGTTGGATTTACTTTGATAGATGAAAAGAATTATTTTCTGTGATACCTGCCCTTTTTACTTGCATAGAAAAGATTTTATTTTTCATTTATCTCAAGAAGCTGACATTCAAAGTTTGTTGAGACCCTAACACCTTTATTCGCAGAGGCAGTTCCTTGCTGCATTTCACTTGAAGAACAAAAACACAGAAGAAACACCTGATGCCAAACTAAATTCAGAACTTCCATGGCTGGTAACTCTTATTCTAAATTTTCCTAAGCACATTTGCAGACCCTGAGCTTGAGGACTACCTGCATGCCAAGTTGCAATGCCTGGCCAGACCATGCACTCTGCAGAAAGTTATGCTGGCATTTCAAGGTTGGAATGAAAACGTAGTAATTTCAACTCTAAGCATAGTTTTTATAAGTTAACTATGAAATTTTTAAAATATGAAGCTGTACATGAAACACCTGATTTTTGGTAGTGACAGCCAAATCACAGCCCACTATATTTGCAGAAAATAAACTGGAAAAAGGAAAAGAGGGAGATCTCAGTTTCAAGTGCCATCCTTGCTATAAGATCCCAAGAGATATTGATTTTATCACCCTCATGATTGATGAAAGCGGTTCTAAGGAAAGAGCTCTCTAAACTATTTCAAAGCCCACTCAGCTCATCAAAAATGTCAGAGGCATCTCTGAGCCTATTAGGGTTGTGTTTTTCAAACCTCTGTGGTGTTCTCCCCCCACCTCTAACAACCCCCCATGTCCTTTGCATGTATAAATTATTATATTTTTAAGGGTCTTAGTGCAACTTTTTCAGCCTAATTTGCTCTTTTCATTTACCAAGATATACTTACACGCAGGAAATAACTGGAAGAAAACAGAACATTTCTAACTTGCTTAAACAAGACATTCAGTACAATTACACGTTATGGAAATGACATAACAAACACCACCACAGTTCAACAATAAAGCAGTTATGAGCCCTGTAGCTTTTTAAGACATTAAGGAAAAGAAGCAAAGAAAACTCAGATATTGCATGATCTCAAACTGTATGCTACAGAGACTACATGAGAAAATGAAAGCTGCTAATCTACTTTCCAAGTGAAACATTGTAGGTGATTGCTCTAACCTGGGGCACAGTACATTCTCTCTATGGCATCGTTGTCACAGGAATCTTCAACCTCCCTCCACCTGCTAAAATACGTTAGCTGAATGTGTCCTAAAAACAAAACGACAGGAGAAATCAAAACATTTTTCCCTTCCATTTTCTGCAGAAGTGAACTGTAATTACTCCTTTTGTAGCTAAAAACAGTATCATTAAGAATAATGGCATCATTAAGTACTAGAAGCTATTACTGGGGGTGAATTTGCTGCACTGATAATGAAGCTCTAGACAGGAAATGAAGATACTAATTACAAGATAAAACGCCTACTCAGTTAATTGGAAGCAACAGCGAATAAAAAGAAATGCATTTGCAAAAGTTCCTGACCTCTATCATTCAATAAGATGTTGTTTGGGTTCAAATCGCGGCACACAATTCCTTCTCTATGTAAAGCATCAAGGGCTACCACCATTTCAGCTGCCCATCTTTGAATGCAATCCTCTGGGATATTAAACCTGGAGGTTAGCGCTAATCTTTCATCGAGGTCCTGAAAAATTTGATGTATTTCCTTCTGCCCTGCTCCTGCTATTTTGTCTTCCTTCTTTGGTGCAGTCTTTTTACTTTCAGTTGCTGGTGACATAGCTGAGTCTGCCTCCTCTTTCCTGCTGTCTTCAGTTTCATTGGAAAACAGCGACACTCCTTCATTCCTTAGCACGTCTGTGTCCAAGCTAACCTCTGGAGCACCTGAGAGCGGGCTGGAAACACATGAACTTTCTTCTTTGCTTGCCATGTTTAAGGAGCAGGCCCCAAGCTCTTGGAACAGAGCCCCATCTTCTGAAGCACCTACCTCTTGGTCAGATGAAAAGAGGGTCCCAAGAGCTCCCTGAGTGACACCACTTTGCTCATCTGCTTCCTTGTGGGCAGGATCGCCCACTTCTGGTGCCACATGATTTGGCTCTTGATCAAATGCTTTGCATGGCTCTGTAGAATTATTTAATTGCAAGACATCAGGTGTTTCTAACAACTTTACTTCTGACATGTCCCTATCAGATTTTGTAAACTTTGTGGGCTTTGACACAGCTGGCTCCTCTGTTTCATCAGACATGCCTGGTAAGTTTATTAGGAGATCAGGCCTTCCTTCATCAATGCTATTCACATCATCAAAAGCAGCATCCTTAAAGGAGATGACTGGCACAGAGTCATTTGAACCCCTGCTCACAGTGTCATGAGCTTTCACTCCCATCTTGCTCTCCAGGGCATCCAAGCTTCTGTCATGATCCGGGACAGAAAACAATGGCTTTAAAGGCTCTGATTTCAGGTTATACAACTTTTCTCCAAACTCAAGCCCCAGGAGCTCACTAGTGCTATCTTTGCTGTCTATCCTGAAGAGCTCCATGGGGCTGTTCTTGGATCTAGTTAACGAGTCCAGTATCCTAGTAGGGCTGGCTATTTCTGACTCGGCATCGTCAATGAACAGCTTTCGTTCCTGAGGTGCAATCTGGGAGGTGAAGCTGTCACTGCCAACAACACTGCACCTCTGCAAGGAACTCCTCTCTTTGGTGTGCAGCCCTTCACTCTCTGCTTTAGCCACTGGTTCCTCACTTAGGGAGCCAGAGTCAATTTTTTCCTGCCCGTATTCATTGCACAACGTTAAATAACTAGTGGTGCACTCTTCTTCTGAGCTGGATGCTGAGTCCATCCACTTGGAACTCTCTTGACCATCTTCCTGGGTACTGCTGTCATCCTGAGAGCTTGGTGTCAGGCTGCTCCTCAGTGGGACCACCTTCAGCATGCTCTCCCCATAGCTTTCTCTGGAATCAGTGCTGCTACCAGTTTCTTTAGGAGTTGGTGTTGGTTGCTCCAGGTAAATTTTAGTTGAACTGGATGTTCTGGATTCAGGAATTTCAAAGCTCTCTTCAGGACTTCTGTTTAGGAACTTACTGACATAAGACCACAGTTTCCCTCCTGAAAAAAAAGAAAAAAGGAGGGGATCTCTTAATTTCACTCAAAATAGAATTTTTTTTTATGAAACAGGAAAATATACTCACTGTCACTATACCCTTATGTCCACGGAGTTATTTGGATCGGCTACCCTAGCAGGAAATAATTACAGGGACCACAACTTGCTTTTCATGTAGATTATTACATAAATATTTAAAGAGCTGCATCTGAGATTAAACTGCTGCTTTTTTATTTCTAAACTTCAGTAAAGTCTCATTACAGAGCATGTCTCAAGTTGCAAAGTAGTCACTACTCTCCACCTGCTGCCTCAAAAGAAGCAAAAACAAAGGAAGATCAAATTGTTTAATGCTCATCACCACCTCTATCTACCCTGAATAATTCTGTACCACAGCTCTAAACTCAGCAGCAGCATTAGTGGAAATGGACTGAAAACTAAACAGCAAGTTCAGTAAGGGAAATTACCATAATAGCTGGATATTTTAAGGGTCCGTGTCTGTCTTCAAAGAAGTTGGGGATTTTAGTTAAATATTGATATACTTCTTCTATTTACTTTAGAATTCAAAAAAAGGTTTTTATGCTTTGCTGCGCCACACAAGGATTTATCAATACTTTAAGTTACACAGGCAAACAGCTCCTTCACAGCATCTAAGAAAGCGGGATCTCCAAAAATAAGTTACATTTAAAAAATACAAACCAGGACTCTTCATGTTTCCAAATGCTGCACAGACTTAAAAAAAAGCTCACAGACTTGAAAACGTAATTTTAGCAAAATAAATCAGGAAGTTACTGTACCTCTTGTATGTGCCAAAGAATTCGGCTTAAAGCTATCAAGTCTCCTTTGACAACTTAGGGAGAAATGCCATGTCAAGACATTTCAACTTCAAAGACTGTACAGAAATTCTGGAAAATGCAGGAGTTTGAACAAAATCTTTGTAAAAGAAAAGATAAGTATCCATCCCACTGGGCATCTGCAAAGTTGGTGGGTTTTTTGTTGGGTTTTTGTTACTTATTTGGATAAAATAGAATTTTATATTTTTCCAAAATACATTCTTTAATAGTTTGGGGTTTTTTAACACTCTCTTTATCAGGCAAAATTCCTTTTAAAAGTACAATAAAAGAAGAAACTATTTATCATTGCCTAGGAACAGATTTTCTATACTCCCAGGTATTTCAAATAAAACTTATCAAAGACAGAAAAACCTTGACACTTTAAAAAATTAATTTGAATAATATAATGTGAAGTTTTCCTGCCCTCCATCCCCCTGGCTAAGACAAGACTTGTTTTTCAAGGGGAAAAAAATATCTTACTGGTTGTGGTGAAAGTAAGTATATTAAAAACACTAAAAGGGAATTCTAACAGCTTGAGTCCAATGGTAAAAATGAAAATTTAGGTCTGTTAATCACCCTGGTTTCTGCCCTAAATACAAACAGAGCTAGCACCAGGTCAGGATGACCCTTGCCACCTTCTAGAATGCAGTGAGAAAGGATGCCAGGAAAAGCAACAGGAGCAAAGGGAAGCAATGCTCACAGAGAAAGGAGCAAGAACTGCTATACTGACCACTGCAAACATAAGCACTTTAAATTCTTACCCAGAGGTGCATTTAAAATATGCACCCAAAGTGTGCCCTGCCACAGCAGCGAGGCACAGCCCCTGGGTCCCTCCCAGCAGAGCAGCAGGGCAGGGACTGACTCCGAGCCTGCCTGGGCACAAGTGACCCCAGGCCCTGTGCCGGTGACACAGAGGGCCCTGGCCCTGCCAGAGCTGCCTCACAGGAGGATTTCAGTCCTGTGAGAAGCAGGGAGCCCCTGCAGGCTCTTCAGGTGAGGCCACTTGCTTTAAACACAACAGGTCACACAGCAGGGCAAAGGCAGCCTGCCCTCGGAGCCCTGCAGCTTGCACAGCACTTCAGGATTACTGCAGCTGATTTGGTGAAAATAAGAGTTGTCCATCCCATAATCACCAGCAGTTCTTTTCTAATGTTATGCTTCTACATTTATTCATATTTTGCTATAAAATGGCAGGGAGATTAAAAAAACAGAAAAGTGAATGAGAAAGAGAGTGAAAAAATACATAATTTTTACATATGTGAGAGTTTATCCTCTTTTCACACTTTTATCCATAAGAATTAATTTCCTTTAAAATTTCAATTAAACTACTTCAAGTACTTTACCCAATTTAATAAAATAATTATTTTTATTATAATTTATTTTTAATAAAATTAATTTGCCCAGTTTATTAACTAGGCGTGGAATGATCCATGTCCATTTCATGCCAAACAATAAAATCTAATTTGAGAACCACCTATTGCATTTAATAAAACACACTATTTAATAAAAAAATATATAGTCTCCCCATCCCACCTGCATTAATGATTAATTAGTACAAGCTAAATATTTTCATCTACGTATTACTAGTGTTTAGTCACAAATTTATTCTGAAAACACAACCCTCAGATGTCAAAGCGTGTTCACAGACCATGACCCATGAAGACTCACAGAAGATTTTTGGAGCTTTGGGAAGTGCCTGGCACAACACCACCTCAGCCTCCAGGTATGGCTTTAATGCAACTATGAGCACCATCAGTGCTTCCTCTGAAGGAAGTTGTAAGAAAAGGTCTTTCTAACAGAGGCCTGCCTTGAGCTTTGACCCAGGGAGACAAAGCTCAAAACCTTCTTCCTGTGCTCTTTTGTCGCATCTCTTTCCTGTGTCATTATTGGACACCAGGTGGGTTTTTACATGTGACACCTGAATGGCTCTCACTGACCCAAATGTTTTGTACCCCTACACTGGTAGGGGGTACAAAATAAGATAAGAAGGGGCTGGGCTGCCTACAATAGGAAGAATGCAAGAATTATCCTTGCACAACTGAAGTTTTTCACCTATTGACAAGTTCAGCTGCTCTTAGGACAACTCCTGTCTTCTGCTCCCTCTGCCTCACTTCATGCAAGATTTCATGCAGCCTCCACTAGATTTGGGCTTCTACTTGGATTACTGCAGCTTAAAGGAGACCCAAGAAAGATTAAGGAAGGAAAAAGAGACATGTTGGGATCAATACTTGAAAAATCCACGGAAAAATCACTGGCAGATTTGAGAGGTTCAGTAAACACAGAAGTTGCAAAAGACAAAAAAGAAATCTCTTTATTTTTACAGTGCTCAAGAATTCACCACTGTCCACTTGTGAAAACAGGGAGAACTGAAACAATTCATTTGTTCTTGCAAATCTATTATCTTAGGTTTTCAAAAAGAAGTTGTTCGTTATTCATGACTTGTATTTAAGAACCACACTGGAAATGACTACTTACTGCAACTTCAACTTAAGAGTTAAACACAAGTAAACAAAACAAAACAAAAATTATGTCCAAATATGTTAAAATACAAATATTTCAAGACTGGCCTCCTGGTCAAGTGGAAATACGTAAATAAATGCCATGCAATAATTGTGTTCTATAGTGAAAAACAACAATTTCATTCCTTTTTGAAAACATTCAATCCAGGGTCAAACAAAAGTGATATTTGTATCTGCGTATGTAATTATGCCTTTATGAATGACATACTAATAATCTTTCACCCTCTCCCCATGTGTTGTGTAAGATCAAGAAAACCCATTAGCAAACCAGGCTAATATAGTATCAGGAATCTATAAAAACTAAAATTACAGAAATCAATCCAAACAAGTAAGCTTCAGTCACTGTCAGATAGTCCAACAGACTAAATACTATAAAAGCTACAGTATTAAGCTAAAGTTTATTAGTGTTTAATGCCATTTCAGAACTCTATTATTAACATGACTAATTATTACGTTTGTTTTCTTCCACCATGAACTGATTCTACAACCAGCCTAGTTCAGTCTTTCTGGTTTTATAAGCACATGAAAATCATCAAGTTCCACATTCTTCTGCAGTTATTCAGTGAAAAATTTCTTATTAGCAGTGCCATACTTTACCACATTTCCAGTATTCTGGAGCTTACACCTTTGCTTCTAAAGGCAGAAAGTTAGTGTTCAAAATAATCAACAGGAAATTCAGCATAAAGTGACCAAGTGATGAAGCTGACTAGAAATCTTTTATATTCTTTCAAACATTTCTGCAGCTTTTTTAATAGCACTTGATGTAGGAACACCAAAAAGAAAATACAGAGACTATATAGTACATAAAACAGAATAAAACAAAACCTAACAGATCAGCAAATTTATCTCCTAAACATGTTTTTTGTTCCAGCTGAAAAATTCACGACCAGTTGGATTCTTCCTTACCCAGTTATCAGACACTTCCCATTTCAGTTTCACATCCTGAAAGACTGGCTAAGGAGATGTATTTCAAAATAAATCAATAGCTTTTGCTAGCTTGGCCCATGAGATTATTCCCAAGGATGAAGTACTGCAATTCTCGCAGAACTGGAATGCAGCTCAGAATGCAGCAGTCACTGTATTTAGGAAATCCCAAACAAAGTCAAAGTGAACAACCCAGGCTTACAAATAATTGTAATGTGATAGGGAAGAAAAATACAGTAATGAAAGACATATGCTTGAATTATTCTCCAAAACTGGGCCCAACTCTCTACATCACTGCATAAGGATTTGTGTATGGCCAGGACTTCCAATCATAAACCATGCACCTCATGAGAATTAATAACCTTCCTTGCTGGAAAAGGAACAATTCCATGGTTTTCAAAGAATCACTGCCTCCTCTAGGCAACAGAGACATGCCTACTGGTAAACTTCACCATGCTAATGCAATGGCTACAAAAAGTGGGGCTTGCACAGTTCCTAGGCCAAAAGCAAAGCAGACACACAGGCACTGCCATGGCACAACAACAATATGCCACAGCATCCCAAAGGCAGGCACAGTAGAGCTGCAGCTCCACATGAACAGGAAGCTGAGCTCCTGCCTAATCTCCAACATGACAGTAGTTACAAGCACCAGAGTCCTGCATCTGCAGTCCTGTATTTCCAGTGCTGCTGGTGAATCTCTGCTGCAAGGTTTGCTAGTTTAGGCAAAGCTCCAATGCACTTTGAGCAAAAGCTGCTATTCCAAAGCAGCCTCCTGAAAAAGTCACTTGCCAAGGAGCATATCACCTTCCCTACATTTTCTGATTGCTGTCAAATATTTACAGCTAGCATTATCTCCTCTCCTAACAACAAATCCCCAGCTTTGCAAGCCAGAGCGCTGCCGTGGTGTTGTCTATCAATTGCTGCGTGCAGCAAGCCTCTTCAGCAGGAAGTTTCTTGAGTGCTCTCCAGATTGATAGGAACTCCAGCTTGTTTATGCTTAAAGAGATTTGACAGCTTCTAACAGCCACTTAAACTTTGATGTCCCATGGAAGCCCCCCAGCCTATTTTGAAGCATCTGTTTCTAAAATTTCAGTTGTTAATAGTGCCAGGAAGAAGTGAGGCCTTATTAACATCAGATTGGCTCTCTCCCACACTAGAACTTGGCAAGTGCTTTCCAAAAAAGCTACAAGATAACTTTATGGACTTTTGTGCTTCTGATGCATCCTTGAAGCCTGTCACTGTGGAGGGGAGAAAAGTCTCTAAAAGAACCCAAGACCCCACTCACCAACTCTAGGCATGTTACACCATCATGATTTACCTCTGGAGTCAGTGGTCAAGCTTGCAAAATTCCACACAAAACCTAACAGTGCTGCTCTTAATAATGTAGTTAAAATCTACCATGAACAGGAAACAGTGAGCAGCTTAGCAAACAAATATTGTCCATTCATAACATTAAAACCCTGCATTTGCTACAATACGAGCCACTACCCATTTAAATTAGTATTTTACCCTTCAAACTCACAGTGGTGTAGCTAACATACCTAACATCATAAATCAGCACCACTTACAAATTTGACTGGCACAATCTTATTGCTTACTAGAATTACTTGGAGTAGGAATATTTAGATCATTTATAAGTTATTAAATAAAATTTCAAGAGACTATTACTTAAGAAGTACTGTCTTAGAAATTTTTATCCTTTCCCAACATCAACTACAAGCACCTTCTCTGTTCATATCTAGTCTGAGATGGACAACATTTTAAGATAGGTTTGTCTATAGGGATTCCTGGTGTTATTATCATTGTAATTTAAAGAATGAGTACTACTAACATAAGACTGATCTGATCAAGACCATCATCAGTGGGGTGAGCAAGACTACTCTGCAAATAGTGCAGCATAACTTCAGCCCTATTTTTATTTATCCTTTATTCACGCAGAGTTAAAAGCCTTTCTCCTGAATCCCTTTCCAGCATCAGTGTCACAGCAGGGTGAGGAGCAGTGGCCATTGCCCCAGTTTGGGATTTGGAATCAGGCCCTACATCTGCAATACACTTATTGAATACATTCTCAGGCAATTTACTCATCACTGTGTACCCCAGCTACCCCTCTTTACAACAGAATATATCACTCTTCCTTTCCCTTTTGTGTCTTCTGAGCCCAGACAGTAGGTTCATGAAAATGAAAGAGCTCTGTTCATGCAATGTCTCTATTTTTCTTACTGTTATCACAAAAAAAATTAACACTTCCAGAGGATTGTCTTTGTCAGCTGCTCACATTAGGCCTTCCTTAGAACTTTTGTTCTTACATCTGACCACTTCTCCCACAAAATTCCACTACTACTCCACTCACTTTTCCAGCTGTCTCAAGGAAGTCCTACAGTTTTGCTCTTCCTAAAGAGAAGAGCAAAACTGTAGGACTTCAGAAACTTCAGAAATATGTAATTTAAATTATAATTATGTAATTATGCTAGTCTTAAGAGCAGCTGGTATCTGACAAGGGTTGTGGGTGAGATTTTTTGTTTGGTTTGGAGCTTATTTGGTTGTGGGTATTTAAAAATACTTTTTCTCTAAACAAAATATAACAGCTTATATGGAGATTGCAGCCCAGGTGAGAATTTCCCAATTATTGTGTCTATTATTATATACACACCTCAAAAAAAGTGCTGCACTGTACAGAGCAGCACTGTAAATTCCCAAGATCACCATCAGGCACTACTGCAACGTGAGGCTTTTCTTCCTGCATCAGTGCTCATGACAAAACCAAGTCACACATTGCAGAAACATTCATTCCTGTTGTAAAGCTAGCTTTAGCTGGCCTCATATGACAAATTGTTCATGAAAAAGCCAAAATCTAAGTTATTAGGGGGAAAAAGAAATAATATTCAATGTAATAAAATTATCTTCTCTATCAGCCAGCTTAGTTTCTTCACATCATCCATTTTGTCTGAGTTATTAACATTTCCTAAAAAAATAACTATTAGCAACCCCAAAATTTATATTCTGCACTCATTCTAAACAAATATGGGTAATTACATTTAGGGAATATTTAAATCCAGGTGTTAGACAAAAAAATCAAAATGTAATTATTTTGTGCCACCTGTTCCCTGTACATTTAACAGGAATTTTATAAATAGTTTGAAGGCACAACTCTGTGGTTCTGCTTTGAACTCCTGTGTGATGCCACTAGCTATTTTCTTAAAAATCCAGATCAGAGCAATATTAATCAACAGGAAAATGTTCATGGTTTTTAGCAGAGCTATTAAATTCTTGTGTAAATACTTGTCATTTTAACTAGAAGATGCTAAAAAGATTTACTAGTTAAAGTTTACAAAAGTAGCCAAAGACTTCATCTCTGAGAGCTAACTGTAAATAATGCAGATAGTTGTTGCAGCCAAAGCACTCCCTCTCCTGTAGAAAATAAACAGTTGGAAGCCTTCAATACTGCTACAATTCAAGGATTTGAGGCCACTTGAAGCAGGAATCAGATCCACTGCAGAATAAGAGGCGAAAAGGGAGGGACAGAGGAACGGAGTGGGGTGTCTTACCTGACACCTCTCTGCCACACTAAAATATTTTAACTGGATGTATGAGAGATTCATTTGACAATGAAGTGCACCATTGATTAAAACTAAAAACCTTTGATTCTTTTCAACAATATGCTTAAAGGAGAGACAAACCTTCTGCGTGCTGCAGCACAAGGAAGACAGACTCCTCAGAGATGATGTACTTGTGCAGACACACCATGTTGGGCACGCAGCGGGGGATGATGGTCGTTCTGCTCCTGCTGCACTCACTACTTTTCCTTAGACCCTGACAGAGAACAAAAAGGTCAGTTGTACCCTCAGTTGCCTTTGGAGCCTGCTGTGCTCTGTGTTTATCAACCAAACTAATCTATCCGAGTTACTCTGGGCTTCAGAGAAACCACTCATCTGCTGCTCTATGCCCCTCGGTCCCCCGAGGCTGTGCTGATGGCATCTGGCGCGTTTCCAGAGAACAGAAGATGGCACAAAGCTGCCATTAAAATCAATTACATGGGTCAATGTTTTTATTAGAATCTCTCTCAAACTAAGTCATCAGGATGACACTCAGTTATTTCCCTGTGACCTTTTTTTAAAATTTTATTTTTGCGCGTGACCAAAAGACACTATTAAAAAAATTCAATTCAAGTCTTAAAGACAAAAGAATGCCTTAGCCTCACAGGTAATCCTCACATTTCCATTTTACTTTACTAAAGACAGCAACCACCTCAATAAAAAAGGAAAGGAAAGGATTAGTCTCCTTGAGAGGCAATGATTTTTGGGAGGTAGTGCAGGGATGAAGTTGCCAGAAGTGAAAAAATTGATGTGGGAGGGTGGAAGGGAGGGGAGAGAGAAAGAGAAAAAAAATTATGTCAATAGTGTGACCTATTACAATATTGATAAACATAGGCAGTTACATGGGAAATTCAATGTTACCCTATCTGCCAGCAGATAATGTGAGGTTCTAATATAAAATATTCACAAACGAACCTTCTTGAGAAACAAACAGGTTTGCTGTATCCTGCACATACAATTTCAAAGGCCGATGCACAAAGTTAAGGTGGGTTGTAAGCCAGATCTGAAGCAAAATGTTAACAAGTAATTAAAGCTTCATGTTTGGGACACAGCTTTTTTTCCATCCTTCCTGCCATTAGCAGTGGAATTCATGTCAAGGGGAGCCTGAAGTAAATGGCCACAAAAACAATACTCATAACTAAACCAGTTGTCAGCATCACAAATGCTCTGAGTACATTCGGGTCTTGAGCTGAACACTTACTGAAACATCAAAGAGTAATGCAAAAAATTTTATTCTGACCAAATAACTGTACAGAAATGTAGTGGGTTATCTCAGTTATCTCAGACTACTGATGTAAAACATAAGGAAACAAATTTAAAGAAGGCCAGTTGTACATTTCATCCAGAACCCACTTAGGCCAGCAGGATATTCCTCAGTTAAAAAAGACCAAACACAAAGTGCGGTCAATGTGCTTAGATTAAGGAGAATTTTCACCTTTGTCAGAAGTCCTGAGCCACCAAGACTTTAGAGATGTTTTAAAGCAGCACATGAAATGTGTGATTTTTTACCAAAGCCTGCAAAGGTGTTGGCCTCAATAACCAGAAGTATCTCAGGTGACTAAACCAGCACATCTGAGCACTAGGGATGTTAGAGAGAAAGGAAAGAAAAGGAATGCAACCAAACACCGACAAAAAGAATTCCAGGGCACTTAACATATATTACCATAACAACAATATATTGCAGGGATACCTCTATAAATTACATACAAACTGATCTTTGTGTGCTGGTGTAATTTCAGAGGCCATAAAATAAAAGATTTTACTCACCTTCAATATAAAAGTCTGCTGTGTTCTAGTGTCCATTACAAGCAAAACCTAAGCAAAAAGTAATCAGAATTTATTTAGGATTCACAGGAGTAAGCAAACAAAACTTCTCGTTATAGTTCCTAAATCTAATGCTGAACACTCTTAAAAAGAAATTATATAATCAATTTAAAAATTAAACCCCTGCAGCATACAGACTTGACAACCAGTCTTTTTTTTTAGCAAAAAAATGACTGAGGATATAGATCTCTAAAATTAGGGTAACAACAACAAAAAAGAGGATTTATTTAAAGAGAAAAGTGTGGATGGGTTTGCTGCAGAGGCAAGAACACCTACAGCTGCAAAGAGCATCTCTGCTAGCAGTGCATCACCTCTACTGAAAGCACTTTAAACACAACAATGAGAGAAGCACTAAATAGCACCTACACTCCTAGCAAGCTCCATTTGGTTACGGGTAGAAAACAAACCATATATGTGTATATACATTTAGGAAACTGCATCCTTAGAAAGCTGGAACCCTCTGCCTTCAAGTCACCCTGCCCAGGAATTAAGTGTTTTCAAACCCTAAGAACACAGATGTGCTTGAAAAGCACCAGCTGCAAGACAGCCACACAAGCAGCACAAGCTCAACCCTCCTCTAGGAACAAGAGTGTGCCCTTATTGTTTATTTACAGCAGACATTGTAAGCTTCCAGTATAAATATTCACATACAGTTATAGCAAAATATTTAGGCTGCAAAATGAAACTCCTAAAGGGCGTCTCTCCCTTGGTGGCACTGGGGTTACCTAACACTGGGTTGAACAGACAAGGAGCAGTGAAGATCAAGTCAGAGAGTCAAAGACTTCTTGCAGAGGAATGACGCATCAGGAGCAACAAGGCGTCATCAGGTGGCAGAAGGAGAACAGCACCCAGCCTCCCCGGGCTCCCTGCTGCGAGGGGTAGCAACGCAGCCATGCTCTGCTGTCTCTGGATGGCAGCATCCAAAACCTACTTCTCTCCCCACTGCATCTCAAACATCAGAAGGAGAACTGAAGTATTTTCTAATCATTTCTCACTCATGATATTTCACCAAAGTAAACGAAGTCACAGACTCGTCCCCATTTCAAAGACCTCCTCTTTTACTAGGGTTGCAGACAATTTTAAAAGCTTTCTGTATCTTTGAGGGGGAAAAAATATCAACAGAAGTTGGTGCTACTGAGATTCTTTTAACAAAGGAATGACACACAGTTTCCATTTCAAGGGCATGGTAAGGAAAGGCAAATATTCCCAGTCTTTTGAGTTGGCCAAACAACTTTTTAGGCCTCTTACATAGGGCTTCCAGAAACAGTGGAAACCAACTCAATAAATAACAACTGCAAAACTGGTTTTGTTATCCTTGCTTAACCAATAGGTGTAAAATTAAAATTAAAGAAAAACACAAAACCACACCAACCAACCAAAGAAAATCAACAGAACAAGAGAAAAAATAAAAGCCACTTTACAAGAAGATGCCAAAAGAAGATAAAAATGGTTTGGAAACATGTATGTGTTTACAATCACTCTCCTTCCTCTTCTCCCAAGTTTGTTTGCAACTAGACACTGTTCACATTGAGGCAATAAATACGAGAACATATGTGATTTTTTTTTAAAATGTGCCCTTTGACTGTCAATATCTCCCAAACAGGTGTTGGCTAAATGATTATAAATTGGCCTCTGGATACACCTCTTCAACTGAGCCGTACAGGACTGGCGATAATATAATTAGACCTAAAAACATCAGGCTGGTGAATGCTTTCCATCTGTTTGGCAATAATGTTTAGTTAACAATAGTCTTTAAAAGAAGCACCTTCAACTTCAGTTCTTAAAGTTATTTATAGGGCCATTCTTAACACACCAGCACTCTTGCTAACAAGAGCTTTAGCCACTTGGAAATTATTAGCCATACAGCTGTATATGAAAAGGAATGGCAGCATTTAACATCTGTATCTCTCCAGATTTACAAGCATCAACCTCATTTAAAGTCATTTCTTAATGAACAGTTCCGTGGTCTGTATTAATATTATAGTTGCATGCACAAAGATCATAAGGAGCCAAACATTTTTTTAATACCAACAGTAGGCCAATCAGTAATGAAGCTGTCAGCATAAAGGACAGAATAATAGCTTCTTTAACCCTCAAACAGGATTTGTTCATTTGTAGAGTAGAAGACACCAATTTAAAAACTGCTCATGGGTTTGCTCACCTTTATAAAGACAAAAATCTAATTTGGTACTAATTTGATACAATTGTCTTTCCAATAAAAGGCTCCTAAAGCCATCTTTTATTCCATGATAAAACAACTGCTATAACTAAAACTGTCATGAAATAATTACCTTTGATAGCATACCTTATTGCACAAATACAATTAATGTATTCCTCCCTTTCATTTTTCACACTTGCTTATCAGCACTGTATTAGCATATGGTGCAACAGAAGAGATTACTGAGCCCTCTCCCCCTAAGTTGAGGTACAGAACCACCACCACCAAGGCCAATAAAGCAGGCAGCAGCTCCCTGTAGGGTAACTTCATCTGCTGCTATATTGCAGCATCAACACGAAAGCAGCAGCTACACTTTTATACCTGCAATAACAACAACTAATATCCCTGTGCCTTTGAGGTTAACTACCTGCATGGACTATCCAGTGCAACCGACCAGCTCCTTTCTTTTTGCTTTCTATCAAGCATCCTCCCTTCCCCGAGTGACTAACACCTCATTTACAGCTCCACTTCCTTTTAGGGACAATTATTTCTTTGTTGATTCAGTACCAGTCTTTGGGAAGACTGTGTACTTCAAAATGGACTTCAATAAGCCCAGGAAGAGCCTTGGAAGTAACTTCAGAAATTCATGTAGTGATGGTCCATTTGGCCCTGGCAGACTGCAGACTTTACAAATCAAAATTTGTTTCAAGGGAAAGCAGCCTGCATGCATTATTACAAAGATGTGGTTTAACCAGTTTCTCCCAAATAATTAAAGGACAACATGAATGGGGAAGTCACTATCAGAAAGCTATTTCAGGAAGGGGTAAGTCCAGGAAAGAGAGGGTCACAAGTATATTTGCTTGAATGTTTATCACTCACCCAGAGCAGAGAAAGGTCAGCAGCTCTTGGATGCATTACAACACTGCTGCAGAAGGGCACAACTGACCCAGGTGCCAACTTACTCTCCTCACCTCATGTTTTACAGCCAATTTATAGACAGCAGTGCACCAAGCCTCCTGTTTGCATTTCTTCACACTTCCCTCCAGCGGCAAAAGTGGTTTTGTAATTCTAAGATTCCTTTTTAAAATGCAAAGTGACAAGTCTTCACCTTAAAGGCACGATGGGACAAAACAAGATTCCACAGAGCATCCCCTGGGACAGAGCTCTGCTATTCTCCAGAGCAGATCACACAGAGATGCTGGCATTAGCCAAGGTTGCTTCATAGCTCACAGAGCTGACAGAACCTCTTTCACCATGTAAGTTGTAATATTTAACTTCTCCTAACAACAAACTGCCAGCTGTAACAATCACCATCCTGTCTCAGAGAGGAGGGAGAAGAAGGCACAGCAGGGCACTCCTGGGCACTGAGCAACTAGACTGTGACACAAAAGGAGACAAGGCAAAATCCTATTTGTAATACTAATGGATGAACAGAGTCAAGGTCCACATATCATGCTGGCTCTTACAGCTCTGTTGCTTACTCATTCTTTCTCTATTTTTTTGCACTGATGACAACCTCAACATGGCCAAAAACACTGACACACAAATAGCAATCACCACAAATAAATATCTAATGTAAATAAGTGTCTTCAGCACAGACATCCTAATTTTGTACAAGCACTGGAACTCTCAGGAACCTCCCAAAAAACAAGTGAACACAGCAGCACTGCATGACAGCATCTCAGTAAAGTGCAGACAGCAATACCCCTCCATGATGCCAAATAGGATTTCCTACTTGTGAATTTTTTTTCCTGTCCTAAGTCAAGAGTTAATTCTGATGCTGACAGCAGCTACTTAAAAAAATTAGCTTCTTAGATTTGATTTACAGTGTACCCAACAGCTTAGAGGAAAATAAATTCAATTCAATTCAATATAGTAGGTCCAATTAATTGGAGAAAAATAAAATAAAACCTGCTTGGTAAATAACCATAGTCTAGCTTTAAGAAAATTGTTCATTTTAAGATCCTTTAAATGCACAGAAATTAGCAAATGTTTCGGTATGCTAATTTTTTTTAATTAAAAGATATTTCTGCAGTAAAAGCTCTTTCATATGCACTACTGATTCTTCATCAAACGTTAAGTTTCCAACTTAACACCAGTATAGCCGGTGGCAGCCTGAAGGTTTACCATCTGCTGCCACCCAAAGTCACGGTGGCCACCTTCAGAACATATGCATCAAAGCCCTGAGATAAGAGACTGAAGGAATACTGCAGAAGTCAGCATAAGGGGGAGCACAGAGCCAGGGGCAGGCAACAGGCAAGGCACCAGGAAAAGAGAACATGGTGAACCAGCAGTCACCCCAGCGAGCAGCCAGCCAAGGTCACGGGGGACAGCTCTGGAGAAGGAAGGGCTGCTCTGAGCGCTGCTCTCCCGCCGGTGGCTTTAACACCAGCGCACAAATCCTGCCACACATTTGTTTCCCCAGTTCCCCTTCCTTTTCTGGGATTTCCCCCCCCCCCCCCTTCTTCCCTTCCCTGCCTGATTGTTTTCCTAGTTTCTGTTCTTCCATAGTACAGAACATACCTGTGCTTTTTATTTACTGGAGCAGCTTTTAACAGTAATCAAAACAAACACGTCAACACACTTGCTTACAAAAATGTGACTTTAAGTTCACTAACAGAAGTGAAAAATAGCTCATGCCCGATCAAAGAAAATTGAGTAAGATCTCTTACTGCAGAATCAGACAGCAGAAAGGTTTCCAAGACAGACCACAGCTAAGGGATTACTTTAAAACCAGCTCAATTTTGTTATTAAATTGCTGCTTTACACTGAAAACACATCATGTAAATATTGCCACCAGTGGGCCACCTATTAACTCTGGTCCTTATCTGCTAAACAAATGTACCCTTATCATAGGATAGACACTCTAGCTAAAGTCCTACAAACTTGTATATACATCAGATGATCATCTAGGATTTTTTCTCCTGTGTTTACCCCACCAGCTGGAAAATGCTGTAGTGAGAGATGACAAGGAATGAGACAAGTCATCCACCTGATCCCTGGCACGAGTATTTGGGACTGCAAGAAAACCTCAGCCGGGGCTGGAGCTCAGCTGGGTGCTGCACCCAGGACACAGCTCTGTTGATGGGCAGGAGCAGGGGTGCAATTCCTCCTGCTCTCCTCAGCTGTGCCGGCTGTCACAAGGCTACCAGGATTAAAAGATCTACTTAACACAGATTTATTCTTGTCACTTTTCAGATTACACCACCCAGACTCTCACTCATCTCCCTCTGTCGTTACAGAAAGAGATTACATTTGGCTAATATGTACGAAAAATGTGATTATTCCTTATCCTTGTACCTGTGCAATATGAATTATCTTCAGTTTGCAATTATTCCTCCTTTCAAACCATTATTCTAAGGAACTTACAGCCTGTATATTCTATGACTTGGAATAATAGCGTACTTATAAGACAAATGGTGCAGCTTTAAATAATGAAAATGCTAAGAAAGCAGCATATATTCAAATTCGAATTTTTAAATTCTTTGAGTGGGTTGGTAACAGAGAGGAAAGTCCATTTTCCTAAAGTAAACTAAAAACTGGCCAATAAATTACAAATGGTGAAATATTAACCTAGAAAATATAACTGGCAGGTTTTACTAATGAAAGCATTTTACAATATGAAATGCCACTGGCATCCCAGAGTAATTGCCTGGCACAAATTATGTATTAAGCAACTTAGTAACAATTAGGAAGACAAACTTATATAATCTTGGTTTAAAAGAAAATATCTCAATAATTTATTTCTTTCTGAAGGCCAGAAGACATATAGTATAGCCTACAGAAGAACATTCAACAATGTAATTTCTTTTTTCTAAAGGCAAGGGCAAAATTTGCATTACTCTACCAAATCTCACTCAAGTCAAAAGAAATTTTAGTGAGACAAACAGGAAAGAAGCTAGAGAGAAACAAGGGTTACAACAAACACTGAGAAATGCTCAGATTTGTGTAAATGGAAAGATTTCAGGAAAACAAGTGGCAGGGGTTTGGGGGCAAGGAAGAAGGGACAGGACCCTTTCTAGCTGGCAGAGAGACTAGGTTTTAAAGTTGAGCAAGCTTTATTACTTGGGGCTTGAAACCTGACAGTAGCTTAGGAATAATCCCACAGCAGTAGGGAAAGGAAGGTGGTGAGCCAAGAAATCACTTTCGACAATAACTCTGTAGTTGGTTTGATTTTGTAGGACTTGGCAAGCCACTTAAGAAACTAAAAGGTTATCAAAACATCAAACCAGCTCTTAAAAGTTTATTTGTATGAATAGTTACTATTATTACTCAGTTTCAGATTTTCAACGTTTTTCTACTGTTATTTTCCATTCTGCCTGGCTTGTATGTACATTCCAGCTCCCTTTCCCCCACACTTCTTAGGCACACACAGCCACTCAGTCAAATCTGTAAGATGATCTAAAGGTGCTCACAGAGTGCACCTGAGAGCCAGGGGAGAGAAAACATCTGCTACAGTCAACTCAGTTTCACAGCTGCAACAGTCTTTAATCTCACCTGACAATAAAAGGCTGAATATTTAAGTTCCTAACAAACACTTACAGGACATAGTTAGCTATGTCTGTTACTCAGGCACAACACCACACATGCTGCCATAAGTAGGGACTATTCCTCCTACCCCTCTGATTAAATTTCATTAGAACTAGCCATAACCTGTTTGAATTCAACCCTGGGTCTGCAGATTATGCATGTGAAGTTGACATATATTCTATCTATTTCTGTCTTTTGGCACTTTCACTCATTAAGCAGACAAGTAGTGATCACACTTTATAAATAATTAATAATATTAATTTGATTCTCCTGCGTATTTTTAAAGTCACTTCACCAAAATGTACAGTCACCAGAATTAGGAGTTCTCAGGACAGCATGGAAGACAAAAACCCCTTACATTCACAATTAACAGAATTGCTTCCATTTTCTAAAAAACATTATCTATCTCAGAAACTCCAAAAATAATTTTAATTTTACCACAAGGCCCTGATGAGAGTATGTGATTTTGTTAGGTTTCACAATAAAGCTTAACAGTGTATTGAACAACAAGCTCAAATGCATGGACAGCTGTGGAAGAACTGAACACAGCCAGTGCCAGTACCGACAGTGTGCCTTGATGGGGTACTGGGGAGGGGATAGAAGAGACATAAAAGACAGCCATTGGTTACAGAGGCATAGTTATTACTTAATGCACTCTGCTTTCAAGGTGAATCTTTAAATTGAATGAATCTAAATAACAGAGGGTTCTAAAGAATAAGAAATTGGGTTTGAAGCAGCATTGTGAAGGTATCCAGCAGCACCATAACAAAGTCGTTTCTTCAGGGGCCGGTTGTAGCTTCAAAGGAAAAATTTGCCTAGGGCAGAAACTCAGCACAGAACCTGCAACCTTGATTTTTAATTAGGCAAATTTTGAAAGCAAAACTCTTCCCTACTCCAAAAAAAGAAGTTTCTTACTTTAAGGTACATAAGATGATAAAATAATTGATCATGTGTAGTTGGTGATAACAACAGCTACAGTATTTAGCTATTTGTTTCCAATGCAGTACCTCTGGTAACATTAATAAGAGCCTTGCTGCCCAAACAGCAGCACCTCACATTTCACAAGGTTTGCAGGACAAAAGCCACCTTTACAATTAGATTACACCACCATTTTCAGAAACCTACTCACAGGCAGGCTCTTTACATATTAAACATATAAAATACCTGCAAACACCACCTTGTTACCTTTTGACACCATGAAGTGAGGAAACACAGCAGCAGCAGAACTCAAAAAAAACCGAATGGCTTCCTCAAGGAAAATATAAGTCCTCATTGGTCTACTAAAATAGTTAGATTTATACTACAGCCTTTGCATGAGAGCAAAAGCAGAAGGATGGGAGGCAAGGCACATATGGGCATACTTCCCTGAATTTTCACAATAATTTAGGGAGCATAATAATGCTAAGATGTCTAACTCTCAGATTTAGCAGAAAAGGGTCAAAGCAACAAAAACTATTGAGGTGACGAGGAAAGTGAAAGGGCAGACAGGGAAAGAAGGATTGCACATTGGGAATAAACTAGCCTAAAATTAAGTATCTAATCATTCTGCCTAGTCTAAAACAGTTTGAAAAACCCAGAGTTTCAGGTAGCAACAAGCATTTTGTCCATGAAAATGAAGCCAATTCAAAACACTTGAAGAGGCTTCAAAAGAAGAACAAAGAGTGACATTACTCTAAGGGAAAGCACTGAACCTTTCAGCATTTGAATGAGGGAAGGTTAACAGCTGGTTTTCTCGAGGCAGCACTGTAGCAGGCAGACACCACTCTGGGCTTCAGCAGTGGGAGAACGAGTCTGCAAATCAACCAACACCATTTTAAGTCAGTGTGTTTAAGCCAGTCTTGCACAGGGTTAGTCAAGCCAGCAGTTACAATGCCAGTGGCCCATTACTACCCACACCTATTTTCTGCTGAAACCAAAGCAGCTACCTTAGGGTTAGAATGGAAGATTATTTTCAGGCAAAACTCTGCATGGTGCTGAATCAGTTACAGCCTTGTGCCCAAAAGCATAGCATCTTCAATGCTGGCCCTGAAAACCAAAATCCATTTTAGGAACAAGCACGCTATGTCATCTACTTGGCTGCACCAAGGATACTTACACATTGACTGGATTTCTCCATGATGAGAGCTTTAGGGCATATGGAAGCAGAGAAGGAGGGAAATGACAGTGATGGTGAGGAAGGAAGGGAAATGGTGCTTTAAACCAAAGGCAGGGACATCATCTACAGCTCACAGATACATCTACACACTTTTGTCTCATATTCATATGCATTTTGTGTATGCATTATAAAACCAAATAAAATATTCTCTGGGCTTAGAGCAGGTTTTCATTTGCCGCCCAATTTTACAGACCCCTAAAAATATATGCTAAAAAGCAGCATACTCAGGATAAGGCTAAGATTGTGACGTGAGAATCTGGAAGAAGGAATGCAGAGTACAAAGACACCTGAAAGAATCTGGCTCCCTTTTCTACACAATAATTAAACATGAACTCTGAGCCCTATGATACTGCTTACACAGAAGCATTCCAGCTGTGTGCAGCTACTCCCTGAATACATCTTCAGCTCAGAGAATCCTGTGGTTTTGTCATCATTAGAACCCTGATTCTCCCCAATTCTGCTTCAAAGATCTGGACATGTTCAGCTCACACCTGGGATGCTTACTGAAACTGCTCAGAGAGAGCTAAGGAGACCTGGTACCACCAAGGGTTGCAAAAGCTTCATTCTGGTCAAGCATCTTTTCCAGTAGCTGTTCATTAGCACTACACAAGAATGGAGATATTGAGAAAATCTTTCTTGATCCATTTTCAACATTTCTGCAGGCTCACTCTGTCAGAATAATTCACAAAATCCATGCACACTGCATCCATTTAGTGGCTACTAACTTAGTTAGCACCTACTAACAGGTGCTACAGATAGGTGGTCTTTCCAACATGTCTCTCTGATATGTATACAGAGTGGAATACAGGCTAAATTCTGTACTTACAACTGAGGAAAGAAGATACAATGAATATGAAGTCAGAGCTTAGAAAACCTTGTGTGCTATAAAAACAACCATAATACCTAATGTATACAGCCCCCTAAGGAGAAGTTATCAACTTATGCACACAATTACAACGAAACAGGCAAAGAAAAACAAAAACCAGTCTCAATAGCTAGGTTCAGTCCAACAAGAAAAAGCAACCAAGAAATACAGACCTCAAGGGATGAGCCACAGGTTTTTGATGCACGTTACAAATGCATAAATTGACCATGCATCAGTAGCTCATGCACAAACTAGGGACTACATAAGGAACTATCAAAAGGCACAAGGGATTTGGCACAGCAAAAAGGAAACGAGCCGTTACAGTCTGCATTAGCCACTGTCACACTGCTGAATAATGCATCATCTTAAAAGTATTTGGTAAGGTGATAACTAATCAGCATTATCAAAACAACCCAACAATTCTTCTGGTCTCTTAATTAGGCTTGCAAAAAAATCCGTATGGTCCTTTACTGTTTACAGACGGGTATTATCCTGGGATTCTGGAAGACATTATTTGCATGACTCCAAAATAAGCTTGGCTTCATTGCTGCTTCTCTGTCTTGGCAAGGGATTTCAATTCTGAATTCTCAGGGAAGGAGAACAGTCGTGTGTGTCCCCAGCTCCCATTTCAAGTAAGAGTTCAAAAGTAAGAATTTCTACCATTCTGTATTTTCAGTATCCACCAGACTGTTCAACTGAAAACACATCAACTTGTCCTTACCCCAGAACAGCAACCATGATTTCATTTTTGAAAAACAGGCCCCATCCTATTGAATGCTACCAAACATGTACCTTATCCTTTAGCTCAAATACATTTTGCATGACCTTACATGAATTGCTTAGATAAAAGCCTTTTTTTCTTCTACTTTTGTTATTTTAAAGTGCAGATGCATTTGAGTCATTTTCCCCTTTTGTTTCATATCCTTAAGATCCGCAGCTTCAAAGACAAAATGTCAGCATGCAGTCGATTTATGACTGAATTCTTGAAGAGACACTGAAGAATTACCTTGTCAATCACCCCAAGGACTCTGAAGGTCTTCAGTTCCTCGGCAGGGCTCCTTAGGTTCCAAGAGGGCCTTGAACTTAGTGATCCTGGAGGCTAATGGAAGATATCAAAGATTATACATCAATCAGGGTGGTACTTGAAGGAAGACTGCCTGCTGAAGCAAATGCCAGGCCGAAGGAAACTAAATTTATCATAAATCAGAGAGACTGAAGATGAAAGGAGAAGTTTTCTGTTTGTCCTTAGTGGGGGGAAAAAAAACAACTTGCAAGTAAATAAAAGTCAAGATAACACTGAAAACAAAAATTTAAAAAAGAAAAAAGCAATGAATTTTTATATTTTCTATGCTTAATGGAACCCAGAAATTGATTACTTAGTTCTTACCACATAATAATAATCAATCAAAGCCTTACAGGTATTCTGGGTACAAAATAATTCAGAGATCACTGAGGAGGAGAAAGCAAATTAGAGGCTTTTTAAGCCTGAAGAACATAAAATATAGAATTATAAATGGGGTTCTCTTGCTCTCTGGTGAGCTGTATGAAATCTTTTTAATAATAAGGTGCACAACAGAAATGATTCCTAAAGCTGCCTTAGAAAAAAGTAACTAGCTATGTATCATCAATCTAGAAATTAACACCACACCAAGAAAATTGGCAGGTGCTAACTATTCAAGTAGTTAATATGCTAATATACATAGATATTTGTCCATACTATGTTTTGTAGTTTCTCAGAGCAAATTCAAAGCTTGCATGCCAGAGGGGGAAACAACATTTCAATTGGAAGTCTTTTGGGACAAAGATCAACATTTTAAGCATCCCATATACCTCTGGCATGTGAACAAATATTTTCAGCAGTTTCTAGTTGCCAACTGAGAGAATTTATTAGATCTTCCTCCAAAAATTCAACACATAGCTTCTAGTAGAACCACCGACCTGTATCTCTTCCTCACAAATAAGGCAACTTCATTTGCAGAGCTGCTGAATGCCAAACTCCTTTGAAACATAACCTGGCCTCCCCAAGTAGATTTCAATCACACAAAGGTGCAAAGAAAGAGGGAGGTCAGAATTCTGAGGCAATATTTAACTGCTATGTCACAAAGGAAAATGGTTGGTAAGCAAATACACTGTGGATTAAATGCTTAAGTATCAGGAAAAAGCAAAAATTGCTCCCTTGTGATGAGAAACTCCAAGATCCTAGCAATTTCCTGCCACCCTATTTTTCCCCCCTCAGGCATCCTTACTGTGCTACCCTCCAAGGCTAAAGCAACTCCTTGAAACCTTCCCCATTCACTCAACAACACTCTCTCCTTCCAAATTCCTTCCTAAAAATCAGTATGTATTTAAGTACTTATTGCCCACAAAATCCAAAAGAAAGGACCATAGATACATGTTCAAAAAGCTTGGAGAAAAGTGTGCTTTTCTGGGCTCAGTGTTTGGGAGTTTCTTAGTTATTTTCTTTTTTTTTTTTTTATGGATCTGATAATTGTGTTGTCACATAAACCCTGCCAAGCAGGAATACCAACAGCAGTTAAGAGAAAACAGCCCAGATTCTACAATCTAAAACTAAAGGCTTTAACAGGAAGAATAAAAACTCTACTTGAACTTTTTTCTCCAAACCTAATTTCAGTTCCACATTTCAGTGAGCTGTTGAAAGTATTTTGAGAGTAGGCAATTTTTCTGCAATAATGAAAAACTTCCTTTGAAACAAAGAGTTGTGCTAACACAGTTTATTCATGACAAGATTTCAAAAGCATTCTAAGGAAGACATTTAAAGGAAGAGAACATTTCCTAATCCTCTAGACTACTATAAAAGACTTTCACTTCTATCTGCTTGCTATTACATTTTATAACCATTCTTCAATAATCACACTTTTAATATTTTCTCTTATGAATAACATTTCAACCATGAATTAAGTTCATACATCTCTGCAGAAGTTAATAGTTGTCTAATAATGCTATACAATCAGATTTCTGCACCCATCCTGTCCAAAGAGCCAAAAAGACCCAGTATATATATTTTAGGTCTTTCTCTAAATGTGATCAGCGGTGGCACAGTCAGTAATAGTGTGTATACACACTGATTTTTATATGTGTGCTCTACAGTCACTTCTTACCTTAAAGGGATTTACAATCACATCCACAGCTCCCAGCAGGCTCTCCATTTTTATCAGTTTTGCTCTTTACAGTTCTTTGGTTTCACTGTTTCAAAAGTCTAATAGAAGAGCCCAATGATGGGAAGGCATCACATTCTGTTGTGAAGCAGGCTGGAAGCAAACTCTAAATTCCCAGAACAACTCCCAAAACTACAGCAATTAAGCACTCTATGAAACAGCCTGCTCCTCTGAATAGAGTAAAAATCCAAGCTCAGCATCTAGGCAGCAAGAAGAAAAATAACTAAAAACCCTCACTCTCATCAAAAAACAGAGGAACAAAAAAATACAGGAAGGAGGATAACAAAAAAAAAAAAAAAGCTTCATTTGCCTTTAGAAATGAGACAAATATTCTGAACAAACTGTCAGGCTACCTCTGTCTGCAGAAGGCCTTCAGCAGCCTGTCCAAATGCTCAGCATGCTGCTCAGGTATCCCTGGATCTTCTCTGTTGTGGTCATGCCCTCTCTATTTCCAGACTACACTCTGAGCAGCACAGCTGGATTTATCCAGAGTTAGGACAGGCATCACCAGATCTCCTCCCACCATCACCTTTAACCATGTGTAGATTTCCAGAGGAAAAGGCTGATGCTGATTGTGATGCTCCTGCAAGGATACCCAGCAGCCTATGGCCACTGCTTGCCTTTGGGAAGCTCTGGTTCTGTAAGCTACACGAGGAACATGGGCAGAGCCCTTGCCTCAGCTTTGGCATCACTGCCTGCAGGGAGAAGAGCAGAGGGAGACAGAGAACTCCACCAGTCAAGTAAGAGAAAGGGCATTCCATGTTAACCTCACTTAAGGCAAGAGCACTATCCCTAGCCCAGTGACACAAACACCATTTGATGGGAAATCATGGAATATCCTGAGTTGGAAGGGATCCAGCTCCTGGGCTTGCACAGGGAAACCCCAAAAACCACACCATGTGTACATCCCAGGCTGGGGGCACCCCAGCATCTGTGGTGGGGTTCCTTGCACCCTTTTCCTCCTGGAATGCAGTGAAACACGAGGAATGGTGGAGTCCTGGTCCTTCCTTGGTTGCTCAAAGCAATCCACGTGCTCAAGCAGTGATGCCCCTTGCACTGGTCTCTCAAAGCTTTCCCAACACAACTGCTGTTTTCCCTGGATTTCCCTCTAATTAAATATTTGATCTTTATTTTCCCCTCTTCATCCTTTCACCCAGAAAGCTCTGCTAATTTAGCTGCTAATGCTGCCACCTTTGACATCAGTCACCACAGATCCTCAGGATAAGAAAAGAGAACTTTCATGTACACCAGTGCAGATCTGCACATCAAAATGCAATCTCCCCTTGCCACTCAGAGATCTGAGTCTGATATTTCAATATCTGTCTACCTGTAGCATAGGCAGATCTTCTTGCAGCAAGGAGATGCCTTGTTTTGATGCAGATACACTAGAATCTGCCTCATGGCTGTGACAGTGCTTCCAGCTCTCCTGGTACGGCAAACATCCTGGCCTCTTCCTCTCTCTGCACCAGGAGAAAATCAGGTTGGTTTTCTGCCTGCATCTGAACCAGACAGAACTACAGTGTGCTTCAGGAGGCCTCAGTGAGCACCAGCTGGGGAATGCACTTTTCCTGAAGCTGGGACACACCTTGGATGTGATCCTAGAAGTTGAGACTGAATCTCTTATCTTAAATTTATATCTCACAGAACTACAGCAGTGCATTTTCTTTACACTTCATGTAATTTTCATGCACATTTAATGAGAATTTTAGGAAGATATCTTATGGAAACCACAAAGACTGCTTCTTCTGTTCAGGCATCAGGCTTGCATGTACCTCTTGTTACTAAATTGCTTTGAAAAATCAAAAATAATTGACATTGCGAAAAAGACAACAGCTTTCATAATGGTGCAAAAAGAAACAACTCTGAATATGCGAAGTTAGGCATAAGTAGAATCAGAACTAATTTCAAAGAGGGAATAAAAATATGCTTTATAAAAACTACCAAAGTTAAAACTGCCCCACAGACTGTACAAGCAGCTGTGCTGGGCTTCACAGCTGACAGCTATGCAAGACTCCAGCTTTCTGATGGTCAGGCCAGTGGGATTTAGAGGCTGTTGCTGCAGCTCCCACTCAGGCTTGGAGATGGCTCCCCAGAAACACTACTAATAAAGGGGCAGAGGAGAAAATGCAGCTTGAGAATCTGCAAAATGACCCAGTGCTGCTCTTACACAGTGCTCTGCAGCACTTGTCCAAGACACAGCCCTTGAGGCTGCTGTACTGCACCAAAGGAAGAAGAAGAGGACAGCATTTGCTGCAGGTTGTTTTTCCAGAAGGTTCATTTGCCTGTTTAAAAGCTCCAGAAGCTGTCTCCACACCTACTCTTATGGGTCACAGCAAGGCTTTTCTCAATGTTTACAAGACACTCAGATGAGTCCCCAGCTCAAGGGCACAGCTGAGTCAATTCCCTATCTTTCTTTTAAGCCCTCCCCAAAACCTTTCTTTAACAATGCCAAGGATTCTCCAAATACCATCTTCTTGTGCTCCTCTCTCGACCACTTGAACTTGCAAGCAGCAGGGTGGTTGCTAAGGATGCTATCCTTGAGAGCTGCACTGCTGAAAAGTAACAAAGTAGTTGTTCTTCATTCGGTTTCCATGACATCAAAGACAAGTTTGCTTCTCAGCTCTAAAATACCAGACTTTTGCCTCTTTAGGGAGGTTTGGAAGAGGCGAAGGCCTGGCATTTCCAGCCACAAAAGAATGGCTCACTTCCTCCTTGTCTGGGCTCCCAGAGAAAAGCCAGGTTCTGTGCTTTATCTTCACCTGGTGTTCAGATGGCAAAGGGCACATTTAGTGGGCACAGTCTTTTGAGACTGCTGCAGGTGGCTCAGCACATGGCTGGCATCCCAGGCCTTTGGGAGATCTGACAGGCTGAGAAGTGCAGGACAATAACTGAACCTGCACTTCTGAGCTTACCCCTTCCCTTGCTGGACAGTTTTCTGGCCTGATGGAGGAGAAGGAGGTAAATTTCCATGTTTAGGGCACCACAGGAAACACAAAGCCACCTCCAGCAGACAGAGGTGACAAAGCAGTTCTGCCCTGTGACACAGGTCATGAACAAGAGCACTTTGCCTTAAATGCCCATGCCCACTAGCCAGATCTCTTCCTCCAAGGTGCAAATGGTCTCAGCACCCCCACTGCCCATGGCATTTCCTGCAGTGAACCATGCTTTCCATAACAAAACTGCACTCTGCCACTCCTAACAGGGGTGCAGGTACTGCACTAACTGTGCCCATCATGCACGTAATGTCTTTAGGAGAAGGACACAATGCACCTGCAAGTTGCCACTGGTATCTCCCAAGAATCACACTGCCTATAGATGGAGGTTCTTCCTATGCACTTATCACTGTCCATATGGAGTGGAATAATTCATGCAAACTCCAATATATACTATCTTGGGAAGTAAAAATAATAAGCAGTAAATTAAAATTAAGTGCAAGAATTCAGGCCTGCTCAGCAACCAACACGTGGGAACAGTCACATTCCTCATCTTCCTTAGACATTCAGCAAAAGCACAGAGCATGACAATTCTTTGTGGTCTCTACCACTACCTTCACAATAATTTTGGGAGTTAAGTACTTCTCCCAGGTAACTTTCAGCTATGAACAAGAAACAAGCTGGTCCTCAACACAACCATCATGACCCATAAGCATGACCCATCCGCCCTCAATATCAGCAAATTCCAAAATTCTAAGATAAAAGTAAAGTTTATGCATTATGAAGAGCAGCAAATAAAGGACATTAAAACACATGTACAAACTTTTGGAAAAAACAAGGCTAACTCATGGCTGCATGGCCTTTTTTGTAAACAGGAGAATCAGCCAGGTGCAACACTTTGTAGAAAACAAGATTTGCCATGATTTGTCAATTTTGAGTTTCAACACAGAAGGAGAATGGTTTTTTATTCTATCTGCTTTTTTTTTTCTTGTCTTATCCCAATTAAATCTGCTTTTCTTTGGATCTGCAAAGAAGGCATGTGTCTTATTCAGTACAGCATAAAAGAGGAAATACTTTACCTCTCAAGCTCACACAGAAAAATGCAACCTATTTCTTCCTCCTTCTCAACCACAGTTAGTTTTTAAACTTATAAAAGGCAAAAATAGGTTGTTCGTGGATTTTTTTCTCTTGTTCTTCAGTTTCCAAACACACTGAGGATTCCATTCAATATAGCTTCTTCCCCATTTTCAGGGGTGTTTGACCCAAAGAAAGAATACCTAGTAGGAGTTCGTATCTGTCCAAAATATTAAATTGTTCAAAGTACAGTTCATAGCAACAGCAAGACTCCAAGCCTGACAAAATATATCCCATTTGGAACATCCTCAAAATTGTACTTGTGGGCTCTCAACATGAAATAATCTACCCTTAAAAAATCAGTGTCTTTGCTTTTTAAATTTACTTATTAGATAGACAGCTTTTAGAAGGCTTCCAATTTTTGCAGCAGTTGTCTCCTTAAAGCACTTTTAGATCTGTGCAAAGTAAGAAGCAATAATCTTCTATCCCTTTTGTTATCCCTTGATATTAGAGAGTCAGGAAGTTTGCAGCTTTTATACTTACTGCAATAGGGCAGTCATTGACAATAACACAGTTTAATATGACTGCAGTAAAAGTCTAAAGTAGAAATAGATAAATCCTAAAGGAACTGTTTAAGGAAGGGCAAGTTAGATATTTATGGAGGGTGTCTTAGAACAAGCTTTGTTTGTCTGTTGTACAAGCACAGATGAAGGTGTTCTGTTCAAGAAATTAACCCAGAAACTTCTCAAAAATCAAAAAGGAACTGATCCCACAAGCATATCCAAGAGAGACATTTCAAAGGATCAGGAAGAACCTTTGCTCTGTTTTGGACTTGTTCTGTGTAAAATTAATCTGATCCCCACTACCCTGTGCTTGACTCACTTGTGATACATCACTATGTGCTAGGCTAAAGAAACCAACAGGATTCTCACTCCCCACAGGACCATCCAGCATTCTCATGGAAAAGTCAAATGAAATGTTACACTCTAGATTGGTTTTTTCCTTTATCTTTAGATTCTTCAGCATGATGAAAAATGTCTACATCATCAACCATGAGCAGTAGGAAAGCATATGAAAAGCAGTCCTGTGTTAAACCAAGCACTCCTCGTAAAATTATGAAGAATCAGAAAGAATAGCAACTTAACAGAAACACAACATCAAAATACTCCTCCAGCCTCCCACAAGAGAAATTCCTGACAGCTTTTGAACCTTAAGCTAGAATATGCTTTGCTACTTAATTATAACAAATTCTGAAAAAAAATTAATTCAGAAAAAAATTAATTAAAGCCTACCATAGAAACAGATGCATCTTCAGAGGTTTTATGGTAGAGACTGGAAATTTTTTCAGCACGCATGAGGTATTCTGCAGTCTTCCTTTTTACTGCTTCTCGACGAGTTGGACTTGATTCACCTCAATGGAGAAAAAAAAGTCATGTTTTCTATAAAGAGAGAAGTACTAAGTAATCAAAGCACATGACTACTTTGATTCTACCTTTGTGATTTCCTTTGGGTTATTCATAATCAAACCTAAAGATACACATCTTCTAAAAATCCAGTACTGTGATCTCAGAGTTCTACAAAAATAACAAATTAAGCCTTGCTATAGACTACAGTAAATCAAAAGCCTT